>NC_059074.1:203685769-203991914 GCF_020497125.1 Mauremys mutica
AATGTCATCTAATTCCAGTTGGATGGAGTGGGGTGTCTGCTTTCGCCTATACGTCAAAAAGAAGAGTGTTTCTAAAGCCGTGGTTGTCCTGAGATTTCTCTGAACCAGCCAGTGTTTGGTTAGTATAGCGAGTCCCTTATGATCTACCACAAGGCCTGCATACATTTTTTTGAAGGTACCTTTTTTTAATATGCTCAGAACCTGGGAAGGGTGGGCACTGAATGGGGATATTCCCCACGTCTTTTACCGCCAGACAACATTAAGAGAAACCCAGCTTAGTGAATCCACGTCTTCTTTTTTTTTTTGCACAACGATCTTGCCTAACTACCCCGTACAGCAGGGTGTGCTTTATTGTCTTGCATACCTCAGTGCTAACTGTCCTTACCATTGACTCTTTTTTAGTAACACCAAATTGATTACCTCACTAATTGGTTAGTAAATCTGGTATTGTAAGATTCCATAGGGCAATCACCGCATTTTGGTCTTTTTTCCCCACTGTAAGGGCAAGCTCTCACCTTGCTGTTCCCACCCCTGTGCTGGGGGAGTGGGCCGAGCTGAGCATGCAACTCTAGGAATGAACTTTACTGCAGTCTAAAAAGTTCTAGAACTCACTGATTGTCCCCACCACTCATTATGAAACAGGCGCAAAACTGCCACTCCACCCAAATGTGGTTGTTCACATGAATAGCCCTCTTCTTCTGCATTTATTTTCTAGTTATCCTCAAGTTGACTCTTTGAATGCTGGACAAAGCAAGGGCTACCATTCCAGCTAAAACTAGCTTTTCCACCATCTACATTCTAGGAAAAAGCAGCAAAGAGTCTTGTTGGCACCTTATAGCCGAACAGATCGTTTTGGAGCATGAGCTTTTCCTGGGTTGAATATCCACTTTCAGTCGTGATGCAACCCACGAAAGCTCATGCAACCAAAACGTCTGGTTAGTCCTATAAGGTGCCACAAGACTCTTTGCTGCTTTTTAATAGATCCAGATAACAATCACGGGCTCCCCCCCCTCTGATACTTTTAAATTTCTAGAGAGTGATGGTAACTTAAGCAACAGAAATCTGTGGTCCAGGTAACTTTCATTAGCTGAATAAGGCTGTATTGGAGTTCAAACCTGACAAAGAAGCGGGAGCTATAATAAAAGAGGGTTTCTTGACGAATCCTGGGGAGGGGGGCAAGGAGAGAAAGGGACTACAGATACCTCCATGAATTCAGAGGGATAAACCAATGTGCATGAGGTCAGAGAGAAGGAAGAATCCTGAACTAGAGGTACTCGGAACCTAAGACCCAAAGAATGCTCTAGGAGTTGTGGTGTAGGAAATTGAGGCAGGGAAATTGTGTAGAAGGGTTTTATTATTTTTTTTTGATTCAGATCTGTATACTTATTGTGCTTGCTAACAGAGTGTATTTTTGGGAACCCTTGTAAAGTCTGTGTAACAGTGTTCAACTACATACATATCAATTGAAGAGGTGAATCTGTGTACCTGGAGTGCCCACAATGTTGAAGCTCTGGGTAAAAGGGTGTGTTTAAGTCTGGGTGGGGTCAGATGCTGGGCCTGGGGGCTTAAGAGAGCTAGGTTGTGAGACTCCTGTAAACTGGGTAAGTGGAACTAGGAGCCTGTGCCCTGGGAGTGTACCCAGCGAATCTAAGGGAAAAGGCATGTTGCTGCGAGCATCCTTTTCTAGGCCAAGGGAAGCTTAAGAAGCACAAATCAAGCACATATGGGACCCATAAGGCAGCAGTCTTGTGAATGTCCAGCAGAGGGAGCCTTATCAGACCTGTGACTGATTTTAAGAGGGGTATAATCGTTGTAATTGCTTTTAATCTGTATCCTTTTTGTGTCTAATTCTTTTAATTATGAGTCTTCTGAAATATTAAACCTTCAGTGTATTTATAAAATATAAGCTAATTGTCTCTTTCATAGAAGAAAGAATTTAAACAACCAAGTATCGCTAGAAGTGAAAGTACAGATTCCAATATTTGAAGGTGTCGTATTGTCATCTAGAATACTTTTAGTGATATATCTTTATTATGCCTAATTTTAATATTCCTTGAGTAACCAAAATTGCCATTCAATGTGCATTTGGTGTTCTTAAAAATGTAGGATTGGGCCCTATTTGTTTCTGTAACTAATTCCTTGCTCTTCTAATTCTCTTTTAATACAGGTACAAATCTGAACTTGAGAGAAGTCAGCAAACATTGATTACAGGAGACTTATCACTCAGGAGGACCCCACAGAAGAATTTTTTCTGATCCTTTAACACCAAATCAAAATCACAATGGTCACTCCCCTTCCCCCCTAGGATGCAATTGAATAAAATGTAAATTCCTGTGAAAGTACAGGTCACTCCTGAAAGCCTAAAAGAAAACAAAAGGTGAATGAAGAAAACAGCTGACCATGTGTTTGGCTTATAATCTGTTCATGTCTATAATTTTCCAATAATTGAAAATTAATTCCCATGAGTGACTATGTAGGAATTGAAGTGAGCATACTTTGTGAGTCCAAGACTATGCTTTGTCTTGATTCAGGGGAGGGTACAAATGCAGATACTAATATGGACGTAACACACGGACGTCCTAACTAATTATGTTCTATAAGAAAATATTCAGGTAAAATTTTCATTCAAAATAAATTGAAATTCAGTTTTGCCGACTGGTGAATCGGGCTTGAGGGATTTAGTAGTAAGTGCTCAGAGTCGGAACTGCTTACCAGTGACAAGTACCATCACACAATTTGCTTGAGTTTAGGGTTGTGAAATTCAGACTCGACAAGACAAAACAAAACCCCACAGATTTCATGGACACCAAAAGAAGGTACTGCCCAAAACTTGCATTTGGCTGCCTGGCTGGAGTTGGAGATCCCCAGTCCTTGTTCTCATTTGAAAGCTGAGATTTCAGATGCTTTTGGAAGCGGCAAAGCACTCCGGCTATGGTGTTCCTTGAGAAAGTGGCTGCTACAGTTATGTAAGGAATTAAAGTGGAGAGAAGCAAGATGTGACTTTAGGCTGAGATTTTCAAATGTGTGGTGAGTCCCATTAGCAAGAAGTTAGGTTTCCAACTCCCACTGATTTTTCTTTTGAGCTCCTTTGAATCTTAATGCCTGATTTTTAATTCATGCTACAAATGAATGTTAATGCCAGCGGAGCGATGGGAAAGAAATCTTCATTCAGGAGATATTACAATATACATTTGTACCCCTGGTATTGGTTCCTCAGTCTAGTGGTTGCAATTTCATTGTGGCACTGAGTTCCAGATCTCAGTTTTCAGTCTCTGAACTGTTCAGTTTTAGAAGAACTCCCGTTGAGTTGTTGTCTTAATATATCACTAGAGATTAATGAGGGCTGTTTGCTTTTATCACCCTTGTCTAATATTAGGCATATGAAATGGATAGGGAAAGATGATGTATGAAATGAGGCAGATTATTAGCAAATATTCACTGTCAATTTGTAGATTTTAAGTTTGAAGAACTCCAAGAAAAAATACAATAAAGAAGTTGAAGAAAGAAAAAAGCTGAGAAATAGCCAGATTAAAAGTATGGGGCTAGAGTATCTCAGCATTAGAATCTCATTTAATGTGTGAAATGGAGAAAGGTGCAGTTCTTCAAAATTAGCCGTATGATTTTTTTCAGGGAAAGTGGTAACATTAAATGTGCTCATTGTTCATAGCATTGAGATTAAAGTGTAGATTTAAGAAGAGTAAGCAGGGGGTATGGTTAATTTCCTGACAGCATTTTTGAAAAGTTAGTACTAATTAGAATACACAAAAAGGACTTTTTAAACATATTGTTTTCATGTAAAATAATCACACGACTGAGAATTTCTCAATACTTAGTTATAAAGAGGGATAGAATTTATATGGAATGATTATGTTTTTTAATTTAAAATCTGAAAATGATCTCTTATGTTTTCTGTTTTAAAAAGCAAAACAAACAAAAACCTAACCTACTCAACTTGGGCACAGTTGTTTTACCACCTTAAGAATATTTATACTACTTCAACATGCTTACATCCTTTTTTTAGGAAACGTGTACTGAAAACCTAACAAACAAAAATTAATGAAATACATGTACAATCACTTTCTAGTAAATTTAGAAGTTGATTTACACGATAAACTCAGTGTAAATATCCAGGAATATTCCCATTACTATTTTTCAGTAGGTGCTTCCTTTGTAGCACTTTTAAAGACTGATAGCGCTCTGTAGCGAGGCGAAGACTCACCGCTGTGGCACCTCCTGCTGTTCGTCTCTTTCCAGCCTTCGGAGCGCTCTCTGGCCGGCGGATGTCTCGCCAGCCTCAGGCCCCATGTCCCTCCCAGACCCCGGTGCCCTTTTCCTCGGGGTTCTGCCCCAGCAATACCCCCACTCTCTCTGGGTCTCCCCTCCCAGGGGAGCTCCCAACCCTCTAAAACCACCTTGCCTCAGTGGCTACTGCCAGTCATCCTCTTGCCCCCACTCATTGGGGCAGACCGCAGTTTGTCATGGCCACTCATCATTGGCAAGGGGTTAGGACCAGCTGCCTCTGCCTATTCCTGGGCTGCCCCTCTGCAGCACCAGGACCTCCATAGACCTCCATCAAGACCCGCAGCCTGGGGAGTTGCAAGGCTAGAGCTCCCCAGCTCCCCTTGCCCTTTCCCCCAGCTCTGCTCTGCTTCGGGTACCTTGTTTGCAGACAGCTCACCCCTCTCCCTCCAGGGCTGAAGAGAGAGTCCTTCAGGTGCTGGCTCACAGGCCTCTTATCAGGGCCAGCTGGGCCCTGATTGGGTTGGCCACAGCTGTGGCTGCTTCCTCAATCAGCTTGGCTTGGCTGTTTTGAAGCCCTGCTTTGCTGGAGGGGGGAAGCTGCTCCACTACTGATGCCAGGGATTACATTCTTGTGAATTTGGGGGAGCAGTATTGGGGCCCTTAGGGCTTTAGTCAAAACCCCCATTCAAATGGTTGACATATTGGAAAACCAAGTTCAGTAAGTACCAATAGCAGCTTTCTGGTATTTTTAGAACAGAATGGTCTGATCCAGTCGGGCCAATGGTCCATCTAGCCCATTATCCTGGCTGCTGGAACGAAAAGACACACAGCTGTCCTTCATCCAGCAGTCAAGAAACCCTTTAAAGAAAGGTTTTACTTCATCCCATTTTCTATGGGGACAAGAGGCAATTCCTAGTCACAGTGGCTTAAGATCAAAGAAGACAGATTTCAACAACAAGTTCCCTGAAAATTGTGGTAATTCTTCTGTCATCAAGCAGTTAAAAACACAGAACCAAGGCATCTTGCAAGTGTTGTTATGACTTTAAATCTATTTTGTAAATAAGAACGTCTTATTTTTTTTAAGATAATTAAAACCCTCTGTGTTTAAGGACTTCATTGAAGACTGTTTTGTATATAAAATGTGGGTAAAATACCTACTCAACGTGTAAGACTTTTGGAGATCTCTGGGCAAAAAACACGATATACATGTTTATTAATTATTTTCTTAGTTTATAAAGTTTTTCCAGTATTGAAAAAATTAACTGAGCTAAGAAACTGACTTGTTTTATTGTGTTTTTGAATTTAATTCTTTGGCAGGTTCTGTAGAGTAATCTGTTCCATCAAGAAGTCATTTTTCATGGAGATCCTTGCCTGCTTAAACTAGAACCATAGTAGAATGAGCATCTGGAGCTTCTTCAACTGAGAAGTCTTCTGAGCTCAAGCTCTCTAGTGTAGCCACTCTAAGCCGATGGGATAGAGGTCTAGAGGTCTCCCGTTGGCTTAATTCCTCCGGGCCCCGCAAGCGGTGGCAGCTGTCTCCTGCCGACACAGTGCTGTCCACACCGATGCTTAACTCTGTGTAAGTTATGTCGCTCAGGTGGGTGACTAATTTCACACGACTGAGCAACCAACCTTATGTCGACTTAAGCTGTAGTGTAGCCATAGTGTCAGTGCAGCTGTGCAGGCTACCCACTTGGAAGTCTTTGTAAACATTCAATAAACGCTATAGGAAGAACCTTCTCTTCAGCAGATAAGGTGACAGGTGACTTAAGGCCATTTCATGTCTTCTGCTCTGCCATTCTGTCTTTGCTCTTCAGATTTTCTGTCAGTAAATTTAGTTACCTTGTTGGAAGTGTTTGGGACCGTGTCTGTATCCTCCATTTTTTTTTCAGTGAATGGATGGGTCTCCTTTCTTAGATTTCTGCTTTAATCCAATTAAGCCAAAATCGTTGGCAAGTGGTCTTTGAAAAAGATCATTTTTTAAATGGTAATGCTGTTCTGCAGGACAGTTATCTCAATTCAAACACTCACCCTTTGCTTACTGTTTAAATGGGAAGAGTTTTCATTCATTGTTTAGTTTTTGTGCTTGGTCACATTTTAAATTTAATTGAAAACCTATTATGAAGTTTCAACTTTGTAAGCCTGAAGGGTTTGTTTGTTTGTTTGTTTGTTTGTTTGGGGGTTTTTTGGGTGTTGTGGGGGGGAGGAAGGGGATGGGGCAGTGTAGCGAGTCGGTGTGGCTCCCCTCCTGCCCAGCAGAGGGCGCTCCCTCCCAGAAGCCCAGCTGGGCTGAGCCACCACTTCCTGTCCCCGCCCCCGGAAGTCAAGGGGCGGGACAGGAAGTAGAAATGGAGGACGCCAAAGCTCAGTCCGGAGCCAGCCACCGCCGGGAGCAGACGTGCCGGCGGGGGCTCCAGACTGGGAGCCCTCCAGGACCCGAGGCGGCGATCCGGACTGGCCGCCACTGCCCCGCGCCCGGTACGACGAGGACCCCGCAGAACTTCCCCGGGGTTGGGACCCGGAGCCGCCGCTAGGACTCCCTCGCACCCGGTACGAGGAGGAGGAGCCGCCGCCGCTTCCGCCCTGCTGTTACCCGGAGGAACTGCCGGAGCCAGCCTGGCCGGACTTCCCGCAGGAGTTGCCGGACCTGCCCCCAAGCCCTGGTCCGGGAGACCCCATGCCGGTGGACTGGCCTGAACCCATGGCGACCGAGGAGCAGTCTCCCCCTCACCCCAGTGCTCAGACAGAGACGTCTGAACTATTGCTGTAGCTCAGCTCCTGCTGCAAGGACCTCAGCCCCCTTGAACTATCGTTGTTGCCCCGCCCTGACTGAGGGCCTGGGCTTCCTGACTTTGTTGTTGCTCAGCTCCTGCTGCAAGGACCTGAGCCCTCCTTGAACTATTGCCTGTTGCCCAGCCCCTGCTCCAGAGGGCCTGGGCTTATATTGAACTATTGTTTGCTGTCCCGCCCTGACTGAGGGCCGGGGCCTCCTGGCTCTGTTATTGCTCAGCTCCTGCCACCAGGACCCGAGCCCTGTGAACTGCTGCTGCCCGGCCCCCTGCTCCAGAGGGCCTGGGCTTATATTGAACTACTGTGGCCCCGCCCCTGCCCCAGGGGCCTGGGCTTATATAGAACTGTTATTGTGCTGCCCCGCCCTGACTGAGGGCCTGGGCTTACACTGATTGACTGTGTGCCTTGTGTTCAGCCCCTGCCTGATGGTCTGAACAGGTGGACCTTCCTGAGACTGATTGCTGTGCAGACCTGAGCGTAGGACTGCTATTATGCTGCCCCGCCCTGGTTAAGGGCCTGGGCTTAGATTGACTGACTGTGTGCCTTGTGTTCAGCCCCTGCCTGAGGGTCTGGACAGGTGGACCTTCCTGAGACTGATTGCTGTGCAGACCTGAGCGTAGGACTGCTATTGTGCTGCCCCGCCCTGGTTAAGGGCCTGGGCTTAGATGGACTGACTGTGTGCCTTGTGTTCAGCCCCCGCCTGAGGGCCTGCACCTGAGAACCTTCCTGAGACTGATCATTGTTCAGCCCCCTGATCTAGGGGGCCTGAAGGCACTGAGACTGACTGTTGTTCAGCCCCTGATCCAGAGGGCCTGACTCCTGAGACGGTGCTAACCCTGACTTCTTGCCGCCCACCAGCTAGGGGGGACAAGGAGCGAGTCAGTGTGGCTCCCCTCCCGCCAGCTGGAGGGTTGAGCCCCGACCACCAGCTTACAGGCAGGGAGAAGGGTCAGTGACCGAAAAAAGGAAAATTCTCAACTGCCATTGGCTGCCATCTGTTTGTTCGCAGATAGAGTACCAGTGAAATAGGTCCTCATAAAAGAATGATCAGATCATTCATTTCACATGCTAATAATCTGAAATTGATGATTACTGTTCTTCATGTGCAAAATTCCATTGAAGTCTGTGGAAAAGAAACTATAGATTCTGAGCCTCCCCAAACACACACACGTGTATCATGAGAAAAGCAGTTTTGATTTTTAGATAAGTGGTTTTAGTGATGTGAAAAAAAGACCCTATATGATATTTACAAAAGGCCCCTTCCAAAAAGGGAGACATGCATTGACTAAGTTAAATGAACACTATTGGGTTAAATTTGGCCCCAAATATAGGTTTCTAATAGCTTTTCTTCAGAAGCAGCATTTCAAAACTGAAGACCAAATAGAAACGTTTCAATAACGTTTTAGAAAATTCCAGTGGAGGTAGTTCTTATAAACAAAGAGCAGTGATTCTCAAGCTTTGGTACTGGTGACCCCTTTCACATAGCAAGCCCCCCGCCCCCGTATAAATTAAAAACATTTAAAATATATTTAACACCATTATAAATGCTGGAGGCAAAGCAGGGTTTGCAGAGAAGGCTGACAGCTTGAGAACTCCCCCACATCATAGCCTCACGACCCCCTAAGGGGTCGTAACCCCCAGTTTGAGAACCCCTGACAAAGAACCTCTGCAAAATTTGTGTCTTCAACACTGCAGTGTTGTGCCAATGCATAAGAATCAGAAAATGAAGCTAGTAAAAAACAAAGTGAAACTGATCTACAGCCACTATCCAAGTTCAAAAAATAAATATGAATTGTGCCAACCAGACTTTTAAACGCCTTTCAATTTTTCCAATTTGATAATAGATTTTTAAAATGTTTTTATATTGCTACATATTTAACCTGATAAGCAGTTTTTAAATAGTTATTTTCTAATTTGCATCTTATCAAGCGTCTAATTAGAATGTGTAGGCTGCTTCAAAATACTAATACTGTAAGTACAGTGAAACCCCGTTATAACACGATGTTTGGGGTCCAAAAATTCCACGGCGATAAATGCGGGGTCGCGGTATAGCAGGGTTTCAAGCTGGTCAGTTTAAGTCAGTGGTCCCCAACGCGGTGCATTGATGTGCGCCGCCTAGTGCCTACTGCCCCTAGTGCCTAGTGCCTGAGCAGGGGAGAGAAGCCACGGCCCCGCGTCTGCCGGGGACAGAGAGCACCGGCGCCCACAGCCCTGGAGTTCTCTATCCCCAGCAGGCGCGGGGCCATGGCTTCTGTCCAAATGGATCATGAAAACTGGTCTTTTGTGTACTTTTATCCTATTCTATACAGATTTCATGGGGGAGACCAGTGTTTCTCAAATTGAGGGTCCTTACTTCTGTGCTGCCTTCAGAGCTGGGCTTCCAGCTAGCAGCTGCCACTCTCCGGCCTCCCAGCTTAAAGGCGGCGGCGTCAACACCAGCAGCACAGTGGTAAGAGTAGCAGCACCGCAACCCCCCACCCCTCCACAGTAACTTTGTGCCCCCCCCCGCCCACACACACACCTTTTTGGATCAGGACCCCTAGAATTACAACACTGTGACATTTCAGATTTAAATAGCTGAAATCATGACATCTATGGTTTTTAAAAGCCTATGACCGTAAAATTGACCCAAATGGACTGTAGGCCCCTACCAATAATATTCCATAGAGGAAGATTGACACCTGGTGGCCAATTGTGACCTTAAAGGGACACTGTCATATAGTTTAATATTTTCAGCCTAAACTGCCATAAATTCAGGGGAAAGTTACTTGGATTCTAAACTATCGCAGGCTCAATACTTGGGTAAACTCGAGTCAAGGATGAGAGTGCCTTCCAATAAATTTGTAGTAAATAAAAATAACAAGTATTAAAAATACGGGAAATTCAAAGTTAAGTTAAACGTAAATTGCAACCCAACATTTATCAATTTGGAAATGTATAATTCAGGCTCTCAAACAACCTCAACTCTGCCTCTTCAGTGACTCTAGCCTCTAATCTTTCTTCCTGGAAAATGTGCCGTTTTCAAGTCCTTCACATAAGAGTTTGCGAGATAAGATCTCCATACTGAACTGGTGTTTTGATCAAGGGCTTTTTGTACTGGCTCCAGGACAATTTGTAAAAGCCAGTGTATTATTGGTTTAATGAACAGACCACTCCTATCTCTTTGCAACTTTTTTCCCTTTGAGTGGTTATCCATTTCCACAGTTTGCTGACAGGTGTTCAATGCACCCCACTCACCCATGTTCAGAGTCTCATGCACGTTGAGCGTCCTCATATCCTGCACCGAGGGCATAAAAGGGTGGAGCAGGCCAGCCACCACTCAGTTCCTCTCATGCCTCCTGGCTTTGAGATGAACATGGGCAGTGAGCAGTGCTAACAAAATACCTGGCTCTTTTTAAATCTGTGCAGCGTGTAGATAGAGAGAGCTAGTTGTTGCCTATTGGCATTTTGGTTTTTTAACCAGAATAGCTATTTCTTTCTGGTGTCAGGATGGCTTCTTTTAAGTCCCCTGGATTTACATACTGCCCATCAAACACGGGCACTATACCCTGTAATGTTTGGCATTTTCCAGGAACATTCCCCCAAACAAAATACATATTTGCAAGTCCTTCATTTGCAGGACCTGCAAATCTAGAGAAGCCCTGCTCCAGATGTACTTAATGGATAAAGAAATGAGAGTAGCTTCAGGCCCTGGGTCAGATAACCATCCTGTAAATGCCTTCTCTGCTCCTTAGAGTGCTAGTACTGGGTCCCTCGCTTCCTGGGCCTCATCAGCAACATCCTCTTTCAAAATCTGGCACGTTGAACAAGAAGCTTTCTGTGAAAAAGGTACAGGGCACGGAAGAGTCCAGAGATGATCCCAGACTAAGATCTCCTCAAAGAGAAGGATGGAGAACTCCAAGCTTTTATGCAGACCCAGCTTATGCTTATGCTTTATCTTATGTCCGGACAAAGTGTCTTTTGGACACATGCTGTGTTTCCTACTGACAGTTGTCACAGATTTGCATCTGAACCAAGGCCGGCTCTAGCATTTTTGCCGCCCCTAGCAGCAAAAAATAATAATAAAAAGAAGCCGCGTTCGCGATTGGTGACAGCTCTACCGCCGCTTCTTCTACGGCGGCAATTCGGCGGCAGGTCCTTCGCTCCGAGAGGGAGTGACGGCCCCACTGCCGAATTGCCGCCGAACTGCCGCACGTGCCACCCCTCTCTTCATTGGCTGCCCAGGCACCTGCCTGCTACACTGGTGCCTGGAGCCGGCCCTGACCTTGCCTACTTTTCAAATGTTAGGCTGTCTTTTATTTTGATCTTAACTCTGAATTACCTTGGTTTCTGATGCTTCATTTTGTTTGTTTTTGATAACTGCAGCATTACGAATTTTTAAAAAAACAAAACTTACATGTACTGTCAACTTTACTCACAGAGTTTAATGATTTGTTTTGTTTGGTTTCTGCCTGGGGATTTTCTTGATAATTTCTTTAAGACATTTTGAAATCTTTCCCATGCAAAGAAAGAAAGCTGGCAGAGAGCCCCCGGTGTTATGCCGAGAACAATGGGGGAGCTAAGAAACAGGGAACATTGTAGTACTTGAAGTATGATAGGGGTCCCTCAGGTTCTGTGGGTACCAGGAGAACTGGAGGTTCTGGTGGAGCTACTGAACTTTGCAGGCACTCTGAGTTGAGATTAGTGGAGAAACTCTGAGGGGTGCAGGAATGCCTGAGAACATGGGGAAGTTAGTCCAGCTGAATGTTTTGGCCTCTGCCAATTGCTGCAGCTCCACAATTTCCATGTGTATTGGGTAGAACATTGTAACTCATGCAAGTCATGGATTCCATGATTCTTCATATTTCTCTTTAGCTTAACTCTTTTCCCATCCCCTTTCTGCCCCTCCATACACACTTAGATTAAAGAAGTTATGTTGCCGTGGGGAAAGGCACCACCACATACGTCTTCTGGAGGTGTGATGGTTGTCATCTACTCTTTTTGCTGTCAGGGATTTTATCTATGCATGCAGATTCTGCTGCCTACTTAAGAATGTTAGAAAATGCTGCTGCTTGTTAGAAAATTCTGCTGCTTCCTACATCCTATATACAGGATGCTGAAGATTATACCATCATATGAATGGGGGTTAGGAATTTGCCTCTGCAGAGGTACGGTAATGGCTGTTCTTTGCTACCTCTGTAAGGACCCCATTGAGAGAAGGTCTTGGCTGGGAGAGTAGGTTGAGGCCAGGGACAATGAGTCAGTCCAGGGTTATTACCATGTTTGTATACAGATGTTCAAGTAAGTGAATAATGAGAACTTTTCACCTGTGAATAGGCCCTCTCCACTTCACTGACTGATAGCAAAGTGCAGAGGAAAGATTGATTGGTTGCTACTTCTGATGTCACAATGATGCTATTTGTAAATCACCTGAGTTACTGGCATAGCTCTGTCACCATAACCTCTAGATGTGACTGTTGAGAGCTTTTCTTATTATAGTCTAGCTTCTTTACTTGAGTTTGAAATCCGATTGAATTGCAAATTATATTAGTAACTATGGAATATATGAAGAGTTTGGGGTCTTCTGTCATTGAAATAATCAAAGCCAAGAATAAGGTGAGAGAACAAGCAGTGAATTTTATTAATATTGTGATTTTGAAAAAAAAAATTCTCTGGCAAAGTAAGAAACTATTTTATGCAAAAAATTAATGTAATCTAAAGTGTAACTCTGCTAAACTTGGAAAGTAGATTCATTTATTATACTGTGAAACAGGGATTTTTAGTTCCACTTTAAATGCAAATGTCAACCTGTTGGGTGAAAACCAAATCCACTTCAATTTAGGCTTAAACAATTTATTTTAGCCTTTTATTATATATGTTTTTAGACAATGCTACTATCACGTATGAATTACATAAACATGCAAAAAAAGATAAGGCAAGACAAGGAAGTGCTCAAGTTATCTTTCTTGGGGACAGGGTGACTCTTCTCAAATCTCTGCTATGCTTGGCTATTTTTCCTCTGTCTCTTCTCCACTATTATGTCAATCATCTATTTTTTTTTTAATCCTCTGTTCTGTAACTTTGCGCAGACTCAGTAGAGGAAGCTACCTCATCCGTGTCTTTATCCATATATATTCTACTCTAACCCCCTAATTAAAATATTCGCCTGCATAAATCACAATAACTAACCCAGATTAATACATTTTTTGCTTATCCTGCTAAAACTTACTTATATCTGTGTAGTTCCCAACGCAGCTATTCCGTGCTATCACGCTCCCTGGCTGCATGCAGTTGTACTTATAGTACAACTGCAATTTTTATTCTTCGTACTCATCTGTTTCTGTGGCCTTGAGTTTTTACTTGTTAGCTGGTTGAATGGGCAGGTGGGGGATGAGGGATTGTACCTGACTTGTACAATTTTGCTGCTTGTTAGAAAATTCTGCTGCTTTCTACATCCTATATACAGGATGCTGAAGATTATACCATCATATGAATGGGGGTTAAGAATTTGCCTCTGCAGAGGTACGGTAATGGCTGTTCTTTGCTACCTCTGTGAGGACCCCATTGAGAGAAGGTCTTGGCTGGGAGTAGGTTGAGGCCAGGGACATTGAGTCAATCCAGGGTTATTACCATGTTTGTATACAAATGTTCAAGTAATTTAACAATGAGAACTTTTGACCTGTGAATAGGCCCTCTCCACTTCACTGACTGATAGCAAAGTGCAGAGGAAAGATTGATTGGTTGCCACTTCTGATGTCACAATTATGCTACTTATGAATCACCTGAGTTACTGAGCAAATTGCACAGGAAAGATTGATTGGTTGGTACTTCTGATGTCACAATGATGCTATTTGTAAATCACCTGAGTTACCGGCATAGCTCTGTCACCATAACCTCTAGATGTGACTGTTGAGAGCTTTTCTTATTATAGTCTAGCTTCTTTACATGAGGTTGAAATCTGATTGAATTGCAAATTATATTAGTAACTATGGAATATATGAAGAGTTTGGGGTCTTCTGTCATTGAAATAATCAAAGCCAAGAATAAGGTGAGAGAACAAGCAGTGAATTTTATTAATAT
Organism: Mauremys mutica; assembly: GCF_020497125.1. Lineage (NCBI taxonomy): Eukaryota > Metazoa > Chordata > Testudines > Geoemydidae > Mauremys > Mauremys mutica. The sequence goes on from NC_059074.1 coordinate 203,699,861, forward strand.
TGTGATTAAAAAAAACCTTGTTAGCTGGTTGAATGGATGGGTGGGGGGATGAGGGATTGTACCTGACTTGCTGAAAGCTAACAGCTCTCTTCTATACCCTGCTATCTGCTTGGTCAAGAACTTTATAGATGAGACACAAAAGCCAATTTTCTGATTTACAGACTGTTTCAGCAAAATCTGACAATCTCAAGCAGCAGAACTACATACAAAAAGCAAACATTCCTATTTTCTTCCAGAATTGTATATAATAATTTCTCTAACATTACTTAGTACACATTTCACTAACACAATTCATTACACAGTTCTCCAAGAAAGCTTAACTATGTATGTGCTTGCTAATGGTGGCTCCATAATTTACAGTTGAGCTTTAGAGTTACAAACACCAGAGATACAAACTGATCAGTCAACCACACAAATCTCGTTTGGAACTGGAAGAACATAATTAGGCAGCAGCAGAGACACATCCCTTCTACCCCAACCCACCCCCCGCAAAAAAAGGCAAATACAGCACTGTACTGTGTTAAATTACTAAAAAATGAAGGGAAAGCAGCAGTTTTTCTTCTGCATAGTTAAGTTTGAAAGCTATGTTAAGACAATGTTCAGTTGTAAACTTTTGAAAGAACAACTGTCATGTTTTGTTCAGAGTTACGAACAACGTCCATTCCCGAGTTGGTAACTCTGAGGTTCTACTGTATATTTAAGTCCACCATTTCCCTATGCCCTTAAAAGATTTAAATAGCTTTATATGAGCTAAAACATCTCATACTTTGGCTTATGCAGCACCAGCACAGGCAGAAGTTAATAAAGCCTATTAGTAGAACTGTATTGCAGTCTGTGAGGCTGATGCATAAACAAGAAAACAGAACAGTGCTGTCCACTTAGAGTCACAGACCTGCATGATCCAGGACAGATTTTTTCTCTATCCTTTGGACCCTCTAAATTCTGGTGGTACCTCTGGATCCCTTCCATGACAGGAAAGAATTCACACACCTTACTGAAGCGTTTTAAAGTGCTCAGAATGCAAGATCTTGGGTCCTTCCAAGACCTCTCCGTTTTGCTGCAGAAGAATCAAGGGGGAAAAGGCCCTCTTGTATTCAGTGCAAGGAAGCCAAGAAATTTCTGTGGCTATAGTACTGATAGAATTGAAACGTTGAACTAATTTGCATTAGTGGAGCAAACGTGTGTTAATCATATAAAATGGATTTTTTTTTTTGCTAGCTAAAACAGATGCCAAACAGGTGTACACTGATAAGAGTAAAGAAATAAAGCCAGTCAAACCCAGCCTCTCATTAAGAGGCAAATCCTTATTTGGTCCCATCTTTCCATATCCATGAAGAGGCCTACACTTTGCTATATGGGATAGGGTAAGCAAGATTTCAGCAGCCTGCACAGCACTTCCTTTCTCTGCAGGAGCTTCCTTGCCACTGCATGAAGTGGTTGTTTGGTTTAGTGGGTCAGCCACTGCACTGATATACTGGACAATGTAGCAGGAGAACCATGGAAACTAGTGGATCATCTGCTGCTCTATGACTTTTGGGATTAGTGATTGGTTCCTTTTTTCCCCTACCTTTTCATTTTTTTTAATACCAGTTACGTGGGTGTGTGCTGTGGGGAAGATCTGCACCTTGAAAACTTTTCCTTTATGGATAAGTTGCTCTGATAGACTGAACAAATAGCAGGCCAGCTCTCTAATGAGGCAGCCAGCAATGCAGTATTGTTATTGCGGTAGAGTGAATAACGATAACAAATATCTAAGAAACACAGATATTTTATATATCCTAAAGCCATTTGAAAGTGTCATAAAAAGACGTTTAACATTGTAGCTCATGCAAGTCATGGATTCCACGATTCTTCATATTTCTCTTTAGCTTAACTCTTTTCCCATCCCCTTTCTGCCCCTCCATACACACTTAGATTAAAGAAGTTATGTTGCCGTGGGGAAAGGCACCATCACATATGTCTTCTGTAAGTGTGATGGTTGTCACCTACTCTTTGCTGTCAGGGATTTTATCTATGCATGCAGATTCTGCTGCCTACTTAAGAATGTTAGAAAATGCTGCTGCTTGTTAGAAAATTCTGCTGCTTCCTACATCCTATATACAGGATGCTGAAGATTATACCATCATATGAATGGGGGTTAAGAATTTGCCTCTGCAGAGGTACGGTAATGGCGGTTCTTTGCTACCTCTGTGAGGACCCCATTGAGAGAAGGTCTTGGCTGGGAGTAGGTTGAGGCCAGGGACAATGAGTCAATCCAGGGTTATTACCATGTTTGTATACAGATGTTCAAGTAATTTAACAATGAGAACTTTTGACCTGTGAAATGTGAATAGGCCCTCTCCACTTCACTGACTGATAGCAAAATGCAAAGGAAAGATTGATTGGTTGCTGCTTCTGATGTCACAATGATGCTACTTGTAAATTACTTGAGTTACTGGCATAGCTCTGTCACCATAACCTCTAGATGTGACTGTTGAGAGCTTTTCTTATTATAGTCTAGCTTCTTTACATGAGTTTGAAATCCGATTGAATTGCAGATTATATTAGTAAATATGTTCAAAATAGTTCAGTAATTTTTTTCTGATCAATCAATGTGCCGATTCTCTGTAAATTTAAAGTTGCATTGAATTTATCTCCTGTGCCTAAACACTTATTAAAACTTTAGCACACACTTGTCTTCTAGCCAAGTGTAATCTGTTCTCAGTTTGGTATGGGATACCTGTGTGAGTGTTCACTAAGTCATGGAACACTGTAAGCAGTTTTGGGGCAGAGACCATGACTTCCTCGTATGTATGTCGTTTTTTGTTGTTGTTTTTTAAACAGTGCCTACTAAAGTGGGATTTCAATCCTGATTGCGGGGCGGGATTGCTATTGTAGTACAAATAATAAATATTACCCTTGCATCACTGTGATTTATGATTAAACTTTGTATAGCGTGAAATGTTGGAGCAAAAAATGGACGACCTACTGAGTCATCAGAGACAATTTGTCGAAAATAATTGTCGGTCCTTAGAACAGAAAATAAAAGAAAAGGAAAAGGTAAGCCGAGACCCATTTTTCCACAAGTTTAAAGTTGCCTCCAGACTGCTATTACCAGAGTGAACAAGTTGTTCATTGAGTATTTGTCCATGTAGAAGAAAAAACGCTGACGATTCCATATCTGATGTGTGCGCGCCCACATGCACGCTCTCAGAATTGTTTCCCCATAATGGTACCCCTAGGGCCGGCTTTGGCAACCTCTGGAGCCCTGTGCTTATGCGCCGGTACATGGGGCCCTGCTGGTCCCACGCCATCTCAGTTCCTTGAATGGATCTGTATTTGTTAGTGAAACAATGCACTGGCCTACCACGAATTAAGTTGACTAAAGCCATGTTCCCTAGCTGTTGATAATAGTAGTCTGGTGGTTATAACTTGGTCAGAGGAAGTGAATCCATATTTCTTCAAGGTAGGCTGGGCAGGCAGGCTACCAATTTGTTCACCTCTAATTTATAGTTCGATGACAAAAATAAAATCAGAAAAAAGTTTGAACATTTTGCTAATAATTTGCTCACTTCTTCCTGAGTTTGACCCTCCCCGCCTGCATTCTTCTGCTCCTGGCAGGCCAACCCAGGGTAGGAGTGGGTCTTTGGAAAGGGTCTGAGGGCAGAGAGGCTGAATATAATAAGGGGGTGGGGAGACATAAAGGTTTGGGGAAATGGATCACTGGGATCCAAGAGGGTGGGGACTTCATAGGATGGGTCTCTGGCTGGCAATGAGAGTGGGAACAGGCTGTGGGGGTGCTTGAGGACATGGGATGGGCAGCTGTCTTGCTGGAGGATAGGAGGGTGCTTAGGAGAAAGCAGAGGGGAAGCACTAGCACTTCACTACCTTCTCCAGCTGATAAACCTGCTATGATTTGTTAGAGGGGAGTCCTGCAGCTGCTGCCAAGAGAAGTTTGGCAGAGAGGTTTGTTGCCAGGAGACGCCCCTAGTGCTTTCCCTCCCTATCTTCCTCCGCTTTCTGCTCCCCCACTCAGCCCTCTCTTTTCCTTACCAACCCCAACACCCCCTACTAAACGTCCCGTGCCCCTCATAGCCCTATTGCCCCATATAAATCCCCTCTCAAATTCATGTAGAGCCCCAACCATAAGGACCGTGGGGCTGGGAAGAAGCCTCAAAAACGAATTATACCCAGATGGATATCTACTTTGCATCTCCTAATGATTGCAGGAGATGGGCTAGATTCCTGAGGATCTTAGGAGGTGTGCATTAGTGAAGTTCTGCTCCCCCAGACCTGAGGCGGGAGGAGTCAATGCCCCTCTACCAAACTTCTGTTGCTGCCCAGTCATGTGTTAAGTCAAATTGAAAATAACTAAGGCATTTTCCTCATGAAAAACATTTTGACAGCAATAAGCTAAACATGTAATCATAGCAAAGAAGGGAATTCCCCCCACCCCAAAGGCTCATGACTATTGGGGCTTAGTCTGGTTGCTTAGTTGTAATGCTCAGTGTTGTTATGGAGATCTACTTTTGAATCCATGTATAAGCTTCATTCCATTATTTGCTAGTATTTTTTTCATCCACCTGTATTGGTGTAGCAGATGAAGTAGGCTACTCTGATTGGCCAAAGTGAGTCATGGCCATTAGTGGCCATAACAGAATTTATGCTTTACTTAAAAATGGTTTTTAAACTCTTTTTGCTTCTGTCAGAGAGCGCTTTAGTGTAATTAGTAACTTTTTAAAGAGGCGATTTACAGTCCCTCCCCCGCGTTTTCCAGTGTTAATAGTTATAGTAACTTGACAAGAAACATGTAACAGGAGTGTGTGTTTCTCTCTCCTACCCCTTCCCCCCCCCGCCAATCTTCTACATTTCTAGGAAGTATTTTGTCAGCTACATGACTTACTGGGAGGGGATCTCCCGTGCGACCAGATAAACAGGGACTTGCAGCAAGCCAACGACGCTCTACGAGCAGAACTCGACAAAGTAGGATTTTTAATATCTGAACTATTCAAATGGATGTGGTGATGCTGAGTTTTTATTGTATGTAAAATTTAACTGTCCTCTTTATTGTGTTTGAAGATCTATACATGACTAATATTTATGTGCAACTAAATATATCACAGGTCAGAGCAAGCTGCAGTATGTTCCTGTCAGAGGGTGAGCTGGTCCATTAAAAGACTGGGGCACAGCTGCACCTTTTGTCAGGTTTAGCCCATCTCCCTGTATGATGGGAATAAATACAAGGGTCATGTGACAGAAGCATGCATCTAAACCGGGTCTGCTGGCAGGTAAAAGGGCAGCCTGTGGTCATTCAAGAGAGAGACCCCCCCCCCGCCCCTAAAGTTCAGAGAGAGACTCTCTCTCATTAGTGCCCAGGCAGAGAGCCTGTGAAGAGGACAGGTGACAATTTTCCAGAACTCCAAGGCAGAAGCCTTTTGGGGGAAGAGAATTACAAGGAACTGGAAACTGTGCAGGGACAAGCCTCCATTGATGGACTTGCAGGATGCAGAAGTCCCAGCTACGAGAGGGGTGGGACTACAAGGATGGGCCTGCTCTGATCAAGACCTGGAAAAACTTGAGGCATTATATGCGGAAAAGAATAATTGAGGCTGGTCAGGGTATGTTTGAATCTTGTGTTATGATAATAAACCAACCTGCAAGAGAGCACTACTGTAAAATCACCACATGTGCTATCTGGTTTGATGCAAGATTAAAGGTAAACTGAGGTAGCAGATGGGCCCAAAGGCAATCTGGGGGTAATGCCCTACAACCGTTCCCTTTAGCCTTGTTCTGATATGAGCACTGCTTCTTTTCTATCCACACTCTCTAATAGAAAACTGCTTTTTTATTTATGATAGACATGGCCCACAGTTACTCCAAACTTCTCTTTCTGTAGGAGGAAGCAGAACGTAGCTTATTCTTTTGGCTTTGTTTTCCTTTCTAAGGTATCTTTGGAGCTCATCATTTAAAGGGACATCAGGAATTTTTAATTTTTTAAAATAGATTCAATATAACTACAAATAAAATGTGATGTGTTTTCCTCATAGGCAATAGCAGTGAAACACCCTTTGGAAAACTACTCCAGTGAGCTTAACACAGAAGCTGTGCAGAGCAGAACAGGCTTTACTAGCAAACCAGTCAAAGGAACTGGAATAATTAATCATTTAAACTGGAAATCAGTAAGAACTGGTGCCATTTATGCCTTACTGACTCCCAGGGGAACTCTGCAAGCTCTATGTTGGAGAATAGTGTATTTCCACCAGAAGTTGGGTTTCGATACTGTCTTATTCTGGCTGTCCTTTTTTGGAGCATCTTAAAAGACTGTGACAAAGTTCCTCCTCTGCCTTGGTGGGTCCTGCACTTATTGGCGGATTTGCTCACCTCAGAGATTCAGGGCAGCCCTTAGTTTGGCCAGTTTTATGTCTCAAACCTGCCATTCACTCAGCTAACCACATCACTGGCCAGCATGGGGAAAAGGAAGGAGAACAATCCCCACAGTCTCTGCTGACCCACCTAGTGGGCCAGGGAGACAGGCCAGGGATCTTCGCCTCTGGTGGGACCCACAGTCCAAGTCAACTCCTCTTATATCCAGTAGGAGGGAGGGGAATGAGGGGAACCCAGGCCCTCCCTCTACTCTGGGTTTCAGCCCAGGGCCCTGTGGGTCGCAGCTGTCTACAGTGTTACGTGTAACACCTGTGTGACAGCTACAACTCCCTGGCTACTTCCCCATGGCCTCCTCCCAACATCTTCTTTATCCTCACTACAGGACCTTCCTCGTGATGCCAGATAGCGTTTGTACTCCTCAGTTCTCCAGCCGCAGGCCCTCTCACTCTCAGCACCTTGCGCACCCTTCACTGACTGAAGTGAGGTCCTTTATAAACCAGGTGTCCTAATTAGCCTGCCTGCCTTCATTGGTTTTCAAGCCGTGGCCTGTGGGGGTCCACAGACCATGTCTAAGATTTCCAAAGAGGTCTGCACCTCCATTTGAAATTTTCTAGGGTCTGCAAATGGAAAAAAGGTTGAAAACCACTGTCCCAGAGGGCAAAGTGTGTGTGTGTGTGGGGGGGAGGCGGGCGCGGGGAGTGTAAATACGAAAAATGGTGATGTTAGTTGTCATTCTAAGTTTCTGACGGAGTGAATTTCATAGTATTGGGCCAGCTCCTGAAAAAACCCTGTCTGCTGCATCTGCTAGTTTTACTTCTGATGTGTAGACAGTTGTTCCTGAGGAACACAGCTACTGAAGTCTGAGAGAGTAAGATGGTATATTGGGCCCATTTCCTTTACAGCTTTGAAAATAAAGACCGAGATTTGATTCAGCGTTCTGTTGGGGAATCAGCGGAGTGAGTGAAACATAGGACTGATGTACTCGAGTGAACCTGTATTACTGAGGAGGTGTGCTGCTGTGTTCTGTAACTCTTGCAGATTTTGCAGGGCAGAAGCATTCAAGTCTAAATACATTGGATTGCGATGATTCAAGCAAGAGTTAATGATGGCCTATGTGATTGAGGCCAAATTGTAAATACAAATGATGGGATGTAGCCTTACCAGATTAAGGTAGGAGAATGCATTTCTTGTAAATGGTTTTGTGAACGTCCTGCATCAGAGCATGGGATTTTTTTTTGCAGCTATGTTAGGTTGTTGGTTCCAGCTTTTTGTTGAATGCTTCTTAATCAGAGCCACTTGTGCTGAGTCACAGCAAGAGGGCTGGGCGTTTCAGCCATTTAAACCCCTTGAATTTTGTTCATATTTTGAACACAGGAAGCTGAGAATTCATACAGCTTTGAAACATTTGTCATACATCAGCATTGTCTGAAAATGTTGTCTCTTGACACCTGTGTCTTTTAGAATGATTGATAGCAGAGTGTGTGTGTGTGTGTGTGTGTCTTTGTTTCGGTATAGCAGTTGGATAGTTTGGACTAGGAGGTTGTGAGACAAAAGGAAAATAACTAGAAGCATCAACAGTTTTAGTTATGTTCTTTGGGTGACTTGTTTAAATAGCTGAAAATACAGACTTGCTGTGTCGGCAAGGTTTTAATTTGTTTTCCATCCTGACCCTCCCTTTTCTTGAATTTGGCTTCTGCGCACTGGTGCCCATCTGCTCGTAGTAAGTAGATGAAGAAATGATGGCTTGCTTCCAGTAGAGTCCCACCAGTGCCATGCCATCTGTTACCCAGCAATGCAGGAGTTGGGTGGAAGGAGTTAGTTTCTTAGAAATAACTATTATTTCAGCTCCCAGGTAGGACATAGTTGTATGGGGTATTTTAACTTTTCTTAAAATATTTGAAAAAAAAGATGCTTAGAAAATGTACTATCCCGAGCCCCCAGGTATTACTGACTAATAATACTTTACATCTAATGCTATCTTGCTACCAAGAGCAACTTCATATATTTGACTCATCCACACTGAGAGATGGGTGGTCTGAGAACAGGAGCTAGAACTGGAAAGTTCTCCTGTGTTCTGATACTGACTCCCCTCTGTGGCTTTGGGCAAGTCACTTAACTTCACTGACACTCAGTTTTTGTGGGCTGGATTCTATCCTGTGTCAAGATCTGTTATGGGCAGGCACCAGAGAACTGGTTGCAGCTCCCTGGTTCCATATCCTGAACCACCTAAGTACTGCTGTGATCTGTGCCAGCTAGGAGATGTCCCAAAAGGATTGTCTGTCCTCTGAGGACTGCCAAGAGTGCCGTTTGTGTTCCTAACTCATGTATATGTTTAGAAACCAAAGTTCAACTTTCCAGAGTCTTCATGGGACTCAGATGGGTAGTATTCCACATCACACTACTCTCAGTTTATTGACTTAATCAACTGTTTTGTAACTAATGTTTTGTTGTAGGAAACGGAGGAAAAAAAACCTTCTTTGCTTCCAGTCTGAGCAACAAGCGCAAAAAATCCAGCAGCTGGAAGCAGAACTAAAAACAGCCAGAGACTTCCTGAAGGAGAGCCAGAATTACGCTGAAGAGATGAAAAGTGAGCTACACATTTCTACCTTTTTTAATCCTGTTACAATCTATTACTTCAGTGTGGAGGTTCTTTAAACCTCATTATCAATGGTGATTTGAAGAATACCCAAGAAAAAAAAGTTCTCACTGTGTGATACAGTTAAATTAACTTTCAGCTAATACATGCAATTCTCTTTCCAAACTGAGATGGAACTTCTTTATACAAATATATAGTACTAACTCGTAAAATTATATGGTTTTAAAGCAATTTAAAATGAGGAATAAATATGTCCCAAAGAGAACTATATGGTCAGCACATTAAATACTACAATGTGCTCCTGTGTTTTAAAATCCCAAGCAAACAAATATACCTCAAACTATTATCCTTTAGCTTGTATATGGACTCCATCAAGCTTAAACGTGCTGAAATGTTACCTGCCGAGCCCTAATTTGACTTTTCCCTACATTTGTCCATTTGGTTGGGAAAATGCAATTTGCAGATTGAGGTTTAAGAGAACAGGTAATTCTGCTAAATAGCCATTGTAAAGAAGGAGACTGCTCCCACTTATCCCTGTAGAAGTCTAACCTTACTTAATGAGATTTCAAAATTAAATGTATGGACCCAGTGCTGCTCCCATTTTAATCAGTATTTTGTACTCTCCAATCCATGAGGCCATCCAAAGAAGTGCTTTGTGTTTTGATCTTATTCTTGGCAAGTGGCAGCACTTTCGGCTAGCTAATAAAATGTAACGCCTTCTAAGTCCATTTTCTTGCTTTCGCTATCTTCTAGCTGTGGTTCTCAAGGTGTCAAATGGTAGCATTATCTCCATTTTCTGGAGGGAATAATTATGAACAAAAAATAAGTCAGAAGATGTTTGTGCTGTAGCTCTGCACTGCAACCAACAATACCTTGTCTTAATTGAAACATAACTGAATGTGGGTGCCCAGAGTCCTAGGCTGTCACCCTTAACCCCCGGACAGTTCTTCCTCTCTAACAAGTCTCTGATTATCCTCTCACCCCTGCTGTGCCTCCTTCAGGTCATCCAGGGACTGAGCTCATTTCTAGCTGGAGCATCCTCTGCTGGTCACTATCCCTCTCCTCACTGGCCCCCATGTCCCTCCCAGACCCCGGTGCCCTCCCCGTCAGGCTCCGGCTCCCAGCAGAAATGCACTATCTGGGTCTCCCCACCCCAGGGAATCCCCACCCCCTATTCTCCACCTTGTCTCAGTGGCTACTGCCAGTACCATCTAGCCCCCTTTCACTGAGGCTGACTGCAGTCTGTAATGGCCACTCATCATTGGCCGGGGGATTTGGACCTGCTGCCTTTCCCTGCAACTCAGTACCTCTGTGGGACTTGGACAAGGCCCTGCGACCTGGGGAGTTGCCAGTCTGGAGCTCCCCAGCTCCTCTGGCCTTTCCCTAGCCCTGCTTCACTCTAGTACCCTGAGCTTCCCCAGAAGCCAGGTCCCTCTCCCTTCAGAGCTAGAGGGAGACTGACTGAGTGCCTGGCTCACAGCCCTTTTATAAGGGCCAGCTGTGGCCTGATTGGGGCCTGGCCCAGCTGTAGCTGCCTCCCCAATCAGCCCAGGCTTGCTGCTTTCCCCAGCCACAGCCCTCTGCAGGGTTGTTCCAACCCCTTCAGGGCTAGAGCGGGCAACCGGCCCACCACACCCCCCTTTGAATCACCACCCTAAATAATCCTTCTCCACCCTAGGTGTTGACGTATTTCAAATAACTGTTGATTGCTATCATTTCCCTTCCCCTCTGTCTTCTCCTCTTTCTCGCCAAGTTCTGGGTCTTGGAGACATTGAATTTCCCTTGTCCTGTAGGAAGGGAATGCGTAGTCTTGTTTCATATGGTAAGTTGGTGTTATTCAATAGAATTCTCTTTGCAATACAGGAAATCTCTTGTATTGCCCGTGTCTCTTAATTTTACTCCATACATCAGTTCATCAAACACCTTGAACATTTTTATCTATGCTGGATTTTGAAGAGAGGAAAACGGACAAATAGGGCACCAACATTCTTTATCTAGCCATTGGTACTGTTGCCTGTCAACCATGAGTTTCAGAATACAAGCCAGCGGACCTCAGTGAAGATTGGCTGTAGAAACAGTTACAATTGTGAAGCATAGAGCAATTTGAGTAGCAGTATGTTCTTTCTGCAAAACTGAATTCTGGCAATGCTAAAATTGTCTCAGCTATCCAATGTCATGGTTTGGGTATAAAGGCAGTTTTAGAACACATAAGTAATTATATTCCGAAATACTAAGAAAATGTATTGCTAGGTGAAAAATTGAAAATGGTCAATATTGCCATTTGATAGTGTTATCCATAAAAGCTAATATTGCATATTTGACATAGTTTGCTTTCACAAATTAAGCACTTAATTTTTTTTTATTACTATAGAGAAGACTTTATCTCAGGAAATAGAATTGAAAGAGAAACAAGCTGAGATTACCCATCTGCAGCTGTCTGCAGCTGAGTTGGCTTCTTTAAAAAAGGAAATGATTAACATCAAGGCTCAGCAAAAGACACTGAAAGAGCAACTTAATATCACACTTCACGAAAATGAGCAACTGAGCAAGGTAATACAAAGAAAGAATGAATCAGTAGCACGTTACTTAGTTCATGACAGGGAAAATGGAAACTATTTAAAATGATTTGTCCTATATCTTAGTTGAAATGGTACAATACGGAAACTTACAAAGCCATGTTATTTTCAGTCTCTGTTATCAATGCCGGATAAGAGCAATAGCAATATCCTTTGCTGACAGTTAATAAGGCATTTAGCTTTTAAGAGCCCAAATATTAAATTGTGTCCTTTTTAATATCTATTCTCAATTCTAATATAACATTTGCTATAACTTCTCCGTTAGTAGCATGGAAATGTGATTAAATCTATTATCTTATCAACTTCTGGCTATCAAAGATACAGGAGGTCTTTAGCGGGACACCTGAAAACATGATAAAATGTGCACGTTTTGTCTGTTCTTTGGCCCAGGTTTTCTCCTCATTGGTAACAAAGAGGTGATTCCTCTCCCCTGTAGAACTGGGAGGTGGACCAGTGTTGTTGCTGAAGGCCCCCGGACTAAGCTCCAGCCTTCACCTCAGGCCACCAGAAAGTGTGTCCACCAGCAGAACAAGTTGGCGGTTCAGTTTCTCCCAACAACTTTGTTTTCTAATTAATTATTGTTCATTTTTCTGCCACATTGATTTCATTTCAACTTCTTGCTCCTCTTTCCCTTTCCTTAAGTAAGTTCTCTGGATCCGCAAACACAGCACCTCTCAGTAACTCCCTTTGACCGCTATTGCCGTGCTAGGAAAGGCCTGCAAGATCAAGCTAAGCCCAAGTAGTTCAGTGGGCAGCTTTTTAGGAGTCTTAGAGGGTAACCTATGTCTTGCTGCTACAAGCCACCAACCCTTGCTCTGTGAGGGGACGGGGCTTTGTTGGACCAGCGCCCTAGTGCCATGCATGCGTCCATCAACACACCCATTGGAAGCCCTGACTCCATTGTGAGAAGGCTTGATCAGGAGCATGAGGATTCTCAAGGAGATGAGAACCCCACATAGTCTGCTCAGGAATAATACTTGGAAACTCCGTATGCTCTGGGTCCCAAAAAGGCAAAAGGAATCGCCCCCTTTTGTAAGGAAGTAATACGTACAATTAATGAGCAGGTTGAATACACATCAGGCTTTAAATCTTTTCTCTTGCCTTCCCACTCTTAGGGCTGGTCTACATTGTGGGGGGGGGAGTGTCGATCCAAGATACGCAACTTCAGCTACGTGAATAGCGTAGCTGAAGTCGAAGTATCTTAGATCGATTTACCTTGGGTCCTCACGGCACGGGATCGATGTCCGCGGCTGCCCCATCGACTCCGCTACCACCGCTCGCTCCAGTGGAGTTCCGGAATTGATGGAGAGCGCGTTCAGGGATCGATATATCGCGTCTAGATGAGCTGCGATATATCAATCCCTGATAAATCGATCGCTACCCGCCGATAGGGCGGGTAGTCTGGACGTACCCTTAGGATGTGTTTGCTGTGGTTTTCTCCTATATACGGGTCTCCTGGAGTGCTCTGTATCAGACTCACTGCCTCCCTTCTCTCCCAGCCCAGTATATCTGGGTGTGTTACTTCTGTGAAGCCCATTCTCAGGTGGCAGGGTAATGTAATTTGTTCATCTCTGCTTTTCAGCCTGAGACCCTCTTTCAAGCAGGGAAGGGGACCCAAATTTTAGGTCACAATGGAGTGGGAATTGTCCCTGTCCGTTTATCAGGTCAAGGGCACAGGCTTTACCAAGGAAAGGAGTTTGGAGTCTCCTCCCCCTCTCCATAGGCTTGCTCAGCATTGAAGGATTAAAGAGCACTTTAGCCAGTGTGTGCCCAGAAGAGAGGCACATAAGAATTCCATTCATTTCCGGTTAAATCTAGATGTTAAACTAAAATATTATATAAAAAGATCAGGAAAATGTGTAAGTTTGGGGAACCTAAGTGCAGCAGTAGTCCTACCTGAGAGAGACGTGGCCATGCCTCCAGAAGGGGGTTGCTTCCAAAAGATTCCATTGACCAAAAGAGTGAGGACACTACAGCAAATTTCAAAACTCCAACTGTGGCCATTTCTTAGACTTAGTAAGGAAAATCTAGTTGGTGGCAAGCAAGTGGGCCATCGTCTCTAGGGTATGATCCTCAATTTGAGTGTGAGAGTTCTCTGGATTACATTCTTGTCAAATCCTTGAAGTGTTGTGTAAGATATTCTTTCATGGCAATTTTTTCTCTATCTTGATGTGATTTGTAGCAAAGCATTCTTACTCTCTGGCTATAAGGAAACTGTTTACACTCATGAACGTGAAAAAAATCATCCCTACCCCATGCATCCACTTTCACAAGTGCAAGGCTATTTGGGGAACCAGTGAAATTAGTAGCTGAGACAACAGAAGCCTGAACCCTCCTTGTCAAAGCCGGCATAGTAATCCATTGGTCACTGCCAACACCAAAGGTATTCAAGAAGGGAATGTTTGCCTAGCAGAGGGGAGAGTATGAAGCAGAAGCTCACATGGAAGACCTAAATCTTTTTCTTCCCAAACAATTAAATCTTCAGCATCACAAAGACAAAATGAGCATTTGCATGTGAAGAGTTTACAATTCCTATACAAGACTCTTCGTTTTGACCTATCCTCTGTGTTGAGAGGTTTAAATGGCTGGTAGTATCACAGCAAGGGTGAGGTCTCAAGTTACACAACCCTGTCCATTTACAGACAACATCACTGTTAGTGCCCTGACCAGAGAAACAGATCCTTTCCCAACTTGCCAGCTGCTAGAAAGGATTCCAACCCCCCTGGAGTTCAAAATCAGAATATTCTGAATCCAGTGCAGGACATTGTTCAACCAGGTTAAAATAGGCATGGCTTTGACTCTAAATTTACCACTAGGGTAAAGATTTACAAAGACCCCAAACTTCACCTCATCAATTGTATCCTGGCAGCAGTCACCCCATAGCTAGTTTTCCCCAGTGACCAGGTTTGCTGATGCCAGGCATTGGTACTGTCCTCTGAGTGGGATTTCACAATGTGTCTCCAGAAATTCCTTTTGTGGACACGTCATTCTCAGAACCTGTCCAAATGTCTCTTTTGGGGCAGGTAAGTACAAGGAACATACTTTAAGCCAACCCAGTTTTCACTTTGGCCCTTGTATGATTGCTACAGGAACACACCTCACTTGGTGAAGAGCATACCTGGAAGACAAGATGCCCCCACGGTTATGGTGGGTCACTCAGAAAAAAGAGCATCCAGCTTTCTGAACCGCACACCTTGTGCTGTACCGTTTTTCAGTATGTCAGGGTACAACACTTCCTTTTAGTTTACTTTTACAGAATTCAGTAGTGTTGGAACAAAAACATAGGAATGGACAGATGGGTTCAAACTAGTGGTCCATTGAGTCTCCTGTATGTCATCTGACGGTGGCCAATAGCAGTTGCTTCAGAGGAAGGTTCAAGAAACCTGTAGAGGGCAGTTATGGAATAACTAACCCACAAGGGAAATTTCTTCCTATCTCCTGTTAGAGGTTGGCTTGTGCTCTGAAATATGAATGTTTATATCCCTTTCAACATAAGTGAGTAACCAGAGGTCAGAACTTCTCTCAGAGGCCATGGAAATAATGTCAGATGTCGAGAAGAATCCGCTGCTTTACAAGACAGTTCGCATAAAGGGAAGAGGAAAGAGCTGAAATCATCCTTCTAGTTTGTCACTAGCCAGAAGTTCTGGGAATTTTTGGACATGATTGATTGATAGCTAAGGAATCTCCACTATACCAGCAGAAAAAACAGATCTCCTGAAGCATGGGCCCCTATTTCATCTGTACCTGAGCTGCCTACAATTTGACAGCCTGGATATCAAAAGGAAAGTGTAGTTCAGCAGAGATTATCCTTTAGCCCAGTGATTCTCAAACTTTTGTCCTGTTGACCCCTTTCACATAGCAAGCCTCTGAGTGCGCCACCCCCCTCCTTATAAATTAAAAACACTTTTTTAGCCTGACTGATACATTTTGGTATCCAGGCAGAATTCAATCAGGAACTTTCATTCATTGTTCTGGTAAAGTTTCACTTATGGTGCAAAGGAAACACTACCTTACTTGTCAGGGTCTGTACTTGAAATTTAGACCGTGTTTAAACGTGTCTTTTCACTCTTCCCCTAAGGTTGACCGTAACTGACTGATGTGATATTAAACATAACAGGGCAGTGTCTACACTGCATGTTTTAATATCGTGTTAATGAACACATTAATTAATATCTTATGAAACTTCCCAGTGCAGACATGCCCCTATTGTCTTTAAACTGCTTTTACTACCTCATTATGTCACACTCGACTTGGGAGAGCATATCAGTTCTGATGTATGCAGAATTTCCATCTAAATTATTAATGAAGTGATTCTTCTTATGACAGCACTGTTCTTGCTAATAATTTAGATAGGCATGTGAACAATTCCACGTGCCACTGCAAAGAGAAATTCTGATAATGACTATATGAAGTTTTATTTGTAACACGCAATTCCTTCTGCATTTTCTAGCCTGCAATCTTTTTCTACTTCCATTTGTGGTGAATGAGGGACTGTAGTTCTATGCTCTCGCTTCAGAAATAAACACATTTAAAAGCACTCATGTAGCACAGTGTGGAGCCGGTGTTGTGGCAAGCAGGCATTGAGTTACAGTACTCACTCCATGCCCAGCTGATGGAGCACTGTGCTTGATATTTACATTATCCTGAAGTGCATTTTATAAGGCTGCCAGATATCCACCATCCATTTATTTTGGCACCCCAATGCACATAGGGTGGACAAACATGCCTGGACCACATGCTTTTCGGCTGGGTTCTGTCATTTGGTTATTTTGAATATTATGTTTAGATTATGATTTCTCTATCAAGGAAATCTACACACACGTAGCTTTCCAATAAACATGACTTTAATGTTTCTCTGTTGGAATTAGAAGCTGCTATAATTCAATTGTATATTACTAAGTGAACTCTACTGTACAAATTCATATTATAACTTTTGTTTGGATTTTAAGTTGCACTGAACTTTTAATGGTAGGTGAGATGCCATTAGTGAGAGTATAATGCTTAGACAGAAGAATGAATTTTCCTATTAGCAACTAAATTTTTTTTTATTTTATAGCTAGACAGTCTGAAGGCTTTAGATCAACAGAAGAAGCAAAATGGATACACTCACACTGAAATGAAGACATGGATGCAATCCTGTAAGCAGCTGGGGAAGGAAAAAGAAATGTTGCCGAAACAAATTGCTGACCATAATGCTCTATTAAAGGAGCACAAGCCAAGTCTGGGGTAGTTGAAGAAGGCTGCAAATCATTCGTGGAAGTCACGGTTTCTGTGACCTCTGTGAATGTTGCAGTGTTGGTGCAGCTGATCCCAGGATCCCAGCAGCTGGGGAAGCCCAGGAGCCAGCCGCGCTGGCCGTTGCTCATTCAGCCCCAGGCACGGTCCCTGGTGCAGCAGTCTGGGACTAGTGGTGGTGGGGCCTGAGCCACCCCTTCCCCCCTGCACCAGCATTGCCCTGCTCTCTCTCTCCACTCCCCAGCAGTCTTCAGGAGCGTCCCCTCTCCCAGGCGGTGAGATTTAGTCCCAGGTATTTTCAGTAAAAGTCATGGAGGGGTCACGGGGCCCTGACTTTTTGTTTATTGCCCGTGACCTGTCCATGACTTTTACTAAAAATACCCATGACTAAAACAGCCTTAATCATGATCCTGTTTCTAACCTTAATGCATTTATTTAGAACACATGTTTTCAAAACTTCCATTATTCCATTTGATTCAGATGAGGGGCCAGATCCTCATAAATCAGTCTAGCTTCTGAAGCTCTGGTATAGTTGACTGTGGTTGCACAAGCACACATCTTATGTACTTCATTAACAAATGAATGACTGAGATCATTGCATTCTAAACGCATCTTTCCAGAGTCTCCTTAAAGTTCTTTGTACAGGTAACGACTCTTTCCTTTGGCCAGGTGCTGATGAGATGACACATTCATTGACCCAGGACAAGGAGCAAGAGTACGAGCCAGACGGACTCCCGGAGGTGGTCAGAAAAGGTAATTGTTACTTCTTTAGAGGAGAACGGTCCACACTGGGGAGAGTGTGCGCGCGCACGCTTATCTAAATAATCGTGTTGTCATAGGTGTGACTTGGAAGCATTGTAAAAACTTGGACATCATTGGCCAAATTCAGCCCTCGTATAGGTTGCAAGAGAGGGATTCTAGGCCCAGCCATTCCCAATATAAAACACCTTTTTCTTCTGGTTGATAAGACGGGGGGAAATTATTGCTTAAACATTTTTAGCTAAATGTTTTTTCATTGAAATGTGCTGCATTGTCAAAGCCGAGATGTATTACAGAGATGTATTGATTCGGACAAAGTTTTTGCTGAGCAGGGAGGAAGGCCCCCAAATTGAAAGCCTGATGTTTTTTGATTCAATTTCATTTTATGAAAGCATTTGAAAGGCTTATGTTTTCATTCCAATCTAGAATGAAAACAAATTCTGAAACCTCGAAAGGGGTCACAAAACAGAATTGTCTCCCTCTGGCCGGCTCTATGTAGAACAATAGAAGAGACATCGTTTCAGATGGAATGATTTTCCAGTTAATGGTGTCCCTTTAAAGGAAAAAGAGAACATTTGCTTGGGGAAAACTCTTTTTGCCATTTAGTAGAGTTGCTGTTGCACAGATCCACACCCTTGCCTGAGTTCACCTATAAAATTCTAGGAACGCAAGATAGTCCTAATAATTCCCCCATTCTATGTTATTCAGTGAGTAAATGCCATTTTACTTTCTTAAATTATTACCCGTTGTCATCTCCATCTTGAATTGAGCAAGATCAGATTGATTGGAACAATAAAGTAATTTAATCAACTGTGGTTCATGGCTGTTGTTTATTTTTCAGGCTTTGCTGATATTCCCACTGGGAAAACCAACCCCTGTGTTTTGCGCAGAACAGCGCTAAACCTAAAGACCAGTCCCCGTCTTGCTGCTCAAAGCCAAAATTTGTCCCCATATGGCCAACGTTTACAAAAAGGCAGGTCATATAATAATGCCAAGATCTCTAAAGCGACAGCTGGTGGCAGCAAATCACCAAAGGTAACTGATCGTCAAAATGTATCTGAATGTGCAGGGCATGGGAAATCCACATAATGTATTTATCTCTCCAAGTGAGTTTGAAGATATGCCGTGTTATTCATACCTCCTTTATATCTGCCATGAATATAGTGAAGACAAGGTCATCAATGTAAATAAAATGAATAAAGCTCGGCACATAACAAAGATCTGGGCATAATGGTAAACTTAAAATTGTTGGTATGATCAAATCTGTGATCTCATGCCAAGTGCTCATTAACTTGGTAAATGGGAATGAGGTCAATCTTCCCACTTTAATGCTCATCCCAAATATTTGATTATTCCTTGAAAGGCCTGGATGCCTAGAGCAGGGGGGGGTGCGCGTGCATATATGGATTACACGCAAAAGCACTCAAAAATTCATATATGCTGGAATTAAGGCTCCTTGGCCCAATCTCCCTGCTCAGCCAGCCCCAGTTCTCTTAGACTCATAGACTTTAAGGTCAGAAGGGGCCATTATGATCATCTAACCTGACCACCTGCACAACGCAGGCCACAGAATGTCACCCACCCACTCCTGTAACAAACCCCTAACCTGTGTCTGAGTTACTGAAGTCCTCATATCGTGGTTTAAAGACCTGAGAGAATCCTCCAGCAAGTGACCCATGCCCCATGCTGCAGAGGAAGGTGAAAAACCTCCAGGGCCTCTGCCAATCTGCCCTGGAGGAAAAATCCTTCCTGACCCCAAATATCGTGATCAGCTGAACCCTGAGCATGTGGGCCAGACTCACCAGCCAGACACCCAGGAAAGAATTCTCTGTAGTAACTCAGATCCCACCCCATCTAACATCCCATCACAGACCACTGGGCATATTTACCTGCTAATAATCAAAGGTCAATTGCCAAATTAATTGCCAAAATTAGGCTATCCCATCATACCGTTCCCTCCATAAACTTATCAAGCTTAGTCTTGAAGCCAGATATGTCTTTTACCCCCGCTACTCCCCTTGGAAGGCTGTTCCAGAATTTCACTCCTCTAATGGTTAGAAACCTTCGTCTAATTTCAACTCTAAACGTCCTAGTGTCCAGTTTATATCCATTTGTTCTTGTGTCCACATTGGTACGAAGCTTAAATAATTCCTCTCCCTCACTGATATTTATCCTTCTGATATATTTATAAAGAGCAATCAGATCTCCCCTCAGCCTTCTTTTGATTAGGCTAAACAAGCTAAGCTCTTTGAGTCTCCTTACATAAGATAGGTTTTCCATTTCTTGGATCATCCTAGTAGCCCTTCTCTGTACCTGTTCTAGTTTGAATTCATCCTTCTTAAACATGGGAGACCAGAACTGCACAAAATATTCCAGATGAGATCTCACCAGTGCCTTGTATAACGGTACTAACCCTCCTTATCTTTACTGGAAATATCTCGCCTGATGCATCCTAAAACCGCATTAGCTTTTTTCATGGCCATATCACATTGGCGGCTCATAGTCATCTTGTGATCAACCAATACTCCAAGGTCCTTCTCCTCCTCTGTTACTTCCAAATGATGCGTCCCCAATTTGTAACCAAAATTCTTGTTCTTAATCCCTAAATGCATGACCTTGCACTTTTCACTGTTAAATTTCATCCTGTTACTATTACTCCAGTTTACAGGGTCATCCAGATCTTCCTGTGTGATATCCCGGTCCTTCTCTGTGTTAGCAATACCTCCCAGCTTTATTAGCACAGTCCCACTTTTTGTGCCAAGGTCAGTAATAAAAAGATTAAATAAGATTGGTCCCAAAACTGATCCCTGAGGAACTCCACTAGTAACCTCCTTCCAGCCTGACAGTTCACCTTTCAGTATGACCTGTTGTAGTCTCCCCTTTAACCAGTCCCTTATCCACCTTTCAATTTTCATCTTGATCCCCATCTTTTCCAATTTAACTAATAATTTCCCCTGTGGAACTGTATCAAGTGCCTTACTGAAATCGAGGTAAATTAGATCCACTGCCTTTCCTTTGTCTAAAAAATCGGTTACCTTCTCAAAGAAGGAGATCAGGTTGGTTTGGCACGATCTACCTTTTGTAAAACCATGTCGTATTTTGTCCCAATTACCACTGATCTCAATGTCCTTAATTACTTTCTCCTTCAAAATTTTTTCCAAGACCTTGCATACTACAGACGACAAACTAACAGGCCTATAGTTACTTGGATCACTTTTTTTCCCTTTCTTAAAAATAGGAACTATGTTAGCAGTTCTCCAGTTGTCCAGTAGAACCCCTGAGTTTACTGATTCATTAAAAAATCTTGCTAATGGGCTTGCAATTTCATGTGCCAGTTCCTTTAATATTCTTGGGTGAAGATAACCTGGGCCCTCCAATTTAGTCCCATTAAGGTGTTTGAGTTTGGCTTCTACCTCGGATGTGGTAATATCTACCTCCATATCCTCATTCCCATTTGTCATCCTACCATTATCCCTAAGCTCCTCATTAGCCTCATTAAAGACAGAGGCAAAGTATTTGTTTAGATATTGGGCCATGCCTAGATTATCCTTAACCTCCACTTCATCCTCAGTGTTTAGCGGTCCCACTTCTTCTGTCTTTGTTTTCTTCTTATTTATACGGCTATTGAACCTTTTACTATTGGTTTTAATTCCCTTTGCAAGGTCCAACTCTACATGGCTTTTGGCCTTTGTCTTTCTAACGTTATTCCTACATGTTCTGACCTCAATAAGGTAGCTTTCCTTGCTGATCACTCCCGTCTTCCACTCCTTGTAGGCTTTCTGCTTTTTCTTAATCATCTCTCTGAGATGCTTGCTCATCCAGCTTGGTCATTAACTCCTGCCTATGAATTTTTTCCCCTTTCTTGGGATGCAGGCTTCTGATAGTTTCTGCAACTTTGACTTGAAGTAATTCCAGGCCTCCTCCACCTTTAGATCCACAAGTTCTTCAGTCCAATCCACGTCCCTAATGAATTTCCTTCATTCTTTAAAGATAGCCCTTTTGAAATAAAAAACCCTAATCCCAGATCTATTTTTGTTTATCCTTCCATCTAGCTTGAACTGAGTTAGCTCACGATCACTCGAACCAAGGCTGTCCCCTACAACCATTTCTTCTATGAGGTTCTCACTACCCAAACCAAATCTAAAATGGCATTCCCTCTTGTTGGTTCTTCAACTACTTGATAAAGGAATCCATCAGCTATCACATCCAGAAAAATCTGAGCCCTACTATTATTACTAGCACTTGTCCTCCAGTCTATATCTGGGAAGTTAAAGTCTCCCATAATCACACAATTCCCATTAATGTTTACTTCATTAAAAACATGAAAGAGGTCTCTATCCATATCCAAATCAGATCCCGGCGGTCTCTAGCTAGCCCCAAGCACCTCAGGGGAGGTTCTAGTAGCTTTCTTTCCCATTGTGATTTTTGCCCACATAGACTCTGTCTTATCCATTCCATGACTTCTTATTTCTTTACAGTTAACCTCATCATTGCTATACAATGCTACTCCACCACCTTTGCCTTAATTTCTGTCTTTCCTAAACAGCACATAGCCTTCAATACCTGTACTCCAGTCATGACTACTATTCCACCATGTTTCTGTTATCCCTATAATATCCGGTTTCACTTCCTGCACCAGTAGCTCTACTTCCTCCATTTTGTTACCTAGGCTCCTCGCATTAGTGTACAAACATCTTAATTTTTGCCATTTGGCTTCACTGACATTCTTTACCCGGTTAGGCACAGACATTCTACTCCCAGTATCACCTATTAGACTGGTATCTACACTACCCTTCCTCCTTATTTCCATTCTCCGACCCATGGCTGTATCCTTTCTTTCTTTGTTTTCTTCCCTCTCAATGTTAAGAAGGGAGATTACCCTTTTATGGGAATTTTGGAGATTACCTGGACATCTCCCAACCATCTTCCCCAAATTCCTAGTTTAAAGCTCTCTTAATCAGTTGTGCCAGCCTCCATCCTAGAAGTCTATTTCCCTCCTTACTCAGGTGAAGTCCATCCCATGGGAACAGTCCTCTGTCCATGAATGCCTCCCAGTGGCCGTACATCCCAAAGCCGTCCTCATAGCACCACTGCCTGAGCCATCTGTTGATCGCCATAATCTTTTCATACCTTTGTTGCCCTTCTCTAGGAACAGGCAGGATCCCACTGAAGATCACCTGAGCCTCAATTTCATTAAGCGTCTTCTTCATTTTCCAACTCTGCAAACCTGTTCCTGAGCTCTATTTCTCCTTCACTGGCCCGTCTTTTTCTCTGCCTGGTTCTCTTAGTCACGTGCTTCCACCGTCCACTTTCCTCACCCAGCAGTCTCCCCTCAGAATTCTTTGGTCCTGCTTCCATCTGCAAGTCTGAGCTTTTCCCTTCAGCCTCCTCATGTCTTTGCTCCATCATCCGCTCGAATCCCCTTCTAAACTCGACCAGAGTTTCCACCTGCATACCCAGTCCTCAGACCTTTTCTTCCATCAGCTCTATCAGTCGGCACATCAGGCAGACGAAACTCTTTTCAGGTACCCTCTCCAGGATCATGTACATGCAGCAGCTTCCATATCCAGTCAGCCTCATTCTGTCTTTCACTGCTGCCTCTGTATGGGTCATAGCCTTCCCACCTAAAACCTGTAAATCCAGGAAACACAAACTGAAGCAAACCACCACCACCTACAGCAAAACAAACCCCAACAGGCACCAGAACACCAGCAGAACACCACCCACTCCCTTCACTAGCCTGTCAATTCCTCTGCCTAAGTCTCTTAGTCTCCTCTGCAAATTCCCTCTGCAAACTCCCTCCTCCTCCTCTTAGCTCTGTGTCTTCTCTCTGTCTCCTCTACATTCCTTTCCCCCTTCCTCGGCCTTCTCTCATAGTTTTCCAGTCCTAGCATTGCCTACCAGCTCCCTGTCCTTGGCCCCCTCCCCGCACCCCCATTCCAGTCCCAATCTTGGCATACTCCTTGTCCCAGTCTGCCCCTCCCACCCCCGCCCCTCCATTTGTCTTTTGTCCCCTCTGCATTTGAGTCCAGTATCTTCCTCCACCAGCGTGCTTGTGCAGCAGCTTGGAGGGCTCATTGGGAGTTTATTAAGAGAAAAGTTCCTGCTCTCAGTTCTGGTGCCTGGACCAAAGCAGCTGGGAAGAAGCGTTGCAGGGAAACTCTGGCTTTGATCATTAGAGGCCTGGGCTGGAGCATATCAATTGCTCTGCGGGGATGGCACAGTGTGCCGTGTTTTCCCATCCAGGAGCTGTGGGGAAATGGCACATGTGCAGTCACTCTGGGGGGAATAGCTCATGCACAGTTTGGTTAGCACTAAGAGCTGTGCGAGATTCAAGTATACTCAGCGAGGACGAAATCTTCAGAGATTTTAGCTGCTACAGGTCTAAGAATTCTCTCTGAGTATCTGTGAACTGTGATTTTTTTCAAAGGCTTATAATTTGGCCAAATGTGGGCAGGTTTTCGTGGGGATGGCAAAAAGCACATTCTCTGCACAAAGGCCACTCCCTGCCAAATTACAAGTCCCCGCCCCAACACATGGAGTTTTTCAAAGAAAAGTTGCCAGATCTTGGGAATAGCTTAAGCATTTTGGCTGAAATTCTGCTTCTGTCCCCCACCCCTGAAAATTTCAGCCCAAGCAATTAAAGTTTGTAACGTTAGGAGCAGCAGAAAACAGGGTCTTCTTGTAATGGGAGGAGTCAGGTACCCTTAATAATAAATGGTCCTATTAGCTTTGCCAGTAATATATGTTGGTAACAATTTTGTTTTTGCTGTTGCATTGCTGTGAACTTAGCCAATTTAAACAACACACAAGATGATTCTTTAAATAACAATCTCTACAAAAACAATCCTACTTCAACAAATTGTTTAAAGAGCTATTCTGTTCCCAGAGTTTTCATTTTTAGGGCCAGACCCTGAAGTCTTTTCTCAGTCCTTATGCAAACTTCATCTGATTTTTATCCTTTGCTTTTTATTATTGAGGACACTGGAAGGAAAATTGATCGCCTTCGTTAGAAGTTCTGGTACTGAACGTTGTCTTCATGCTCGTATTGTGATAGCCTCAACCAGACACTGGTCACTGCATGTCTGCAATCTGAGATTTTGCCCATTGCTAGAAAAACACTGTTAGAGTGAAGGAACAATTAGAGAGGCAGCACACTATCCCCACAACTCTTGGGTCTAATAAGGAATGCTTCCACATTCTCTGCTTTCAGTGGTAAAAATCATTGATTTTTAGATTTAGCCTTATATTTCTCAAGCTACTATTACAATGACAGAAGTGTAAGGACTGTCTTCCCTTTTTCCACTCGACATCAAAGTGTTAACAGCTTTTATTTTGATAAGTATTGGCACTAGAAGGATAAGCCCTGATGCTCACCTCGCACACAGGACCCACATCAGTGTAAGTGGGATGAGAATTGGGGCCAATTACCTAGACTATCAGAAGCTTTGGCCTTCAGGATTTCAATTGTCATGAAGCACACATTTATAACTACTGAAGTTTTAGCTAACTGATGCTAAAATCATGTCAGAATTTGGTGGGGAGTGCAGGAGAGACAAGGACGATTGTAATAGCGGCGGGGACTGGAATTTGAGATAACCCCAAAGGTGTACACATTGTGAAATTTTTCATAAGTTTTACAAAGCTAGTGTTGACCATCACAACAAACATATTGTGAAGATTATGTTAAACCTTTAGAATGACATGACATTCTCCTGAATATTTCATAATACGTCTGGACAGGATATAAGGTAAGGTAATAATTGGAGATATACCAATCTCCTAGAAGAGGAAGGGACCTTGAAAGGTCATCAAGTCCAGCCCCCTGCCTTCACTAGCAGGAATAATTTTTGCCCCAGAGCCCCAAGTGATCTCCTCAATGATTGTACTCACAACCTGAGGTTTAGCAGGCCAATGCTCAAACCACTGAGCTATCCAGATATCCTCAACAGGCCCATATAAATGCTTCAGGACTAAACAACTTTTTCAAGTGCTATCATATTTACAGAATAAACTATAGGACATTTACAAATTATTATGAAATATCAGTAATTAAACTTAAATTACATATCTCAAAATACAGTAGTGCAGATTAGTGATTGAGCAAGAAGAGACTAGACAAGGAACTCCTGTGTACTACTCCTTAGCTTTGCCTATACCTTGTTAAATTATGTGACTTGTGATTTGTAAAGCATGGATGATAATGTCCATTCTAAACTTGAACATGGTGAGGAGTAGGTAGTTGCTGTAAAGCATTCTGCATAGCGCTGTTGTATTTTCAGAGTGATAACTATAAACATTGAAGATTCTTGCTTTTAGCGTGTGTCTGCTAATTCATATTATTCAGTCGCTTGGAATGGGTCTTTCACTTCCTGCTGGTAATTAACAAGGTTCTCCCATACCACTAAAGCATGAGAATTTTTTTGTTTGTATTGCAGGTAGATGATACTCAGCAGTGCCAAACGGAAACAGCTATTGAACCTGTGGAATCAAGATCTCCTCTTGCATGAAGAAGCAACACACACAAGCTGTTGCTGAGAACTCAAGGGAGAATCTCCACACACACCAAGGCAGATGTTCCTTGAGCACACAAAAACTACCTGATGAAAATGAACACGACAAAAACTGTATGGTACAGTAAACCTGAGTAGTATAAGTAGTATACCATGAAACAAACCCTGACCGCACCCCTTGACCCCTTAAACTCTGCCCCTTGACCCCTTAAACCCCACCCACCTGTCACCAGAAGTCCCGCTCCAGGGGGTATTACTCCCAGGGTCAAGATGCCACATGACCGGAAGCAAGGTGTGTCATGTGACCATCCTCTACCACTCAGGAAGGGTTTCAGCCGCTGGGGACCATCCCGGGAGGAGATTTGACCAATCAAGGCAAGTTCTGGGGTGGAGTGACCCATCTGGATGTGGGTCATGTGACCCCTCTAAGAACTCCGCCTACTTCCCTCTACCAATCAGGATGGGGTTCACCCTGATAGGACCTCCCTCAGAGGAGATTTGACCAATCAGACTGAGTTCTGGGGTGGGGTGACCTGTTCGGAAGTGGGTCGTGTGACCCCTCTAAGAACTCCTCCCAATGCCCTCTGCCAATCAGAGAGTAGCACCATTGCCCCATAAGTCTCAGCTCTGGGCAGAGGAGGCCATCTCTTACCAAGGACACTTGTTTAAGAAATTGTGGAAAGGCTACTGAGAGGAAACGTGGACTCCTTTACCACCCCCATGAGAACTTCGGACTTTGTTTTAACCCCGAGCACCTTTAGACCGTTGATGGATACGTTGGAATCCGACCCCGAAACCCTTATTAGGCACCCCGATGAGTGTGACGGCTTCTCACTATTCACCTTCCTAGAAGTGGAAAGTGCTCGTGGCTTGGGGGAGTCACAGGCAGACAAGGTGAGCGGAAAAGAGGTCGCTCAGGTATGGGCGCCAACTTATATGGGCTCCTGGGGCTTTAGCCCCAGGAATATTCACAGTCAGGGGCTCTGCTCCAGCAATATTTGGAGCTAGGTTTCTCCCCTGCTCTGGGCTGCCGGGGAGCCCAGAGCCTTTAAAATCACAGCCGCGGCTGTGAGTCAGAGGAATCTGCGCTGCCCGCTGCGGCTGGGAGCCCAGAGCCCTTTAAATCTCAGCCGCGGCCGGGAGTCAGAGGGCTCTGGGCTGCCCGCTGTGGCGGGGAGCCCAGAGCCCTTTAAATCCCAGCCGCGGCCAAGAGTCAGAGGACTCTGCGCTACCCGCTGCGGCTGAGAGCCCAGAGCCCTTTAAATCTCAGCCGCGGCCGGGAGTCAGAGGGCTCTAGGCTCCCTGCTGTGGCGCGGAGCCCAGAGCCCTTTAAATCCCAGCCGCGGCCGGGAGTCAGAGGGCTCTGGGCTGCCCGCTGCGGCGGGGAGCCCAGAGCCCTTTAAATCCCAGCTGCGGCCGGGAATCAGAGGGCTCTGGGCTGCCTGCAACCGCGGGGAGCCCAGAGCCTTTTAAATCTTAGCCTCGGCCAGGAATCAGAGGGCTCTGGGCTGCCAGCAGCCGCGGGGAGCCCAGAGCCCTTTAAATCTCAGCCACGGCCAGGAATCAGAGGGCTCTGGGCTGCCAGCAACCGCGGGGAGCCTAGAGCCCTTTAAATCACAGCCGCGGCCGGGAATCAGAGGGCTCTGGGCTGCCCGCTGCGACGGGGAGCCCAGAGCCCTTTAAATCACAGCTGCGGCCGGGAGTCAGAGGGCTCTGGGCTGCCCGCTGCGGCAGGGAGCCCAGAGCCCTTTAAATCACAGCCGCGGCCGGGAGTCAGAGGGCTCTGGGCTGCCCGCTGCGGCTGGGAGCCCAGAGCCCTTTAAATCTCAGCCGGGAGTCAGAGGGATCTGGCCTGCCCGCTGTGGCGGGGAGCCCAGAGCCCTTTAAATCCCAGCCGCGGCCGGGAATCAGAGGGCTCTGCGCTGCCCGCTGCCGCGGGGAACCCAGAGCCCTTTAAATCCCAGCCGCGGCCAGGAATCAGAGGGCTCTGCGCTGCCCGGTGCGGCGTTGAGTACAGAGCCCTTTAAATCTCGGCCGGGAGTCAGAGGGCTCTGGTCAGCCGGCCGCCGCGGGGAGCCCAGAGCCCTTTAAATCCCAGCCGCGACCGGGAATCAGAGGGCTCTGGGCTGCCCGCTGCGGCTGGGGGCCCAGAGCCCATTCAATCTCGGCCGGGAGTCAGAGGGCTCTGGGCTGCCCGCTGCGGCGGGGAGCCCAGAGCCCTTTAAATCCCAGCCGCGGCCGGGAATCAGAGGGCTCTGGGCTGCCCGCTGCGGCGGGGAGCCCAGAGCCTTTTAAATCCCAGCCGCGGCCGGGAATCAGAGGGCTCTGCGCTGCCCGGTGCGGCGTTGAGCCCAGAGCCCTTTAAATCTCGGCCGGGAGTCAGAGGGCTCTGGGCTGCCCGCTGCGGCGGGGAGCCCAGAGCCCTTTAAATCCCAGCCGCGGCCGGGAATCAGAGGGCTCTGCGCTGCCCGGTGCGGCTGGGGGCCCAGAGCCCTTTAAATCTCAGCCACAGTCGGGAATCAGAGGGCTCTGGGCTGCCCGCTGCGGCGGGGAGCCCAGAGCCCTTTAAATCTCAGCCGCGGCCAGGAATCAGAGGGCTCTGGGCTGCCTGCAGCTGCGGGGAGCCCAGAGCCCTTTAAATCTCAGCTGCGGCCGGGAGTCAGAGGGCTCGGGGCTGCCCGCTGCAGTGGGGAGCCCAGAGCCTTTTAAATCCCAGCCGCGGCCGGGAGTCAGAGGGCTCTGGGCTGCCCGCTGCGACGGGGAGCCCAGAGCCCTTTAAATCCCAGCCGTGGCCAGGAATCAGAGGGCTCTGGGCTGCCCGCAACCGTGGGGAGCCCAGAACCCTTTAAATCCCAACCGCGGCCGGGAGTAAGAGGGCTCTGGGCTGCCCACTGCGGCGGGGAGCCCAGAGCCCTTTAAATCTCAGCCGCGGCCGGGAATCAGAGTGCTCTGGGCTGCCCGCTGCGACGGGGAGCCCAGAGCCCTTTAAATCCCAGCCGTGGCCGGGAGTAAGAGGGCTCTGGGCTGCCCACTGCGGCGGGGAGCCCAGAGCCCTTTAAATCTCAGCCGCGGCCGGGAGTCAGAGCCTTTTAAATCCCAGCCCCTGCCCGCTGATTGCCCCCTCCCCAGACCCGTGAACCAACTGCCCCCCAGGACTCCCACCCCCTATCTAAGCACCACTGGTCCTTGTCCCCCGATTATGTCCTCCCGAGACCCCTGCCCCTATCTGCCCCTTGGGACCTCAGCCCCTATCTAAGCCTCCCTTCTCCTTGTCCCCTACTGCCCCCTCCTGAGACCCCACCCAACTTCCCCCCAGGACCCTCCTACCTGTCCCCTGATAAACCTCCTGGACTCCCATGCCTATCCAATTGCTGCCTGTCCCCTGACTGCCCCTCCGAACCTCTGCCCCATCCAACCCCCCCTGCTCCTTGTCCCTTGACTGCCCCCCGGAACCCCCTACCTCTTCTCCAACCCCCAAACCGCTTACTGTGCCACTCAGACCAGCGTGTCTGGCTCCGTGCAGCTCCAGACAGTTGCTGCCATGCTCCCCCATGGAGCCCACAGCCCTCTCCCACCCCCAGCACCTGCCTTCCAGATTTGAACACCTCAAAATTCAGGAGTGCTCAAGTTCGGTTTGGGCAGCTCTTACTTCATTTCTCCCAAATCAGTTTCCCCTGCAAGGTGCCAACTGAAGGTGTTGGAGAACAGAGAGATCGGGTGGCCTCCTAATGCCTGGAAAAGAGACAAAGGCCGGAGGAGGGAGTGTCAGTGCCTGTGCGGACTTCTGGAAAGTGCACTGTGTGGAAGGGGATGTTGGGATGCTTTGGAACAACTCCATACAAAGCCAGTCAGGACTCTGGGGGAGCCTCCTCTCTCGAAGCAGACTGTCTCCAGGGCAAGAAGCTTACACCTTCCTGGGTCTGACCTCAGAGCATTCAGCTTGACCTTCCACGTCATGCGCTTTCCACAGCGAGTCTGCCCAGGCGGGTCCTGGGGCAACCAGAGGGCCCTGCACCCCAACTCCGCAGTCAGATGTGACTCTCAGCCAGACAGTAAAACAGAAGGTTTATTAGATGACGGGAACACAGTTTAAACAGAGCTTGTTGGTACAGAAAACAGAACCCCTCTGTCAGGTCCATCTTGGGGGGTGGGGAGCCCAGAACCAAGTTCTGGGTCTCTCCCCATTTCCCCAGCCAGCTCCAAACTGACACTCCCTCCTCTGGCGTCTGTCTCTCTTCCGGACAGGGAGGCCACCTGATCTCTTTGTCCCCAACACCTTCAGTTGGCATCTTGCAGGGGAAACTGAGGCACCCACACAGTATTCAGAGAAAATATTAAGAACATTCCCACTTCATCACCACATGTGCAACAAAATATAATACTGTATATTGAAGTAGGCAAGTGCTGCTTCTGACTTTCCACTTTTAATTGACCCTTGTAATCTTGTGGCACTGACGCGTTGTAGCTTCTTTTTATATCGGCTTACAGGGCGGGAGCGGGGGGGCACCACCATTTTGAGCCACACCAAAAATTATACAAACCTGCCGCCTATGCACTGAGGTAAATGAATGATTAAAAAGCGATGGTCAAGGATAGGGTGTAATGGGGCTAAGAACCAGGGATTGCATAAATTAAAAACAAGCAATGGGGTTCTTACACTGTTTGTTTTCTGAAAATCTCTCAACAGCTTGACGATGCTGTGACAGTACCTCCCATAAGGCTTTTGACAGTACCTCCCATAAAGCTTTATGGAAATAATGCTTAGAATGTGTTTATGCTACATATGCCATGTAGCACATCTCCATAAAGGTTATGATCTGCTGAATGTATTAATCCTATTTGTATGCATGTATCATTTTTGTATTCAAAGTTATGAATGTTGGCTGTGTACTGGCTTGATTTCTAAATAACCTTAGTAGAGCATTTGGTCAGTTCCTGGGGAAAGGAATGTTGAAATTAGGTACCTAATCAAGAAACACTGAAAGGACAATGGATCTTGGAATGCTCCAATCCACAGAAGAAGTCTACTTGAGGAAGTTCAAGGTAGCATGTAAACAATGGATGCTCCCTGTAAAAACTGTGAGTCATGCATGGACATGTGACTTGCCCAAGTGACTCCAAAACTCCATCTTGGAGCTGGACTTGGCACAGGAGTGAGGAGGGGGTCTCCACCCACAAGAGAAAGTCTATTTAAACCCCTGGGAGAGCCCTCCATTTTGCCTTCAGCTGGCTAAAGAGAGAGTCTCCACCCTCACCCCAGGATACCTGAAAGAAATGGGAACAAAGGACAGTGGCTGGAAGGGGTGTGAGTGATTGCTGGACCCAGGCTAAAAGGAGATTAGTCTGTCAAAGGGAGCATTTTGGAACTGGTGAGGATCTTATCCGTATTCAGTTTGATTAGATATAGATTTGCACATTTTCTTTTATTTTGCTTGGTGACTTACTTTGTTCTGTCTGTTACTACATGGATCCACTTCAATCCTACTTTCTGTCTTTAATAAAATCACTATTTACTTATGAATTAACTCAGAGTATTGGGGGAGCAAACAACTGTGCCTATGTCTCTATCAGTGTTATAGAGGGCGAACAATTGATGAGTTTACCCTGCATAAGCTTTATACAGGGTAAAAGGGATTTATTTGGGTTTAGACCCCATTGGGAGTTGGGCATCTGAGTTTAAAGATAGGAACACGTCTGTTAGCTGCTTTCAGGTAAACCTGCAGCTTTGGGGCAAGTAATTCAGACCCTGGGTCTGTGTTGGAGCAGACGGGAGTGTCTGGCTCAGCAAGACAGGGAGCTGGCAGGGAAAGCAGGGCTTGAAGTAGTTTGGGCACATCAGGTGGCAGCTCCCAGGAGGTTTCTGTGATCTAACCTGTCACAGTGGCGTAGTCAGCAGAATCTGTAAACACATCTGATTGCTTTGAGGTACTGGTAGTGATTTTAAGTGAGTTTTGAGTGTGGTCGGTGGCTGGAGAACAGACCAAGTGGTTACTGGTTTGTTATTTTCTATTTGCTTATTTTGGGTAAGGGAAGTAGGGACAGAAAAGGAAGCAAAATAAGTAAGAGAGAAGATCTGAAGATGCTAAAACTGCACAGGGTGCAAATTGCCCAGAAAGGCTGAACACTGGGCACTGTGAAAGTCTCTGTTAACGAAGAATCCCTTGAGCTGAGTGCATCCCACTTTCAGTGAACTGCAGAGGGGATGTGGCCCAGAAGAAGAAAGCAGGAAAATGACTAGCCGTGAAGCACCTAACAAACTAGAGTTGGCTAGACTGGAAGCAAAAGAGAGAGAAAATGAACATAAAAGACTAATGGAGAGGGAGGAGGCTGCCCACGAGAGAGCTATGGAGGCAGAGACAGCAAGGGTGGAGGTAGAAAAAGCCAGGGAAGAGGCTGCCCACGAGAGAGCTATGCAGACCCAGAGAAAGGCCCAGAAGCATGAACTGGCTGTAACGGAGTCAAAGAGACAAAACCCTCCA
Organism: Mauremys mutica; assembly: GCF_020497125.1. Taxonomy (NCBI): domain Eukaryota; kingdom Metazoa; phylum Chordata; order Testudines; family Geoemydidae; genus Mauremys; species Mauremys mutica. The sequence continues at coordinate 203,732,382 of NC_059074.1, forward strand.
CCTGCTGGCTCCACTTCCCCAAAAATTCATAAATGGGAGCAACTGTGTCCACAGTATGAGGAATCCAGCGCTATCGCTGAATATTTCATCACCTTCAAGAGACTGGGCACCCTGCATGCCATCCCTGAAGATCAAAAGCTGACCACATTGATAGCAAAATGGACTGGTAGAGCTCTGGGCATAGTCAGTAACATGCCTATTGGATCTGGTTTTGAAAGAGTTTCAGATTACACCTGAAACCTACAGGGTGAAATTCAGGAGTCTTAAGAGGGGATCTGGATTGAGTAATGTGGCTTATGCCAATGAAATGAGAGATTTGGTAGACAAGTGGGTGTCGGGGAAGGGCATTACAAGCTTCGAAGGGATGTGTGATCTGGTTACTCAGGAACACTTCCTGAATATGTGCAGGGAATATGTAAACCAGTATGTGTGGGACAAAAAGGTGAATGCAGTGGGTGAATTAGCTGGGTCTGCAGACTCTTATGAGCAAGCACAAGCTGCAATCAAACATAAACCAATGGGAGGGGGGTACAGGGTTGGGGAAAAGCAGAATCACCATTTCACCCCTGGGGAAAAAGGAGGCTGGGGAACCTCCCAATTCCCCTGGAACTCGTCCCAAATTTCCTGTGCAAGCAGAGGAGCCCAAGAGGTGCTATGATTGTAAGTCAACTGAGCACCTGAGGACTAAGTGCCCCTTTTTGAGTAGAAACAGGCAACAAGTAACACATGAAGCTGTAGCTTCTCAGAGCCAGGCTGTGGCCTCTTTCCACCCAGGATTTGTAAAGCTTGCTTCCACACAACCAAACAAGGAGCATATGCATGCTGTTCAAATGAATGGTGCAGTGCTTCTTGGACTGAGGGACACAGGTGCTGAGATTTCTGTGGTCAGGAGGGACCTTACCCAGAAGAAGGATTTGTTGCCAGGTAAAATGGCAGAATTAGAGCTGTTAGCGGGTTACAAAGTCTTTGCACCTTTAGCTAAAGTACACACGCAAACTAAGGATTTGCAGGCTGAACCGACTGTTACAACGGTGGCACACAATTTTGCACCGTTTCTATTGGGAAACGATTTCTTTAGTGTGGCAGAATCTGTCCCAGGGCTGGTTAGCAGTCGGGGTCGGTGCGGGGTGAAGTCACATGGACTGCTGGGGGAATAGGAGGGTGTCTCCTAGATTCCTCTGCAGCAGTAAAGAATGCAGCTTTGGGGGCAGGGATGGTTGTGGCCATTTCCTGTAGTCCCGGGGCTCAAGGAAAGTTCCAGAGGGAGGGGCTGGACGAAGCCAGCTCCTGTCCCGTAATCATCTCCCCAGGGGAGGGGGAGGAACCACCTTGTAACAGGGGGGCCACCACAGCTGCTGACTGCCAGGAAATTGCAGGTCAGCAGAGGGCAGTGCCTGCCCTGGGGTGCATAGAGACGTGTGTCCCAAAGGTGGAAGTTGGGGTCCTGGTGACCACAGTGGTGGAAACAGACCCCAAGATCTCTGTAGCTGGAAGCAAACCCAACCTGAGTGAAAAGGGGGGAATTTTGCTGGCCAGTGAAAAGTCTGCCATAGCTGGTAGCTGTGAGCCCACAGTTGGACCAGGGTCACCTTCCCTTTCGGGGGACACAGGAGTGTCTGACCCAGAGGGGAGCCCAGAGAGGGAAGCCCAGATGGAAGGGGGGGCAGAGAGTCCGCCCACCTTTTGTGGGAAGGACTTTCCCAGGAGGAGGGTGAAAAGTTTGCATTTTAAATGCCAGCCCCTTCTCCTATGGTTCATGTTGTAAGGGAAACCTGGGGGTCAGATCTCCTGAACGGGGGAGTCCATCCAGCTGGCCTGTTGGGAACAGAAAGTGGGGTGCCCAAGGGGTCCAGAGCCCCCCATTGAAAGGTGGAGTTCTTGCTGCACCTGTAAGAGATAAAACTCTCTCTCCAAGATGGGGGTGGTGGGGAATCTCTGCATGGGTGGAACTTCCCAAGGGAGTGCGGTCCAGCCCAGAGACATTCCAGAGGGAGGGGCCGAGGGCAGGCATGGTGGCAGTGCACCCTCTCCTTGCCAAAGGCTCAACCACGTGCCGGAATTAAAAGCCTTCTCCAAAGAGGCAGAGTGCCTACCAGAGGCTACAGAGAGCTGGGAAAATGCAATAGACACTAAAGGAGTCAAACTGAGTGAACGAAGCCTGTCCACCGTAGATTTGCTGTTAACCTTGTGTCTTTTGCTAATTCACCTATGGGATAAAACAAAGGAATTCGTACTAGTGTTAAACCCTTTAAAGATGTGGGACATACCTGCTTTGTGGAAGAAACTGTTGTACATGCTAGGGATGGTGACAGGAGAGCCCCACAAGCATGTTACTTTTCAGCCTACACCTGTAAACAGTCTGGAAGCTTGGAACAGCAGCAAAAGCATAACAGCCCCATGCTGCTGTGCAGGAGGGGAAACTGAGGCACACCGCCTCATGGCATTGGTGGCTAAATGCCAAAACACCTCCACTGTAACAGATATCGCTGTCTGCGTTCTGTTAACAATACTACACCCCAACCTGTTTTCTGGCATCTGAGGACCAGGACCCCCAAAACTGGCTAGGACCCTTAGGAATGACATCATATGGTTTAAAGGTACTTGAAAGGAGTGTAACCAAAAACAAACAGGGATTTTACATGTACTGCCTCCGCCATGGACAGTGTCCAAGTCTCTGGCAGTAAGCTCAGGGGGAGGGTGTGACGGTACCTCCCATAAGGCTCTATGGAAATATGCTTAGAATGTGTTTTATGCTACATATGCCATGTAACATATCTCCATAAAGGTTATGATCTACTGAATGTATTAATCCTATTTGTATGCATGTATCATTTTTGTACTCAAAGTTATGAATGTTGGCTGTGTACCGGCTTGATTTCTAAATAACCTTAGTAGAGCATTTGGTCAGTTCCTGGGGAAATTAAGTACCTAATCAAGAAACACTGAAAGGACAATGGATCTTGGAATGCTCCAATTCACATAAGAAGTCTACTTGAGGAAGTTCAAGGTAGCATGTAAACAATGGATGCTCCCTGTAAAAACTGTGAGTCATGCATGGACATGTGACTTGCCCAGGTGACTCCAAATCTCCATCTTGGAGCTGGACTTGGCACAGGAGTGAGGAGTGGATCTCCACCCCCAAGAGAAAGTCTATTTAAACCCCTGGGAGAGCCCTCCATTTTGTCTTCAGCTGGCTAAAGAGAAAGCCTCCACCCCCACCCCAGGATACCCGAAAGAAATGGGAACAAAGGACAGTGACTGCAGGAGGTGTGAGTGATTGCTGGACCCAGGCTAAAAGGAGATTCGTCTGTCAAAGGAGCATTGTGGAACTGGTGGGGATCTTATCTGTATTCAGTTTGATTAGATATAGATTTGCGCATTTTAAGCTGCATACAGGGTAAAATGGATTTATTTGGATTTAGACACCATTGGGAGCTTGGCATCTGAGTGTTAAAGACAGGAACAGTTCTGTTAGCTGCTTTCAGGTAAACCTGCAGCTTGGGACAAGTAATTCAGACCCTGGGTCTGTGCTGGAGCAGACGGGAGTGTCTGGCTCAGCAAGACAGGGTCCTGGGGTCCTGAGCTGGCAGGGAAAGCAGGGGTAGCAGTAGTCTGGACACATCAGGTGGCAGCTCCCAGGGGGTTTCTGTGATCCCACCTGTCACAGATGCCTGTCTACAGGCCTTTGAGAACTTACACGTCGGTCGCCCTGTGGGAGTAAGTCTATTGTGCATCAGCTGTTTTTGCTCATGTCTGCGACACAGATCTCAAGAGGAAAATCTGGAAAAGGACAAAATGGAAGAATGAACCGGCTCAGACTTCCTTATGGTAGCGGTCACCCCACCAAAGCTCCCAACTTCCGGGGGAGTGTAATATAGTTATTTAACAGAGCCGTCTGTGGAGACATGGCATGTACCATGTTTTACTCACACAAGTATGGAGCAGGGGACACATTTGTATTGACACATTTAAATAAGTTTTATTAATTGCCTGCTTTAACACAACCTTTTAGAGCCGCCTGTAAAAATGGACGCCATGACCCCTACCATAAGGGAGTCTGAGCTGGTTCCTGTTGTCAGTAGCTACTGGTGTGGTGCTCCCTGCAATGGACACAGCTCAGTCAGTGGTGGGGCTTTCCACTGCACCCTAGGCCGGACAAAGATGTGCTCTCCGGTACGTATTCTTATACACAGGTGCAGAACAGATTACTCATCGCTCCTGACGCATTGAGGTGCAGCCCCTTTGCGCATTACTACCTTTCTCCTGGCACAGGTCGTTTCGAACAAATCTGTCCATCATATTATCCTTCCATATTGTCTATTCATCATATTGTGCTTTTATACTGTCATTAGGCTGGGTCTGCCTGTTCCTTGTTATCTGTGTGGGATGTGTTCGTACCCAGCTGTTCTGGTGCTGTCTTGGCATACGTTCCTAAGAACATAAGAACGGCCGTACCGGGTCAGACCAAAGATCAATCTAGCCCAGTATCTGTCTACCGACAGTGGCCAGTGCCAGGTGCCCCAGAGGGAGTGAACCTAACAGGCAATGATCAAGTGCTCTCTCTCCTGCCATCCATCTCCATCCTCTGACGAACAGAGGCTAGGGACACCATTCCTTACCCCATCCTGGCTAATAGCCATTAATGGACTTAACCTCTATGAATTCATCCAGTTCTCTTTTAAACGCTGTTATAGTCTTAGCCTTCACAACCTCCTCAGGTAAGGAGTTCCACAAGTTGACTGTGCGCTGCGTGAAGAAGAACTTCCTTTTATTTGTTTTAAACCTGCTGCCTATTAATTTCATTTGGTGACCCCCTAGTTCTTGTATTATGGGACTAAGTAAATAACTTTTCCTTATCCACTTTCTCAACATCACTCATGATTTTATATCATATCCCCCCTTAGTCTCCTCTTTTCCAAGCTGAAGAGTCCTAGCCTCTTTAATCTCTCCTCCTATGGGACCCTCTCCAAACCCCTGATCATTTTAGTTGCCCTTTTCTGAACCTTTTCTAGTGCTAGAATATCTTTTTTGAGGTGAGGAGACCACATCTGTACACAGCAGCTGAAACCCTTCCTCTTCTAGCAGCCCTCTTTTTGCCAATTTCTGTGAGCAGGGCCTGCCTCTGGCTCACAGCCTAAATTTGCTTAGCAACATCTTGACCCTTACTTCAGATCAGGCCTCAGGCCTCATCTTACTACAGTTCATTCTTCCATTTGTCCTTTTCCAGATTTTCCTCTTGAGATCTGTGTCTCAGGCACGAGCAAAAACAGCTGATGCACGATATATTTACTCCCACAGGGCTACCGCTGTGTAAGTACTCAGAGGACTCTAGAAAGGCATCGTTGAGCTGTTGAGAGATTTTCAGTAAAGAACAGTGTAAGCACCCTACTGCTTGCTGTTAATTTATGCAATCCCTGGTTCCTAGCCCCATTACACCCCATCCTCAACCGTCGTTTCTTAATTATTCATTTAACCGAGCAATGTCTTTTCCATTCACCTTGTCTGCTGGTGACTTCCCCAAGCCATGATCGCCTTCCACCTCGAAGGGGGTGGACAATGAGAGGCCTTCACACTAATCGGGATGCCTAACAAGGTTTCGGGGTCGGATTCCAACGTATCGATCAACGTTGAGTGAAACGGTCCTCCTTGGAACTGTCACTGAGGTAGCACTTTCTCCACACAAGTCCAAAGGTGCTCGGAGCTAAAACAAAGTCCAAACTTCTCACAGGGATGGTAAAGGAGTCCATGTTTCCTCTCAGCAGCCTTTCCACAATTTCTAAAACATGTGTCCTTGGTCAGAGATGGCCTCCTCTGCCCAGAGCTGGGACTTATGGGGTAATGGTGCTGCTCTCTGATTGGCAGAGGGCGTTGGGAGGAGTTCTTAGAGGGGCCACATGACCTACTTCCGAACAGGTCACCCCACCCCAGCACTCACTCTGATTGGTCAAATCTCCTCTCAGGGTGGTCCTATCGGGGCGTACCCCATCCTGATTGGTAGAGGGAAATAGGTGGAGTTCTTAGAGGGGTCACACAACCCACTTCCAAATGGCTCACTCCACCCCAGAACTTGCCTTGATTGGTCTAATCTCCTCTCAGGGTGGTCCCCAGCAGCTGAAACCCTTCCTGATTGGTAGAGGATGGTGGGAGAAGTTCTTAGAGGGGTCACACAACCCCCTTACGGACGGCTCACCCCGCCCCGCAACTCACCCTGATTGGTCAAATCTCCTCTCAGGGCACTGCTAATGGCACAATACCCATCCTGATGGGTAGAGGGCAGTGGACGGAATTCTTAGAGGGGTCACATGGCATACTTGCTTCTGGTCATGTGGCTACCTTGACCCCAGAAGTAATATCCTCTGGGGCGGGACTTCTGGTGACAGTAAGGTGGTGTTTAAGGGGTCAAGGGACAGGTTAAGGGGTCAAGGAGCAGGGTTAGGGTTTGATTGATGGTACGGCCCTTATACTACTAGCCTGCAGTTATATCACTTCAGATTAAAGTGACCATACGTACTGGTTTTACCAGTACAGTACTGGTTTTTTGGACATTGAGACGTAACCAGTACAGTTTAGGACTACAAAATCAAAAATTATTAATTTATCAAAAGATTGAGTACATCAAATCAATCCTTGATAAACCAGCCTAAATCTGTTTTATTTTACACAACGGTTCTCGTCGTTGGATCTCGGCAATACTCAGCATTCAGCACACGCACTCTCACTATATTGTGGCCGCGGCGACTCTTCGATAATACTCCCGCGCATTACATACAGCCCGACCGTGGGAACTCGATGATGACGTCATCACACAGAGCCTGCCAAAATCGACCAATTCGGTATTAGCTTCGGACTATAAAAGGCCCTCCGCAGCACAGGACAGGCACCAGTGATCTGGCATCTTCGGACTGTGACACTGGCCCTCAGAGCTCCGCGCTCTCTTGGTTACTCGAGCTTTTCGCTCCGCCGTTTTCACGGCGCACCTCGCTGCTTCGCCAGGACCCGATGACTTCACCCCTTTGGACCAGGACCGGCATCTTCGCCCCCCTCGATCCTGGACTGGTGACTTCGCCCCCTCGGACCAAGAGCGACATCCAACAAAGTTTGTAATAATTGTTTATTTTTGGACACCCATGGCGCCAAAACGACGAAAGTGTGTCTTCAATGACAAGTTAAAATCGAAATATACATTCATCAAAGCAAGTACTAATAATGACAATAGTGAGGTGGAATGTGTAAAATGCAGAAGTATATTTTCTATTGCAAACAGTGGAAAAACCGACATTGAAAACCACATACAAACAGTCAAACATAAACGGGCCATGTCTGCAGCAATTGCAAGTACGAGTGTGACATCATATTTTAAGAAAAAACAATTTGAAGATGCTGAAAGAAAACTAGCTGCAGCTGAAGGTTTATGGGCGTACCACACAGTAATGCATAATCACTCATTCCGATCAATGGATTGTACCTGCAAACTGATTAAAACATGTTTTGATGCCAGGTTTACATGTTCTAGAACAAAATGCGAGGCAATAGTTACCGATGTGCTGGTGCCTTATGCGAAACAGTTATTGGAAGAGGATTTAGATGCTGCAAATTTTATTTCTATTTATTCATACTTTTATATATATACAGTGTGCATTAATGAATTGAAAGAATTTTGTGAATTCGTGGACATCGAATATAAGAAAGTCTTGGGATACAGTGTCACATGATGGTTGGCGTTACGACCCGCGATTGAGCGCGTCCTACAAATATATCCTGCCTTAAAATCATATTTTGCCTCAAACGAGAAGAGCCCCACAATTATCACAAATTATTTTGATAATTCAGAGACAGAGTCTTGGCTTTACTTTTTTGCATAACGTGTCATCAATGTTCCACAATGCTATTTTGAAAATAGAAGGACAGGAGATTTCTATTATAGAAACTAGCAATATTTACAGTGACTTAAAAACAAAATTAGCTGACAGAAAAGCCAACGTTTTCTTGCCGTTACAGGTGCGGCAAAATTTGAAGCAGCTTGAGGAAGAAGGCATATTAAAACCTGCTATTTTCAAAGAAAAAGTGGAGGAATTTTATGACACATGGATTCAATATCTAGAGGAATGGGAAGGACCTATTAAGCATACCGAAAAATTCAATTGGGTTTTGTTAAACACTAAACTCACCCATGACAACATTCAAGTTTGCAGTGATTACATTCTTCAGTATTTTTCTGAAATCAAGTTAGTAGAAGATGAACTGTTTGATGAAACCTGCTTTGTCCTGCGCTACATTCTTTCATTCATGCCCGTCACCCCAGTCGGGGTATGGGCCGCCAACAACAGATCTCCAGAGTCCTCTATCCTGGGCCATTTGCTCTAACTGGTTCCAGGTATAGCCCATTTTTGTGCAATCAGCCTGAAGGTCGTGTCGCCAGGTGTTTCTTGGACGGCCTCTTTTCCGCTTGCCTTGGGGGTTCCACCGCAATGCCTGTCTGGTGATGTTGGTTGGCTGCTTGCGTAGTGTGTGTCCTATCCAGCCCCACCTTCTTCTTCTAATTTCTTCCTCTGCTGGAGGTTGACGAGTCCTCTCCAAGAGGTGGATGTTACTGATGGTGTCTGGCCAGCGGATCTGAAGAATCCTTCTAAGGCAGCTATTAATGAAGGTCTGGATCTTCCTAGCAGTTGTTTTAGTTGTCCTCCAGGTTTCAGCTCCATACAGTAAGACTGGTTTCACATTGGAATTGAACAGTCGAATCTTTATTGCCAAAGATAGCTCTCTGGAGCTCCAGATGTTCTTGAGCTGTAGGAAGGCTGCTCTTGCCTTACCAATCCTTGCTTTGATGTCTGCATCTGTGCCACCCTGCTGATCGATAATGTTGCCTAGGTAGGTAAAAGACTGCACTTGTTCCAGGGGGCTTCCATTCAGTGTGACTGGGTCATTGCTGATGGAGTTAATCTTGAGGATCTTGGTCTTGTCCTTGTGGATGTTGAGGCCGACCTGTGCTGACGTGGCTGCCACTACGTTGATCTTCTCTTGCATCTGCTGTTTGCTGTGTGAAAGGAGTGCAAGGTCGTCGGCAAAGTCCAGGTCATCAAGCTGGGTCCACAACGTCCACTGAATTCCGTTCCTACGCTCGTAAGTGGCTGTCTTCATAATCCAATCAATGACGAGGAGAAAGAGAAATGGTGACAACATTCAAGTTTGCAGTGATTACATTCTTCAGTATTTTTCTGAAATCAATTTAGTAGAAGATGAACTGTTTGATGAAACCTGCTTTGTCCTGCGCTACATTACACATGAAAAAATTACTCACTGGAGACAAAATTCTGTACCACTATCGAACAGATGGATTGAAATATTCAAAGCCTTCAGTGAAAATGATGTTTCCTACAAAAATATTGGAAAATTGGTAGAATATTGTCTCTGTTTACCAGGAACCAATGCACCTGCCGAACGTCTTTTTTCTTTTATGAACAATATCTGGTCCAGTGAGAAAACTCAAGTACATGTTGAAACTTTGAAATGTTTGCTAATTACTAAATATAATTTTAACCAAACTTGCATGGAATTTTATAAAAACATCCAGGAAAACGAATTATTATTAAAATCAATCCACTCTTCACAAAAATATAAGAAGCAAAATTAGGAATGTAGATTAAGTACTTTTGTACCATTTTTTATTAAAACCATTTTGTTTTACTGCTACACTTGTTTCTTTATTACTTGGATCCCAAAATCCTAAGTATACAATTATGTACTAATCTACCCATATCAAATATTTTTTTTTCGCAAAATTACTTTCATAATATATAATATAAATAAAAGTAGTACATTTTATTGTATTCTTTCACTTAAAGAAAATAAAAGATAGGCATACTCCTCAATATTTTTTCAATTTATATTCTACGACAGCGACTATTACTCATGCTGGCTGAGCTATTTTAAATGTCCTGGTTTTAAATTTGAAAAAAATGGTCACCTTATACTTAGGTAAATAGAAAGGAGCATAAACTCTGGCAACTCATATGTAAATAGGGTGACCACACCGAAAGTGTGAAAAATCAGGATGGGGTGGGGGGTAATAGGCACCTATATAGGAAAAATCCCCAAATATTGGGACTGTCCCTATAAAATCGGGACATCTGGTCACCCTATATGTAAAAGTATAATTAGGCAGGATAAAAACAAATGTGAAGAGCAACTAGCGATAGAGACAAAAACCAACACCAATTTAAAAAAATAGTACATCAGAAATAAACAGCCTGCCAAAAAATCAGTAGGGTCACTGGGCAATTTCGCTTTGGTGAGATAAAGGTGGGATTATCCTCCTCTCTTCCAAATGGGGAACTGAGACACGGAGATATTAGTGTCAAAAGTATACGCTAATTTGATTAAAATGTCCATGGCCTGATTTTTCAGAGTTTAGCACTTTGTTCCAAGCACAACTCCTGTGGACTTCTGTTGCAACTGTGAGGCCTGAGCACTTCTGAAAATCGGACCCCAGATTCTCATGCTGAGCACCCAGAAAATGAGGAACCATCCCAGGAAAGTTTGGTTTAAATGGCTTGCTTAGCATCACATAGGAACTCTAGCAGATGCAGGGATAGAATCAGGAGTGACACTCAACTGCCTAAATCACAAGACCATCCTTTCTCTTCCTGAAGTCCCCTGCCTCGTCCACCATGCACCTTCCAACGACTGCAACAAATAAGGCAGGGGTCCTAACAGACATCTTCATTCTCCCCACAACCCTGATTCGTTCCCTGAACACTGACCACACTGTGCACTAACTGAGGCAGGGGTCCTCTGGATTTGATCATGTAAAGATTATTATAATGAATGAAAACAAAATGGCCAAAGTACAGTTGAACAGGCAACCTTGGGTCTGGCATTTCCAACTTTTGAGTGGTTGACTTTGCAGCTCTGTGTATATATTAATTTCCTCTATTTTTAAAAGAGCAAACTGAAAAAACCCCAGATGTTCCAGCATTTGGAACCGTTTTGACTCCATATGGTTCATCAGCAGGGTTAGAACCTTTAGATCCACATACAGACCTCTGCCTGAGCTAGCGGAGTACCTGGAATCATCCTCTATGTAGGCCGGCCACTAGGAGTTGAGGCACATATTTTACCCGTGTGTTTCCAGCTATTTGCTGACAGCTGAGGAATGTTACGACTCAGGAAGCCTGAGTTCTACACCATGTTCTGAGAGAAATGTAGTCAAGTGGTTACAGTAACTCCTCACTTAAAGTCCTCCCAGTTAAAGTTGTTTCATTGTTATGTTGCTGATCAGTTAGGGAACATGCTTGTTTAAAGTTGCGCAATGATCCCTTATAATGTTGTTTGGTAGCCACCTGCTTTGTCCACCACTTGCAGGAAGAGCGGCCCGTTGCAGCTAGCTGGTGGGGCAGCCCCCCCATCAGCTCCCCGCTCCCTTAAGTTCTCTGTATGGCAGCCACCCAGCAGGCTAGCAATTGCCGGCAGTTCAGCTGTCCCTCCCCCCACTGCCTGCTCTGCTCCTGCTCTCTGCCTTGGAGCTGCTCCTGGGAGAATCCTGCTTGTTGTGGGGGGCGCGGGGGAAGGAGGGATGCTAATGTCAGGATGTCCCCCGCCCCCCGCCCCTTTACCCCACCGGGCCATCTCCATAGAGCAGGGGTGGGCAGGACATGGTTCAGGATGGAGGGAGCTGGCTGGCAGCAGCTGCTGCCTCAACTTGCTGAGCTACTGAAAAAGGCAATGTACTTAGAGTGGGGTCAGCATACTTAAAGGGACACACACACACACACACACTCTCTCTCTCTCTCTGTCTGCCATGCTGTCTTCCCTCTCTTTATTCGTACTTCCTCCTACGGTGTGAAGCTACACTAACGTGTTAACCCTTGAGGGCTCAGCCAAATGCTAGTTCATCATTTAGCAATAAAGCATTCCCTGGGAAATATCCCACCCTCTTTCACCCTCTGACTTCACCACCTCAACCAAGCTTCACAATCATCATCTGTGTACAGTATTAAATTGTTTAAAACTTATACTGTGTATGTGCGTGCATATATATAGTCTGTCTGGCAAAAAAATGGCCTTGGAACTTAACTCCTCGCCCCCATTTACATTAATTCTTATGGGGACATTGGATTCACTTAACATCGTTTCACTTAAAGTAACATTTTTCAGGAACAGAACTACAACGTTAAGCAAGGAGTTACTGTACAACCCCCAGCTCCCACTCAACTCCTCATCCCAGTTCCAGCATCCACCCTCTTTCTGGCTCCATATCCCAGCCCGAGCTCCTCACCTCTGTTGATCTGAGCCAGGCTGCTTCCTCCTCCTCCTCACTGAGTGGGTGTAAGCAGGGGAAGCATTTAGAGCACAGGAGAGACAGTCACCCAGCTCTCAGTTCCTGCATGCCATGCCAGAGCTGCCCCTGGCTGCTGCAAGGAGCAATAGGGCTTAGCCCTTGCATCCCTAAGCTAGAGCAGGCTCAGTGCAGACTGAAATTTTGGAGAATGTAGCTACTGAACTCCAATGAATCTCTATTGAACGTGTGCAAACTGAGATTCCCAGCAACTCACAACTTGGCCAAATTTGGGCGGATTTTTAATCGCATGGCAAAAGTTAAACCCTGACATCACGATTCCCCTTGCCAAATGTCAAGTCCCTCCTCCAAAGCATAAAGATGCTTGAGCTTCTTAAGACAATGGTTATAAGATCTTTTTTAACATGGGCAAAAGTAACATTTTTCCTTAGTCTCGTTCTGAGAAATAGCTGAACCGTTTTTGCTGAAGTTTACCAAAAAGTCATGTGTGAGGCAAACACTCATCAAGGAAAATTTCAGCTCAAATGATTATACATAACTGAAAAACAGCATCTTAACTGTAGGGATTGCTACCTGTATCACCTATAATTTAGGGATCTAAATAAAATTGGCCTCATTTTTTCCAGCGCTAATAAGTGCTTAAAGTGCTTGCAGTGGAGATTATGGGTACTCAGTACACCTGATTATCAGGCTACTTTTATTTAGGAGCCTTACTTCACAAAACATTAGCTGTTTTGTCCAGGCAACCATCAGTCATGACCAGGACTTTGCATAGCATTTCTCTCAACTTTAAGAACGCAGCTGCCAACTCACCAACAAATTAAGATATTCACCCCCAAGCTAGCAGAAAACATTTAATCATCAGAGAACATTGAGATCAGAATTTATTGCTGTGCTGCCATTCAGACAATGCAGCAGTCTCTGCAAGAGCATGGGGCAGAGACTCCCATCTGCCAAAGAGGTGGGTGCTCCCTGCATTCACACAATGGGTACTTGCTCATGTTAAGAACAGTGTGTGAAAGGGGTGGGGAGAGGGAGAGAGAGGCAAGAACTCTCAGAGCTGCAGACACAAAACAAAAAGATCACAGGAGCAGGCTGATGCCTCCCCCAGCAAGTCCCATCACTTACCACGTAGATGGCTCCACTGAACAGCAGGAGTTGAGAGGATCAGATCAGTCCATCCTATTAATTCAGTGGGCTCTTGGGGAAGATCATGATAGATCCAGGAGCTATCCTAGGGCACAGAGAGAGCTGTAGCATTACAATTTCTGCAGCTCATCTTAGACCAAGAGAAACGGGGTACGTCTCTCCTCAGGAGACAATTTATGTGTGAGTGGGGGGGATAGAAGGCAGAGAAGCAGGGAGAGGGTTGTTCTGCAGCACATGAGCAGTTTGACCAATCAAGTTGCTCCTATCCCAAAATCAAGAAAATTCAATCATCCCCCTCCCCCACACCTACACACACATTTTCTAAAAAATCGTATTAATGCAACATGAGATTTTAGAACATATGACCAATTTAATCCGTGGTGCAATTCCATTGGTTTTGGAATTACATCAACGATGAATCTGGCCCATAATCACGCAATTCAAAAGTATTGTTTTCAGCATAACCTTCAATCCCCCACGCTGAACACACCGTGTAATAAGACATGCATTTAACGCCATTCTCAGTAATACAAAATACTAAATATGTGCAACGGTGCTCGGTGTTACAATTGGTCTCAGAAACAAAGCTCTGAACGTCCTGACTTCGGCACATCTAAGATCTCAATAATAATATATGCAGTTTTTTGAATAATAAAAGGATTGTAATCTTCAGAGGTGTTTAGAATCTACAACTCTTATGAAAGCCATTGGGAATTTGAATGCTCAAACTCTCAGGAGGCCAATAAAACTACATCCCATGCAAAAGCCGATTTATTTTAATCTAGGGTTGTGCAGTCAAACCTTTGAATTATAAAATTGGGCCCATAATTCACAGCTTATTATTTATTTTACATATGGACCTAAGAGGTGTCCCATCACTCTTTAAGAAATAATTTTGAAGTTTATTTTTACAGTATACAAAGAAATTATATTTAGGGGTTAAAAGCAAATATCACAGTATTAAGACAAAATGAACCATCGAAAGCTGGGAAACAGCATATATCACTGACTTCTATCATTAACCAGCTATGTTCTAGTTGGTTTATAACATTACACAGCAAATATTTGAACATTTTTGTATTGATCGAGAAAGTTACAAATATTTTACAATAAAATATGTACAAATAAATTAGATACAGCATAGATTATGTTTTATGTGGATTGTTCTAAACATAATATCTTTATTATAAAGACAATAATTTACAAGACCACTATTATGCATGTGCATGTATATATAGATACACACACAAAAACAAACATACCGGTATATTTTAATTAAATGGGTATTTTACTGTGTGATATATTCAAGATATTTTTTAAAAATAAAACTCTGTGCATAGGTCTAACACCTAATTGGCATAAATAGTTTACTATAACAAGATAAAAGACTTCAATGTAACATCTTGTATCAATTGCAAAAAGATAAGAGTATCTCACATAGCTTAAAAATGAAGCAGCTATATTGAAAAAAGATTTGAAATGTTTTCGTTCAGAGTGTAGCAAGAGATTTTATAATTTTCTGGTTAGAGCAATAAAAGTTACAAGTATAAAAGGGAGTGATCAGCATCTCGCATGTTAAAACTAGATGGCCTCTGTTCTGCTTTTTTTACGCTAATACTTTCTGGTTTATAAAGTTTACCTTGGTCAACTGACCAAATTTCAGGTGCTGAGTCCTCACCCATACAGACATCTGATAAGGTTTCTATTTTGGACCAATTATGGTCTTTTTTGGTAGTAAGATCTATTAAGAAACTTCTCCAGTGAGCATTCCGGTCATGGATCTAGGGGGGAAAAAACCAAAGATTATAGAGGAAAGAAAAGTTTCTGAATAATAATTTAAAACAATTGAAGATTTTACTTTCATTAACCATGTTCGAAATGGAATAGGGTTGATTTTAACATTCCAATGCTGCACTGGGATGGGCGAAGGGATTAGCTAGGCTCTGAAATGTGAGAATGATTCTACATTACTAACTCTGTTCCAGGTCCACTGCTATGACACAGTGGACCTGGAACTAGACTTGACCAAAGGAAACTGGGAAAGTCCTGATTTCCTCCCCAAAGAGGTCACTTCAAGGACCCAAATGGCATTCTAGCGATCTTGCTCGCAGTCCAATTTATCTCCTGGAGCTGTGTGTCCTATCAAAACTCTGAGAATGCATCTGAAGTTTCAAGAAATGGTAAGACACTGTATCTTGTAACTACAGTATGCAGGCTAAGCCACTTTCCACAGCATTTGTGATCAGACCTAATCCCAACGGAACCTGATTACAAGGGCTGGGTCTGAATCAGATGGGAAAACAATCGGATGATCTATGGCTGGGGTGGGCTCTCCTCCTCCTGCCTGTGGCAGCTGTGCCCCCTGCTCCTGCCGGCCACTGCCACCTCGCTGCGCTGTGTGTGCTACAGTCACAGAGAGAGTGTGTGCCAGAGTGGCAGTGACTCTCATTTCATAGCGCATACAGCACAGTGGAGGGAAGCAGCCATGCAGCACACGCAGCTGCCACTGTGCCAGCCCCGCAGGCAGGAGGTGACGGAGACGCTGACTCAGGTTCGCAGGAAGGATTCAGGTCAGTTTGGGTCTTAGGCTCAGGTTGGGTGGGCTTGGGTCTGGTTCAGGTCCAGGTTGGGCCTAAAAATTAGGCTCGAGCAGACCTCTACTTGTGATTTTTTTTAAAAACCAACCCAGCTATAGCAGCATCCTCTTTACATTAGCTACATTCTTGTCTTTCCTCATGTTTCATTTCCTGTATGATCAGATTTTGCTGTTTAAAAGTAACTGGATATAACTGGATTTTAAGACCAGTTTGGCTGACAGGCCTGGGAATTGGTACATCATCTTGGAATTAGCGTTTCTCTTCCTCAATCTAACAGCTCCAGAAATACATCTTTATATTGCAAACTCATTGGGGCAGGGACTTTGTACAGTACCTATCACCACAGGGTTCTGGTGCATGACTGTGGCACCTAGGTGCTACAACTCTATAAATAATAGGTCTGTCAATTAATCGCAGTTAACTCAAGCAATTAACGCAAATCATTTCCTCTGGAATGGTGGCTGAAGCATGAAGAGGCATACGAACATTTAGCATATCTGGCATGTAAATACCTTGCAATGCCAGCTGCAGGATTGCCATGCAAATATCTGTTCTCACTTTCAGGTGCCATTGTAAATAAGAAGTGCGAAGCACTATCTCCCGTAAATGTAAACAAAGTTGCTCGTCTTAGCAACTGGCTGAACAAGAAGTAGGACTGAATGGACTTGTAGGCGCTAAAGCTTTACATTGTTTTGGTTTTGAGTGTAGTTATGTAACAAAAAAAATTCTCTATTTGTAAGTTACAAGAAATACTATTTCTTTGATCTTTTTTACAGCGCAAATATTTGTAATAAAATAATAATATAAAGTGAGCACTGTACACTTTGTATTGTGTGTTGTAGTTGAAATCAATATATTTGAAAATGTAGAACATCCAAAATATTTATAACACATTTAAATTGGTATTGAATTATTGTTTAACAATGCAATTAAAACTGCAATAAATCTCAACTTTTTTTTAAAACTTGCAATTAACTGTGATTATTTTTTGTAATTGTTTGACAACCCTAATAAATAATATTAAAAGCCTGATGTAATTGTAAATCAGCACCCTAATCCTCCCCCTCATCCTAACAGAATTTATTTTTCTTAAGGAATCAAAACTGAAGCATCAACTCTAATCCCTAATAAATTAAAAAAAAAAAAATCAACTGCAGAAATGTAGCTCCCCGCCCCTTCACCCCTAATTAAACCTCTGTACCGCAGTTTAATTGCTACAAAGGCAAAAGAGAGGCAACGTACCGATACGTGTCTCCGTAAGGTAGACATGTCTGTGAAGGTTCTCTCACAAGCCCTGCACTTGTATGGTTTTTCACCGGTGTGAATACGCTGGTGACGCCTGAGAGCTCCTTGCTGAGTAAATGTTTTTCCGCACTGTTCGCAAAAATATGGACGCGTCTCTGCAAATGAACAAAACCCAAAACCGCTGAACATCAGTCCTTTTGGGCCTGATCCTGCAAGCGCATCGGTACATGCTTCACTTTACTTATGAGAGTAACAGGACTATTTATGTGAGCAATGCTGGATTAAAGCACTTGCACAACAGCTCTGGTTCCCACAATCACGTGAATATTTCTAGCCCCACTGGTTGTGAAGAAAAGCTTGAAAATGTGACCCAAGTGAAACTGATCCAGCAGGGTCTGCCTGAGTCTCCAAAGGGAGGTGCAACATCCAACAGAACCAGGGAGGTAGCTACCCGGCCCAATCCTCCCTACCAAAGCAGATCAGGCCCTTCTTCTGGGGAATGCTACCCTGCTACTGGCTCCTGCCACCAGCCCACCCTCTGCTAGGGTGATGGCCACGCAGGATGGGCATTTGTGGGGGGTGTCCAGGGCTCTGGATTGCTTTAATCAGGCTCTGCAAATAATTAAAGTTAAGAATGTGCATAAGTGTTTGCAGAACAAAGGTCTTTGAGAAATAATTTCCAAACAATGAGTCAAACTGCATTTGGCCCAATGTAACTAACTAACGTACATTGTATCAAGCAGGCAATGCAGGGTATATTTTTAATTTTTTAAATACTGTATGAATTATTTTTCCTTTTACAAAAAATATGAGTAAGTATGAACTCTGGCTCCAAATCACTCCCCCCTCACTATACTTATGTAGCCCATCAAAAAGATTGTTGAGTTAAAGGCTAACATCATTTTTGCATACAATTTCAGATCCAAACTTCCATCGGTATCTACTCATCTGTTGCCAAAAACATCTGTTTTCTTTGTTACCTGCATGAACATTACTGTGTTGGGCTAGCGAGGCTCTCAGTCCAAACGTTTTCCCACAAACATCACATTTATAGGGCTTAGCTCCCATGTGGCATCGCTTATGGCATTTTAAGTATTCATTGGTGGCAAAATGTTTTCCACACACGTCACATTTAAAGAGACGCTCTCCTGTAAAAAAAACAAAAGACATTCTGAATTCTCTTACCAGTTACTTCCATAACCTCTTCCTGGCCAAGTCCAATGTTTTGTTGTTTTTTGTCCATGCTTATCCTCCTTCTCCCTTTGACACATTTGATCAGTCCCTTCTCCTGGACTATCATTAACCTTTTGATTTCCATGAGTCTGTGCTCTCTTGGTTTTCAACTGGCTTCCCATCCAGCATGCTTTGTTGGCATGTCTCAGGGCTCTGACTCCTTTTTTCCCTCTTCACTGTATCCCTATATGACTTCATTAAGAAAATAAGAACGGCCGTACTGGGTCAGACCAATGACCCATCTAGCCGAGTATCCTGTCTTCCAACAGTGGCCAATGCCAAGTGCTTCAGAGGGAATGAACAGAACAGGGAATCATTGAGTGATCCATCCCATTGTCCATGCCCAGCTCCTGGCAAACAGAAGCTAGGGACACCATCCCTGCCCATTCTGGCTAATAGCCCTTGATGGACCTATCTTCCATGAATTTATCTAATTCTTTTTTGAACCCTGTTATGATTTTGGCCTTCATAACATCCCCTGACAAAAAGTTCCATAGGTTGACTGAGTGTTGTGTGAAGAAATTCTTCCCTTTGTTTGTTTTAAACCTGCTGCCTATTAATTTCATTGGGTGACCCCTACGTCTTGTCTTATGCAAAGGAGAAAGTAACATTTCCTTGTTCACTTTTTCCACACCAGTCAAGATTTCATAGGCCTCTGCCACATCGCCCTTAGTTGTCTCTTTTCCAAACTGAAAAATCCCGCTCTTTTCAATCTCTTCTCATATGGAAGTTGTTCCATACCCCTAATCATTTCTGCTGTCTCTGTACCTTTTCCAATTCCAATATATCTTTTTTGAGATGGGGCGACCAGATCTGCATGCAGTATTCAAGGTGTGGGCGTACCATGGATTTAAATAGATGATATTTTCTGTCTTATTATCTATCGCTTTTCTAATGGTTCCTAACATTCTGTTGGCTTTTTTGACTTCATTGCACATTGAGTGAATATTTTCAGAGAACTATCCACAATGACTCCAAGATCTCTTTCTTGAGAGGTAACAGCTAATTTAGATCCCATCATTTTGTATGTACAGTAGAACCTGAGTTATGAACACCTTGGGAATGGAGTTTGTTCGTAACTCTAAACAAAATGTTATGGTTCTTTCAAAAGTTTACAACTGAACATTGACTTAATGAAGCTTTGAAACTTTATTATGCAGAAGAAAAATGCTTTTAACCATCTTAATTTAAACTAAACAAGCACAGAAACAGTTTCCTTACCTTGCCAAATCTTTTTTTTTGGAAACTCCCTTTTTTTTAAGTTTACATTTATCACAGTACTGTATTGTATTTATTTATCTGTGTCTGCTGCTGCTGTACTTCTGGTTCCAAATGAGGTGTGTGGTTGACTGGTCAGTTTGTAACTCTGGTGTTCGTAACTCTGAGGCTCTACTGTATAGTTGGCATTATGTTTTCTAGTATGCATTACTTGGCAGATGAAATTCAGTGTTGATAAATGCAATTTTGTTGCCCAGTCACCCAGTTTTGTGAGATCCCTTTGCAACTCTTCGTGGTGTGCTTTGGACTTAACTATTTACTCACTTGGCCTCTGCTGCCTTTTCTATGCAGATGACTCCCAAAATCCATCTCTCTATCCCAATCTCTTTCTTTGGTCTTGCATCTCAGACAGGCTGTCTGATGTCTACCTATCCAGGTACCCAAATGGCCCTCATCATCTGAGTACCTCCTGTGAGTTAAAAATATAATGTGCAATTCTCTGCCCCCACCTATTCCCTGCTGCCGAGAGGGAATTTGGATGATTTCTTTTCTACCGAGATGTCCTGCAGACAACTTGTATTTAATCTGACCAAATAAAGGGGTGAGAATGGTACAGGGCGAGGCCCACGGTATTTAATTCCTACCTGTATGTGTCCTCTTGTGACCATTTAGTTTGCCTTTGTCAGCAAAGCAAGCTCCGCAGTCCTCACAAATATATGGCTTTTCTCCTGTATGAGACCTACAGGCAGTGAAACACACAGAGATATTGAGAAAACACAGCTAGACAGGCAGTGCCTAATTTGTAATGAAAGAGGTGTCAGGGCACGAGCAATTTTTTTCCCTTTCATAACTGAGGCAGCGAGCCCAGAGGTGCTAGGGCTATGAACCGCCAAGCTTAGATGTGCCAGGGCTCAGTCCTGGCAAGCCCCAGCACAAATTAAGCACTAAATAAATAAATTAAATAGTCAGTGGGGTTTAAAATAGCATTTCCTCTTGAAATTAATTTCCTGTACTGTGGATGTTACGGTCCTGGAGAGTTTACCTAGATTTTCTATGTGGGAGTTGGCATAAATGTGTTCAGCTCAGCAAGGAAATTAAAGGTTTGCATGCATATTACATCAAAGGTGCATGCAGACCCCAAGGTGTAATGTTGCAATGAATGACCCTGTCTGATACTTTGGATTTTGCATGAATGGGGGGGGAGGGGAAAGAAAGCCTAGAGAATTCTTGGCAAAGACATTTATACTTCTCAGATTGAGTAAATCAGTGTAGCTTCATTAATCTGAAGGAGCTCGGCTGACTCACACCAGCTCAGGATCATTCTCTTACAATGCCTTAAAGAGGAGCATGCAAGATTTTCCTCTGGCTGTTCCTTTCTTTTTCTTCCTTCGTGCCTCAACAGCAGCATCAGTCCTAAAACTCTGTGGCCAAAAGGACTGACAGTCCAACTATATTGTCCTATACTGGCTGCTAGACGATACACCAGAGTGATGAACCCAATATCCTACTCCTCTGAGAAGCTCCTGATACTGATAAACTCCTTGTGTGAGTATATGTATGCTCTTGCTGTGATCCAGCCAGGAACTGATAAAGCCAGGGGTTATTTCAAATAAAAGGGCTGCTTGCCCAGCTTAGCAGGTGAATGAGGCAAAGGAGAGAGAACAACAGTGAGTGCAGACAGACAAGAGTAGGTGACCTGACGAAGAGCTCTGTGTGGCTTGAAAGCTTTTCTCTCACCCCCACAGAAGTTGGTCCAGTAAAATATTGCCTCATCCACCTGACTTTCTAATATCCTGGGGCCAACATGTCTACAATTACACTACATACAACATGTGGTTCCTAGACATTTACACAAATATATTACTTTAGTTTATCATCAAGACTGTATTTGTCTTTGGAAGGAAAAAAATCTCAAGTGTAGCAGGTATCAATGACCTCACTATTTATAAGTGTGACAAACATACTGGAGCAGATACTCCGTTGGTGTAAACTGGCACCACTCCACTGAAGAAAGACTTAGTCCCATCGATCTCAATTTAAATACTGGCTTTTCAAAAATTCTACTTTAGTTTTAGTTATCTTGGGCCTCATTGATGGGTCTGCTATTTCCAAACAGCGGAGAAGAGCCAGAACTCACAAAAGACTGGCGGCTGCTGCTTTGGTGGTGGTGATGACAATGTGGATGTGTTTTCTTTCCTTAGGCTAGCAGCAGATCTCTCCAGGCTTCTACAGTGTGTCCTGAGCTACCATTCTCAACGTCTGTAAATCACACAAACTGATTTGCACCAGCTGTGAGGTAGGGCAGTGCTATTGTCCCCATTTTACAGTTAGGGAACTGAGGCACAGAGAGATTAAATGACATGCCCAAGGTCACACACAAAGTCTGTGACAGAGAAGGGGATTGAACCTGGGTCTCCTAAATCTGAGACCAGTGCCCTAACCACTGGGTAATCCTTCCTCTCTTGCCATTTTTTACATTAGCTGAGGATCTGGCTCAATCTTATTTGGAAGGAATCACTCTTTGCTTGCCTATGTATGAACGGTACTGCTATGTTTTAAGTCTTTCCCAAAGGTAAGGTAATGACCCTGGAGTAGACAAACAACTTTACATAAATAAAAGAAACTAAACTTGGTTAATCATTGATATTACAGGCCAACATAAATCCCAGCATTCCTCTATTACATGGATACTGCAGAAAAACGACTGGGGGACAGTAGGTCGTCCAAGGGAAGGAGTGCCAAGGCAGGGTGCATGCAGGGTTCAGGAACGGGAGAAGCGGGACTGTAGGCTGACCTGGTGTGGATCTTAAGCTGTGACGGCTGTGCAAATTTTGAATGACAAATGCTACATTCGTAGGGTTTTTCCCCTGTGTGTGTCCGCATGTGAAACACCAATGCAGTTCGAGAGCTCAGAATCTTCCCACAGACCGAACATAGTGGGCGCTTCACTCTCCCTTCATGCTTCCGCATATAATGCGTCCTCACGTCTCTCTTTCTTTTAAATGTAGCATTGCAGAGGGTGCAGGCAAATTGCCTTTCTTCAGTATGGACACACGCTCTGTGCTCTTTCCAGCTGTTGTAGCTAGCAAATGACTTGCTACAGATATCACACTGATAGACTTTACCGGGCAAGGACTGATGGACATCTTTGCAGTGATCCACATATTTTTTTCGAGATACAAACTGCTCATCACATTTATCGCATGTTATAACATAGGCAGACTTCTTAGTTACCCGGGCCTTATTTACCTTCTTTATTTTAAAGTCTTCACCTGATTCATTTTCTTCAGCATCTTTATCATTAGAGGAATCATCGTCGTCATCTGTACTAACATCCTCGTTATCTTTACCACCATCTGCTTCAGAATAAACTGCATCGTAATCTCCCTCCTCTTCCCCCTTCACATCTGTTTCTTCTTTATCCTCATCCCTGTCTTCATTTTCATCTTCTCTGTTAGCTTCGGATTCATCGTATTGCCCCTTCCTTTCTTCCCCTTCACTGCTGCAATCCACTTGTGCATTAGATGAGCTCCCTGGTTCTTCCTCGTAGTCCGTGGCTTCCTTGCTCCTGGCAGCTTTTCGCAACGCAGTATCTGATGCCCCATCCCATCTTTCTTTGCTAATATCTGTTTCACAGTATGTTGCATCTGGTCTATCTGCAGGTGGAACTACCATCCAGTAGACTGGCATAAGCTTCCTGTCTTGCCCAGATTCATGTATTTTTCTGTTAAAACCAGAACACAACCATAGTACAGTTAAACACCTGGTTTTATATGCATGCACACTGAAGGAATCAGGTTTCTCATATTCATTTTAATGTTGCCTTTCACAAACTAGTAGAACATCTAGAACAAGAGAGCAGGGAAATATTGCAGAAAGGTGAGACCAGATAATTAACGATAACTGAAGTGTCTTATGCAAGTTATTCTGTAGAAGCATTATTTAAACTGTTGGGTATCCTTGCTTTCACAGCTAGCAATGGCTATTACACTGTCGGCCTGGCAGAAGTTTAAAACCAGTAGGTCCTCAGGAAAGGACCCCCTCTAAAGTGAACTTGGGTGTTACCTAATTAATATCATGAGAGATTGTAAATGCAGTCTAACAACTGGGTTCTTACAAATACAACTTGAGAACCTCTTGCTTTACTTTTAATTAAATTAAGAACAATACAAAATGGCATACTTTTAAATATCTACTGCCTCTTACCCTTAGCACCTCCTTAAAGAAGCACATAATATTTGACCCTGTAACACTGTGTGATTCTTAAACAACAAAACTGATATTTTGCTTTAATTGAAAGGTTAAGAATTTCATTGTAGGCCATATATGATTTCCCCATAATGCAAAGGCACTATTCAGCTCTAAGATACATGGAAGAAATTCCCAATGTTTTCACACGGGACATGCGCATGGGTAGGTGGATAAGAAGGCAGAACTGGGATTCATCACTTCACTGTAATCTTGAGTTCCCTGTTACAATACAGTGACTATGGAAAGATATGCAGTGTTTGGTTTTTAAACAAGTTAGAAATGTCATTGAATGGGCAAAATTTATGCAACAACATGCCTGCTTTGTGCATGCAATTAGACAAAGCAAATCTGCTGACTGTTTGTGCAGATAGTCGATTATGGTAATCTGTCTTTTTAATAGAGTTACTACAGTACTTAGCACAAGAGAATCCCAATACTTAACTAGAACCCTTAGGCACTATCGTAATACAAACAAACAAGACCATAACACAAACATTTTCTTATTAAAAATACTAGCAGCTTGCAACATCTCTGTTTGTATAAACTGCAGCACCAACAGTTTTCTTATTAATTTAGGGCCAGATAAAGATACCCTTATGAACACTGAGATAAGTGTATCAACATCTGTCTCAAAGAAATAGGTAATCCTGCACAGTCTATGTTTGAACTGTTAATAACCACAAATTTAAAACAAATTGTCTGGGAGATTTCTGCATGGGATCGATCTGCTTTCCCTCTGCAGGTGACAATAAGATAACAAAGAAAATGAAACAGAGAGCCGCACTGCATTGTTTTGAAAGATTACAGTTTGTGTGCTGGGCACACGAATGACTGATACTGTGTAACTGCAAATGCTTTAAGTGTCTGGAATTATCTGCTCATCCTGCTATTGTGGATTTCCCTCCTACTGTACTACTTCATTTATTTTTCTACTCCTATCTGTTCAGTCTGCATTTTCCTAAAATTTAGCCTCACTCAACCCTCCTCTTTGAGCTCACTGTCTATACTATACAGAACCTAATTCTTTTCATCAATCACACTTCTCTCCCTGAGTACCTCTTGTTTCTTTCTCACTATACACATCAGTGTCACACAAAAGTCTTTGCATGCAGATTTTCTTTAGAAACAGACGGATGGTATCTTTTTATATATGGAATCTCCTGAGGGATTCTTTAAAGCATCAATGTTATCGATTTATTAAATGCATTAATAAAATTTAAGAAATAATTATATATATAGGGATAAAACTATTCTCTGTAGTTGCATTAGCTAGGAGAAAGTTAAAGGGGCCAATAATCCTCATGCTTGAGTGAAAGCATGGTCTTATGGTGAAGGTGCTGGATTTGACTCAGAAGATCTGGGTTCAATTCCTAGATCTACTACAGGCTTCCTGTGCCATCATGGGCAATTTCTCTGTGTCCTAGTTCCCGGTGGGGAAAATAATATAGCAGGGTGGATTTGATTTAAATCACTAGTCAGGAAGACTCGATTTAATCATGGCTGTCTACATAAAAGTGCATTCTTGTTGGTTGTTATAACCTTAATACATATTCTTCACAACTCAGAGACAGATGTAGGTTTCATTTTTAGAAGGTACACACTACGCATTTTTAAAGTGATTTATTTTGAAAAAATTTCAGATTAGTTTTACAGCTTGTCAAGGTTCCTCCCCCACTCTGAACTTTAGGGTACAGATGTGGGGACCTGCATGGACACTTCTAAGCTTAATTACTAGCTTAGATCTGGTAACACTGCCACCATCCAGAAATTTCAGTGTCTGGATCACTTTCTGTCCCCCCAAAACCTTCCCCTCCCTGGGCAGCCTTGAGAGGCTTTTTCACCAAGTTCCTGGTGAACACCGATCCAACCCCTTGGATCTTAAGACAAGGAGAATTTAACCATCCCCCCCTCCCTTCTCCCACCAATTCCTGGTGAGTCCAGATCCAATCCCCTTGGATCTTAACACAAGGAAAAAATCAATCAGGTTCTTAAAAAGAAAGCTTTTAATTAAAGAAAGAAAGAAAGGTAAAAATTATTTCTGTAAAATCAAGATGGAAAATACTTTACAGGGTAATCAGATTTATATAGCCCAGAGGAACCCCCTCTAGCCTTAGGTTCAAAGTTACAGCAAACAGAGGTAAAATCCTCTCAGCAAAAAGGAACATTTACAAATTGAGAAAACAAAAATAAGACTAACTCGCCTTGCCTGGCTATTACTTACAAGTTTGAAACATGAGAGACTGATTCAGAAAGATTTGGAGAGCCTGGATTGATGTCTGGTCCCTCTTAGTCCCAAGAGCGAACAACCCCCGAACAAAGAGCACAAAAAAAAAAGACTTCCCTCCACCAAGATTTGAAAGTATCTTGTCCCCTTATCGGACCTCTGGTCAGGTGTCAGCCAGGTTTACTGAGCTTCTTAACCCTTTACAGGTAAAAGAGACATTAACCCTTAACTATTTATGACACAGCTATATCAGAAAATGAATGTTTGGTTATTTCATTTACCAAAGGTAATTGAAGCAGATATTTATGAAGTCATGGGGAGGTGAACTATTTCCAATTCAACAGGCTAATCATCAGACCAGTTTCCTACTGGAGGCTACTCTATGCCAGCTGCCTGTGGCTCCAATATGGGTTATGGCAGTCAGATAATGGGAGTATAGGGATATACCCCCTATACATCCACAGGGGGCACGGTGAAGTAGGAGCCATTACAATGGCATGGTCTCAACAAAGGATTCCTCCATACTGGAGCCATCCTCTTATTGGCAACTATTACAGTTTTAGGGCTGCTTTGAGTTGACTCCAACACAGCAGATCTGGGCCCATGATTTCAACTGTACAGGACTCAGGAGGAGAGAAAAATAAAAACTTATATATTTAAATACATCTCATTTGGCCTAACATTTCTTCTCCATATTTAATGGTGCCAATATCTCAGGACCTCCCAAAACATGTACGTCACTTATTTGACTTGGCCTTTTCCACGGCTGGGGAAGCAGAGGACTCCAGAGGAAGCCAGAAAAGAGGATAAAGGTATGAGGGTCATAATAGGAGGACTGAATCGCTGAAAAAGTCTGAAGAGGGTCCTGGAATTAGTTCAGGACTCAGGAGGGCTGTAACAGCTGAAAGTCAGGAATTTTGTCCTGGGCCAATGGGAATTCTATATTTCTGCTGTCATAAAAATCAAATTCTGTCTCTGTTTGCAGATCTGGAGACTCCTGTGAAATGTTACTGATTCGTTTCTAGTCAGTCAGTGCGGAAAAGGCCTGTGTGAATGCCCACACTACCTAGACACAGCCGGCAGGGCACAGGATCAAATAAAAATAGATTTGTGATCACCCTGTTAGCCGGGTCTTGTTCATTTTTAACACATCACAGTTCTCCCAGGCTCATATTTAAAACCCAAAGGCTGAGACATTCAAAGCCACTATAAGGGGATTTAGCTGCACAACTCCCAATAATTTCAATGCATTTAAATCCCCTGCATGGCTTTGAAAACGTCAGCTCAGCACTGTTGCAGCCTTCCAAGGGCCCAAAGAACCTAGCTCTGAAGCGATCAGGATCTTGAAAATACCCCTCTCTCAATGCCCAGACACACACACGCACACAAAATGCTGTACCTTACATGGGTATTGTAAGCAGACCTCTGAGCAAAGCTGGCTGGGCAGCGTTCACACTTATAAGGTTTCTCTCCAGTGTGGGTTCGAATGTGAACTGTCAGGCCGCATTTGGAGCTGATAACCTTGTTGCAGTATGGACATGCCTGGGGATTCCTTTTCTTTTCATGCACCCTCCGGATATGGTCATTTATATCCTTCCGGCGCTTGAACCTCTTCTCACAAAACACGCAGGGGAAGCGCCGCTCGTCATTGTGAACCGTGAGGCGGTGCTGCCTGAGGTTCTGGCGATTCGAGAAGAGCTGGTCGCACATATTGCAGCTGTGTTTGAGGACTATGTTGATGTCGTGCTCCAGCTCCATGTGTGACTGATAGTGTTTGATGAAATGGAATGACTGGTTACACTTCTCACACGTGTACATTTTTGGCAAGACTTTTGATACGTTGCGAGGTGATTTCCTACGTTCGGTTTTACTGGGGAGCTCAGAAATTAAACTATTTTCATCCTCCTCCTGGCCAGGAAGCACACTTTTAATCCCTGTGCAGGTTTCCTTTGAGTCTGACCAGTTTAGGGCACAATGGCTTGTCTTATTTTCCTCTGGGGTGACTGTATCCATGCTAATCATCTCACCTGTCTCTATTTTGTTCCGTTTGTCTGACTTTACCATCCCAGCTTTCGACTCTGGAAGATCTGTCCCACCTTTATTGGGATTTGCAGGTTGTCCATCAACAATCTCGTAGTCTGGTAGTAATTTTCTGCATTCCTGGCTGTCCCAAAATTTTCTCTTCATGGATGTCACCCCAATTTGGGAAGAATCATTCACTTCATTGTCTTCTGCTTGCTGGACACGAGCCCACTGGGACCCACCATTTTCACATATCTGACCTTTCAAGTGGACACTCAAATCTAAGGCGTTTCTACCCTCTGCCTTCATTTCTTCACAAATGTCAAGCAAATCCTTGCACTCGAGTCTCTCGGCTACCTCCTTCATCCGATGCAACTTTTCTGCGTCAATCTCTACTTCTGCAGTGTAGACAAATTCCAGAAAGGAGGTAAATTCTTCTGTATAAATGTCCTGTAGAGTCACAGTGCAATTCTTAGCATCCAACATCTCACCGTGAAGAAAAAGCCCTTTAAAGTAATTGCTGGAAGCAGCCAAGACAGCCTTATGAACCAGAAACTCCTCCTGGATCCCTAGGTGCTCAGTATGAACCGTCACATCACAGAGGTGACCAAACTGATAGAGCGAATGCAGCGCACTCAGAAGGTTTGAAGCAGCAACTTTGGATTTCATTAGAATTTTCTTCTTCTCCATCCTGCCAGAAAAAAAACCCAAGAGAGTCCATTAGAGCACATCTCATCCACCTGCACCAATCATCTTCACATTCATCTTAACTGCAAAGTAGGCCATCACACTTACTCACACTAGTGATTGAGAGACTCATTGGCATTATCCCCATTTCACAGATGGACAAACTGAGGCACAGAGAGACGTAATTTGCCAAAGGTCACCTAGCAGGCCAGTGGCAGGTTGGGAATTGAGTCCCAATCCAGTGTTCTACCCAGTAGGCCACACTACCTGCATGACAGCAACAGATGGTTAAATCTTTGTTGAGCAGAGAGTCTAGCGGGTTTTTAATGAGCATACCCAGGCTTGTAGATTAATGGTGCAAGTTTGTGAGGTTCTACTGTTCGCAAAACTTAAATTGTATGGATATTACTTACAGAAATATATAGAACATGGGAGGAAATAGAGACACAGATCTGGTTTAAAATTTTGGAAATGTTGACAGTATTTTGGCCAAAAAAAATATTGAGAACTTCTTGCTGGTTTTCATTCAGCCTAAAGCAACTGAAATTTTGTGATGAAAAATTTCAAACGTTTTTCACCAAAAAATTCTGCATTTTGCCAATTATCTCTAGGCACGTCTAAATATTACAATAAGACAGAAGCTTGATGGCTCTGTGGCTTTTCTGCCTCTAGACGCACAAGACACTAACACTGCATCTTAAACTATGAACCCTGAGGGGCAAAGACAGTCTTTTTGTGTGTGTTTGTACAGGTCCCAGCACAATGGTGTCATGATACTGACTTGGGCCTTTGGAAGACACCATAAATGTTTACTAATATCATACAAATGCATCAATTATAGTACTGGATATCATTATTACTCTGGAATAAATTATTGATCTAATAGGTTATGTCAATTCCACTAGCCCCATATGACCCGATTAGTACTCCTCACCCTAAAGAGTTTTATTCATAGGAAGTTACAGACACCCACCTACTGGTGCCCAGTCTGAGAGGTGTGATAAGATGGGGTTCTCCGATCTTTGAGGCAGATTTAGATATAGGTCCAGACGGCTCATGCCAAGTCATTTCAAAACTAAATGATGAAAATGCTAAAACAGTCACTACATTACCTAGGACATTAGTAAGGGATTCGTAGCTAGGAACTGATTTTGATCACTATATTATCCATTTAGTATCTCCAAGGTATATCCCACAGCTTTGAACAACTCTGGTAGCACACAGTAATGTCCCAATTCTGATATACTTACTCACACTGAGCCGTACTGTACTCCACTACTAGTGCCAATGCAGTCATTAGGACTATTCCTGGAGTAAGGAACTGTTCAGTGTAAGTAAGGGTTTCAGAATCTACCCCGAAACTGGCAAACCTTTGTGTATGAACCAAAATATCTATACAGTGGGTAGTTACTCACTATTCCTCATAACCCTTAGCCTACTATGGTATGCTGAGATTCAATATAATTCATGGAGTAAATTAAACTGCTCCAGTTTGTTTGGCATATCTTCCCTTATAGTGCTAGGAAAACAATGGCTTTAGGTTGCTGTCTCGTGACAGGTACAGGTCTTCCCCTTGCTACAAGTCCTACCCATACAGAGTAGATAGACTCCAAATTCTTTACCCGGGTACCTTTTAGTTAGTACAGGGGATCTTAGTAGTATAATGTAGTACGGTGATCTAACCTATTGGATGTACTTATGTGGCTTTAGAGTAAGTTTCTAGCCCTCCTGGATATAAAATTAACCTCCCAAATGCAAAACAATTAGAAATCAGTGATGCACTGCTGTCTGCCTGAGTCTGCAGACAGCCTGAAACAACGACTTGGAGGTGTGAACTCCTTTTCTCCAATTCATCTCATAGTGATGTTAACTTGAGAGCATAACAGTGACACATTAAATAGTTAATGGTTCATAATCACTGATAATTTTATCGTATGATATGGGGAAAAGGGTGGAAGTGAAAGCCAATAGGAAGGAACCGGCTTTTGCTGTAGGGAAGGATACGCAGAGAAAAGACAGGAGGGAAAAACAAGAGGGAAAAGTTGAGAAACAGAAAAAAAGAGAGAGAAGGAAAAGAAGCAAGGCAGATACAGTGGGTGTCCTAAGAGTAAGTTCGTTTTCACACTGAGCAATTGATGAACGTGGCTTTAATAAGAATAAACTAAAAATTTAGTTACTAAATCAAGGCCTGATTCCACCCTTGACCTTTGTGGGGATCTTCCACTGACAGCACTGGGAGATCCACTGCAGATTGAGGGCAGTATGGAATCCTAAATGAATGCCCCAACCATAACTAAAAAGGTATTTGGCCCACTCCAAAACTGAGTTTGACAGTCCTGGTCTAGTAGAAGATTAAAAAGTCTTATTATTTAATGTGCATTTACCTAAACCGTATAACTTATTTACAAATAAATTTTAGAACCTAGAGAGGAGCACTAGGCCAAAGCAAATAGCTGGAGTGGCTCTCTTGTTTGTTGGCTCCGTTTTACAGGATGCAAAAGGTAGGTGGTGCAGTTACTTTAACCTTGATGTTGGAGTGTTTGCTTCTCAGCCCAGTAGTAACAATTTACATGAAGTTTTACTTTTGTTCTTTATGTGAATTACATGTTTGACATGACATGAAGTACATTACTAGTGTATATAAAATGTGCAAATAAGAGGGCAAACTTGCCTTCAACATACTGTCCCGTGATGCATAACCATTGATATACACCATAATGAATGGCTTTGAATAACGAGCTTAATAAGCTCACTTGTTGCAGTAGCAATATTCTCAAAGCTAATCCAATAAAAACAGCAATAATTAAAACACATTTTAAATCTGCAAGGCATAAATAATTCATGATTTGTGACTTCTAAAATAATGTTAATGCACTGTACGTATTTCCTGGCTGCTATGTATTCCAGGATTTCTTAGCAACTCGTGACCAACTATATTTTTCCAGGGAACACATTTTTAAGGATGGGATAGGATTTTATTCGGGATTTCTGTTAGAAAGACAATGATAATAAGCAACCTGGAATACTTCCGAACACTCCATGCCATTAATTTTGATTTAATTTAGGGCTCAACCCTGCTAGCACTTATGTATGAGTAACTTTACTCATGTGAACAGTCCCATCAAAATCAATGGAATTACAGCTGCTGGGAAAGCTACAAGCTGCGCATGTCTGTAGGACTGGCTCCTTATTCATTAACCTGATTTGAAACAGAAGAAATATGCTCCTCCATACCAGTGAATTTTAAAGAAGGTTTATTTAGAGAAGAGGGAAGCAAAATACCTTTGTTAAAGGAAAGTACTTTTCAGAAGAGTAAAAAGATGTGCGTGTATATTGGAATATGTCACCGAAGGCAGAAATTGACCCATTTGTTAGCTTAATCTTAGTCCTACCAGCACAAGATTGTTCATACACAGATTTCTAGAAATGTACAGTAAACAACACAGCAAAAGGCACAAGCTAACACACTAAAAATAGCCGTGTGGACACTGTTGCTAGGGCTCTCAAACCCACCCGACTTCCTAGGCTGGAGAGCCCGACCTCCAGCCTGAGCCGCAACATCCACACTAGCTCAAGCCCTGCTAGCTGCTACCTGGCCTGGGAGGTTTGCTCCCAGCTGCCACGCAGACGCACCCCAAAGGTCCGAGAACAGCTGGATGTGGCAGGCTGAAGAGTCACTCAGGGATGTTGCTTTACTCAATTGGCTCCTGCTCTTGCCATTCCAGACTATGAGCCAATGAATGGTGGTGCTGTATGCACCAACCTCTCCCCTGCACACCTTGCCTATCTTGTGTCTGTCCCAGTGCTCAGGCTGCCTGACCACAGTCTCTCAGTGATGACTGTGCCACTGATCACTGGGAGGGGCCATGTTTCGGCTGCAGGGCTCCGAGATAGGAGGGGAGCGCTGACCAGAGATGCTGCTGTAGATACAACCACAATAATTACACATGCTGCATTCTGAACTGAACACAGTGCTGCAGCCACAGAACCACATTGTGAGTGTATACATTAATTCACCCTTCAGCAGTGCAACAGATGTATTGCCATAGATTATCTTAGCACTAAGAGGCTAATGGAGAAGTTATAAACGGACGATTAACTAACATAGGGGGGACACACTCTGGACTTGGATGACTAGGACTTTTGGATAAAGGGAATTTGCATTAATACTATGCTGAAAAGCCAATACCAAGGGGCGGCAGGTCTGGGTCTTCGGCGGCAATTCGGCAGTGGGTCCCTCAGTCCCTCTCAGAGTGAAGGACCCACCGCTGAATTGCCACCGAAGAGTGGAGTGGCGCGATCGCGCTGCTGTGATTTTGGGGTTTCTATTTTTGTTTTGTTTTTTTGCCGCTTGGGGCAGCAGAAAACCTGGAGCCGGCCCTGCTGAAAAGGACCATTAAAGTACAGCTAGAAGGCCTTGATCCTACAGACACTTAAGCAATTGATTAAGTATATTTGCCTGAAGGGTCTGATTGAGTTTACATGTGTAAAATTGGGCACATGCGTAAGTGCATGCAGAATTGGGGCTCTGATTAGTAGAATAAAAACAAATGCATGATCTTTCACACAAACTTTAAAAAGAAAAAAAACAACAACAAATGCACCTCCCTTCCATAATTTTTGGGCCATCACAGTTTTGGACTGTAAAACTTGGACCATTTAGGGAAACTATATTTTACTGAAAAACGGTTGATTTGTCTGGGTCTTGCTAAAAGGCAACTTTAAGAGCAAAAATAGAGGCAGTAAAATTAAACTGCTTTAAAATGTATCCCATATGGGGGTGACTCCCTCCAAAAGTATGAAACGTGGCAGGCCTGCACATCTAATTGATGACAGCAGCATTATAAAGGGACACTGTCCTCTGGCAAAACAAATAAATCAGAGTTCTATCTGAAAGCTTTGTGCTCATTCAAGTTACAAGTAATATCCTAAAATGACTAATTAAAAGAGATTAGAGAAAAACGTTATTTGCCTCCCTCTTCTCGGTCCGCTTACTTTGCACACTACAGCAGTTTAGTCAGTCTGTTTCACTGTTTTCCCTACAGTCAATGTCAGGCTTTAAAAAAGAAGGTACTGTACTGAAATATTCTTACTCTCCATTGTTTAAAGGTGCTGGTGTAACACAGACAGGAATTTTAAAAATTAGTTCCCGATCCTGCAAATTATTAAGCATGTGCTTAATTTTCAGTATGTGACCAGTGCCACTGAAGTCAATGGGACTATTCACATGCATCACATGAAGCATGTGCTTGCAGGATCAGGGCACAAGCCAGTACAGTGTGAGGAGTCACAAGCATGGCAGGGACTGGGACAGCAACCCTAACACTATTAAACACCACAGAGTGCTCAACCTCAGGTTGCCAGCTGTACTAGTTTTAACTGAGCAAAGATGTGTAGCTGAGGGCAGGTGCCGGCGATGACATGTGGCTAGTACAGCAGCAATTTGAGCTGCAATGGCAGGGGCCGTCAGCAGAGCAGGGCTTAGTTAGAGGGGGCCAGGGAGCTAACGGGAGTGGGGCAACTATCATGCAAACCCTTCAGCACAGGATTCAGTTGTGGGAGGCAGGACGGTAGCAGCCAGTGTGTTACCCAAGCCTTACCCTTCCGCACAGGGATTAGCTGTAGGGGATAGAGTCCCCGAGCAAGCCCCCAGCCTCACCCATCAGCCCAGTGTCTGTCTACAGGAGGAGCAGGCAGGATATATAGCTATAGGAGCAGCCCCCAACCTTACCCATTAGCACAGGTAAGGGGCAGGCCAGGTATAGCTACAAGGGCAGCCCTAGCCAAATTACCCATCAGCCCAGTGTCTGTCTATAGGGGCCAGGCAGAATATATAGCTATAGGAGGAGCTCCAGCCATATTATCCAATGGCACAATGGTTGTCTATCCATGTCTATCATGGATATAGCTATGGGGTTGGGCAGGGTATAGCTACAGGGGCAGTCCCCAGTCTTTACTAATCAGCACCGTTTCTGCCTTCAGGAGTTGGGCAGTGTATACCTATACAGGTCCGCAAAGCTATGGGATAGACAGGATTTAACTATATGGGTTATAGAGCTATAGGGGCTGCAGAGCTATGGGGCGGGCAGAGCATAGCTATAGGGGGCTGTGCTGCTATGGGGTGGGAAGAGCATAACTATAGCGGCTGTAGTGCTATAGGAGTGGGGAGGGTGTAGTTATAGGGGCTGTAGTGCTACAGGAGTGGACAGGATGTAGCTATAGGGGCTGTACTGCTATGGGGCGGGCAGGGTATAGCTACAGGGGCTGTAGTGCTATGGGGCAGACAAGGTGTAGTTATAGGGTCTGTAGTGCTATGGGGGCTGTAGTGCTATGGGGCAGGCAGGGTGTAGCTATAGGGGCTGTAGTGCTATGGGGCAGGCAGGGTGTAGCTATAGGGGCCGTAGTGCTATAAGGGTTGGCAGGGTGTAGCTATAGGGGCCGTAGTGCTATAGGGGCGGGGAGGGTGTTGCTATAGGGGCCGTAGTGCTATAGGGGCGGGGAGGGTGTAGCTATAGGGGCCGTAGTGCTATAAGTGTTGGCAGGGTGTAGCTATAGGGGCAGTAGTGCTATGGGGCGGGGAGGGTGTCGCTATAGGGGCCGTAGTGCTATAGGGGCGGGGAGGGTGTCGCTATAGGGGCTGTAGTGCTATAAGTGTTGGCAGGGTGTAGCTATAGGGGCCGTAGTGCTATAGGGGCGGGGAGGGTGTAGCTATAGGGGCCGTAGTGCTATAGGGGTGGGGAGGGTGTCGCTATAGGGGCCGTAATGCTATAAGTGTTGGCAGGGTGTCGCTATAGGGGCCGTAGTGCTATAGGGGCGGGGAGGGTGTCGCTATAGGGGCCGTAGTGCTATAGGGGCGGGGAGGGTGTCGCTATAGGGGCCGTAGTGCTATAGGGGCGGGGAGGGTGTCGCTATAGGGGCCGTAGTGCTATAGGGGCGGGGGAGGGCGTAGCTATAGGGGCCGTAGTGCTATAGGGGCGGGCAGGGCGTAGCTATAGGGGCCGTAGCGCTATAGGGGCGGGGAGGGTGTCGCTATAGGCTACAGGGGGGTAGCCATGGGGCAGCCCAGCCTTACCCTGCCAGGCGGAGCGCGCTGCTCTCGCGCAGTCTCATGGGGCTCGGCTCCTGCCCGCGCTGCGCTGCCCTCCGCACCGCCGGACTCAGCAGCGCAGGTCTCTCCCCCTCTGCCCGCGCGATGGTACAGCCCGGGGGACCGCGCGCCGAGCGCTCCGCCTCCCGCCACGGCCACCATAGCTGCGCCGCGGGGGCCGCTCCACCGACGCTGCCGCGGGCCTGCTGCCCAAACGCAAGATGGCCGCCCAGTGCACATCGGAAGCGTCACCCCGCCCTCCACGGCCATCTTGGGTGTGGGCAGCAAAGCTATCCCCGCAGGGAGCTGCCGGGCGCTACTTGTCGGCCATCTTGAGTATGGGCAGCGAGACCCCTTTCCCTCAGAAGGACCCCAACGAGTCGGCCATCTTGGATGAGGGCACAGAACAGCAGCCCCTGTGTGGGCCGCAAAAGGCTGCAATTGCCAGGAGCCCCTCCAGCCCCCAGCCCTCCACTCCTCCCTGCCATGGGGACCCCCCCACAGCTCTGCCCTCCCTGCATTGGGTCAGGCCCCCCCAGCATGAGGTTGGCTTAACTCCCCCTCCCCCCGACTCCCCCACAGCATCCACACAAGGCTCAGGGCCGGGAGTCCCGTCTATGGGGCTGCAGCCCGTGGGGCTGGACGTGAACTAGCCCCCACAGTTTGGTGGTGTTCGCAGCCCGCCTGCCCTCGGTGACACGGAAACAAACAGAATTAAGCCCCACCCCCACCTTCCTCCCCCCAGTGCGTTAGGTGCCTTACAGACAGCCCCATTCAGCATCAGCGCCCAGAAACCTGCTCCCCCTCACGGCCCCTGGGCCGGGGCCCCTCACCTCCCCCGACTCCTGGGCAGGGAGGTGCCCAGCCAACCGCCTTCCGCACCCTCTCCCATGCAGGCTCGTGTTGCAATGCAGCACGGTGACCAGTGCTCACATAGGCCCTTTATTGACGTTAGTGGGATCAACAGGAATACATGACCTTACATTTTTACAAAGAATCTCAGGGTCCAACCCAATGGCCTCGTAGCATCATCACTTTCTGCCAGCTGAAGGATAACTTACTTGTGTCCTTAGGAAGGATTATTCTTTCGTGCCTCTTATCACTGACACTGCGTCTTTACAAAATGAAAATGTGTAACCCCTGTCTGTGCAATACTTCACCCACCTTGTCTCTCTGTGCCTCTAGGAGTATCTGACTAGGGTTGACAACCCTCCAGGATTGCCCTGGAGTCTCCAGGAATTAAAGATTAATCTTTAATTAAAGATGATGTCATGTGATGAAACCTGCAGGAATATGTCCAATCAAAATTGGCAACCTATAGCTGACTGTGAATTCTAGGAAAGCTTAGATGAAGTTACATATAGTGCAAGTGAGTACAGAAAGCACTTGCTTACAAAAAAGAAGCATCTTTATTCTGCTAACTCACCTGATTGAAACCCACATGCTTTCAGCTCCTAACGGAGGCTGTTTTGTTTTTCTGGGCTAGAAGCATGTAGCAACAGCAGATATTGACTTCTTGCGTGTATTTAAAATGCTGTTGAGTTAGAATAATAGAAAATTAGGGTTGGAAGAGATCTCAGGAGGTCATCTAGCCCCCTGCTCAAAGCAGGACCAACCCCAACTAAATCATCCCAGCCAGGGCTTTGTCAAGCCAGGCCATAAAAACCTCTAAGGGTGGAGATTCCGCCAACTCCCTAGGTAACCCAGCTGGAGTAAAACTGCAAGCAGCAGGAGGAAGTTCTTGCTTTTCATCAACCCCTCACATCAGAGCCCTCGCTCCAGCAGTGCAGAGGCTAAAGGTGTCTAAGAGCTTCACAGCAGGAGAAACTCTGATGTGCACAGGTGATGCATCTGCAGGGGTTTTGACAGTGACTGTACATTAAAAAAACAATGAGGAGTCCGGTGGGACCTTAAAGACTAACTAACAGATTTATTTGGGCATAAGCTTTCATGGGTAAAAACCCTCACTTCTTCAGATGCATGGAGTGAAAATTACAGATACAGGCATAAATATACTGGCACATGAAGAGAAGGGAGTTACCTTACAAGTGGAGAACCAGTGTTGACAAGGCCAATTCAGTCAGGGTGGACGTGGTCCACTCCCAATAATTGATGAGGAGGTGTCAATACCAAGAGAGGGAAAATTGCTTTTGTAGTGAGCCAGCCACTCCCAGTCCCTAGTCAAGCCCAAATTAATGGTGTTAAATTTGAAAATGAATTGTAGATCTGCAGTTTCTCTTTGAAGTCTGTTTTTGAAGGGTTTTTTTGTTGTTGTTGAAGTATGGTTACTTTTAAATCTGTTATAGAATGTCCAGGGAGATTGAAGTGTTCTCCTACTGGCTTTTGTATGTTACCATTCCTGATGTCTGATTTGTGTCCATTTATTCTTTTATGTAGAGACTGTCCACTTTGGCCAATGTACATGGCAGAGTTGCGCACATGCGAAAGTGATGTACCCTGCTGGTATTAGTAACGATGAATGAGTATCACTAGCCCCTTGCATTATACAAAGGTTGACTGCAAAATGAGATTTTCACTATGCACAGAAAGTAGGGCTTTACCGGTGATTGTTTTTTAAAGCCTGGATAAACTCGTGTATGTGTATATTTGACAGCCATGTAATACATTATAGCCTCAATACACTTTTTAAACTCACTTCACATAATAAATGACAGCTTACAACGTGAATGTTTAAATGACAGCTTTGCTCACTGGGACAGAAATGGTTACTTACCTTCATTCTCTCCCCATCCCCATCGTCCATCCCCTGCCTGGCTGGTAACATTAGGGTTACCAGATGTTCTGATTTTATAGGGACAGTCTTGATTTTGGGGGCTTTTTCTTATATAGGCTCCTATTACCCCCACCCCCTCTCCTGATTTTTCACACTTGCCCTCTGGTCACCCAGTCACCTCTGCCTTGCTCAAGGATGGAGGCTGAGACAAGAGCTTGTAGCTCAGTGGCTCTGCTCCTCACTTGGCTGGAATGATCTGTGTTGAGCAATATGAAGCTCTTCATTTCTCTTTAGGGACTCAGCGTGCTGTCAGCTCCGGCTTAAAGCAAGAGCTATAAACTAAACCCATGTGTCCTGAATAGGAATGCAAAGTATTAGGCCTCCAGGCTAGTCCCAGAAAAGTCTGAGCAATGCTATATATCCCAGAGACAATTATCATGCAACCCCCACAACCGAACTCAACTGATTTGAGATGTACAGGTTCAAGACAGCAGCCAGGTTCTCAGCTAATGTGCCCTTGATTTCAATGAAGAGGTTAGTTGTTAGCTCTGATTCCTGTTGAACAATACAGATTTACACCAAATGCAATTCTGGCCCTTCATTAATTAAATAGCAGTTAGCCAAAAATGGGCCAGATCCTCAGCTGCTGTAAATCAACACGGTTCCACTGAAGTCTGACATCAGTGGAACGACACTGGCCTAAATGTATGTATTTAGGTTTATAGAGCTGCTATCTGAAGCTGCAGGTGCTTATCAAATTTCATTTAGAATTACCACACACTCAATACTGTTTCAATGCAGAGACCATGCAGAGCCTATACAAAGTAACAATGTAGTATGAGTAATGTTGATCACTTTTATAAACCAGTTCGTGTAAAATGTTATTTACAGTCAATACTCAAAATATATTTCTGTTATCTGTTTTAATACAAAGTCTGTAAACATTTAAAAGATGGCAGAAAAAAACCCTAATGTTTATATAAGGGAGGAAATTAGCAGGGGTTTGAAAACTGATTTGGATACTATTAGAACTGGTGGTCTGAATCTCAAACTGAATCTGGCCATTTCTGAAGTTGGAAGAGTTTTGTTTGTTACTTTCACTTTCTGATTCAGGCAAAGACTTAAGCGCTCGCTTCACTTTCCACACTGTGGGCAGTTCTGTTTTATCTCTCTAAGGGTACATCAC
Source organism: Mauremys mutica (assembly GCF_020497125.1). Lineage (NCBI taxonomy): Eukaryota > Metazoa > Chordata > Testudines > Geoemydidae > Mauremys > Mauremys mutica. The sequence goes on from NC_059074.1 coordinate 203,772,310, forward strand.
TTTTGCATATGAGAGCCTGCTAACACCCCTGTGGGGTAGGGCAGAGGTATTCTCTCCATTTTACAAATGGGGAATGGAGCCACACAGAGACCAAGTGAGTTGCCCAAGGTCACACAGAAAGTCTGTGGCAGAGCAGGGAAATGAATCCCGGTATCCCAAATCTCAGACTAGCACCATAACCATCAGACCATGCTCACTCTCTGAAGCCTATGCTCTGTGAGTAATCCTGTCAAGTTAAGCACATTCTTCAATCTTTCCAGAATCCAGGCTTTCACCTCTGAGAGGACAACAGGGCACTGAAATGCTATGGGAGGGGCTATTCTGATGTACTTCCTGCTGGACAATAACCAGGATATTCTGAATATCTCATAAATAAGGTTTGCCCGCAAAAGTCTTCCAGCTCAGTGAAGTCTGGATAAATTTTGGACAAACACACTCTCTTTTCTAAATCTTTCCAAACCTTGCACTTATAATCACTGTTAATATTTGTGCGGGTCTCTTTAATCAGTAAGCACTTCCTTGATCCTCCACAAGTGGGAGCTGTAGACTTTGGAAACAGCCAATGAGCAGTGTAATATAGTTGTGCTGTTCTATATATAATCATTTTGGGGTTATAAGCAGGTTTCTCAACTGCACAGTATAATCCTAGACTCCTCACACGTGAGACTGAACTATATAAGAGATGAAAGGATACCTGCTCCAGACTGTGCTGTATGGCAGGGGATTTCTCTCTTCGGTTTCACAGAGAATTTTCAGACATCATCTATTTCCCAGTGAGTTGGGAGTTTTATTTTCGTTGGCAGCTCGCTGACACACAGGTGCTCTCATGGCTTGCTAGACCCCTAGACAGGCAGGAAAGAGAGAGTGCCAAATTCATAGTGTAGCGAGGAGAATGGAGGAGATCAGTAAGAATTTATCCTCCACTGTCCAATTCTCAGGCGGGATGCAGTGTGTGAGGCTAGTCAAGTAAGGAAGGATGCTAAGGCAGTAGATTAATTAAATGGTTAAGCTGCCAGGGGGCGAAATATCCCAGAAAGGAAATAGAGAGTCAGTTGTAATAGTACCCTTATGGACTAAATTTATCCCTGGTATAACTCCACTGAAGCTACTGACATTACACCATGGAGGAATGTGACCCTATGCATTTATAGTGCCTTTGAGTAGTAAAGGGCTTTAAAATGCATTTTTCAAAGAATTGGAATTGATGGGATTTAAGCATGTGCTTAAAGTTCAGCATGTGCTTAAATGCTCTCCTGAACAGGGATGCTTCCCAGAACCAGGGCTGGAATGACAACAGAGCAACCTTAACTCTGACCCCAAAATAAATACTACTCTTTCAGCAGCAGTCTTAAAATATATATTCAACACAAAACTCCAATGAAATAAACCCAATAAAATTATTTAACTACATATTGATCTGCCTGAAATGCAAGTCTACATAATACATAAAAGTATGTATAATTTTACCATACATCAACAATGCTCTACCCTTTTCCTATCATGCTACATATACATTATTCTCAGGAAAAAGCAGTTATATGTATTTTGGCAAAAAAATAAAACAAATCAGCTGCCATTTGGTAAATATATTAACTGATAAAAGAGAAATGTTAACAGCATTCCTTAAAAGAAGATACGAAGATACCAACATCAAGACAACAAACATACGTTAACAGACTTCATCAGTCTAAGTGTCAAAGTTAGGGTTACAGTATTATGTTGGGATGAAACATCTGTTTCTTTATACTTGATAATAAGCCACATCATCAGATGGTGTAAATTGGCAATGCCCCCTTGAATTCTCTGGACCTTTGCTGATTTACACCAGCTGAAGATCTGGCTCAATCTGTTAATGTTTTTTTTAAGTTGTATAAAGCTGGGAACAGCAGATCTCCCATCTCCTCTGCAGCACTCATTGCATTGAACACTCAGGCTGCCTGCCTGTGGCTTACGGTTTGGGGGGGCAATGCCCCCCTTGCCCTCCGCAAACTCTACCTATGATCTCCACCGATGGCCTATAGGTAGGGTGACCAGACAGCAAATGTGAAAAATCGGGACGGGGGTGGGGGATAATAGGAGCCTATATAAGAAAAAGACACAAAAATTGGGACTGTCCCTATAAAATCGGGACATCTGGTCACCCTACCTATAGGTATAGGTCAGGGGTCCCCAATGCAGGGCCGCCCAGAAGGGGGGGCAAGAGGGGCAATTTGCCCCAGGCCCCGAGCCCCACAGGGGCCCCCCACGAGAGTTTTTCGGGGCCCCTGGAGCGGGGTCCCTCACTCGCTCCGGGGGGGCCGGAAAACTCTTGCGGGGCCGGGCGCAGGAGCTTCTTTCCTCCCGGTCTTCTGCCCCTGAGCCCCCCGCTGGCGAATTACCGCCGAAGACGGAGCGGGACCTGCTGCCGAAGTTCAGCCCGGTCTTCGGCGATAATTCGGCGGCTGGGGGCCCTTCCGTTCCGGGACCCGCCGCCGAAGTGCCCCGAAGACCCGCGGCGGGGCCCCCCCGCCGCCGCCGAATTACCGCCGAAGACCGGGCTGCACTTCGGCGGCGGGTCCCGCTTCGGCGGTAATTCGGCGGCGGGGGGTCCCGCCGCGGGTCTTCGGGGCACTTCGGCGGCGGGTCCTGGAATGGAAGGGCCCCCAGCCGCCGAAGACCCCGGGCCCCCGGAATCCTCTGGGCGGCCCTGCCCCAATGCGCCTACGTCCTGGCCGAGGGTGGAGAATTTCTGCGGCATTTTGGCGGTGACGCCTCTCGATGACGCCGCTTGCCGCTGACAAGCAGCGTCATCGAGAGGCGTCGCCCCTGAATTTCTGCAGCATTTCGGTGGCGACGCCTTTCGATGCTGCTGCTTGCCGCCAACAAGTGACGTCATCGAGAGGCATCGCCGCCGAAATGCCGCAGAGATTCAGCGGCATTTTGGCGGGTGCTCTACCGCCGCCATGGTCCTTCGTCTGGCGCCCACCAGACGAAAAGGTTGGGGACCACTGGTATAGGTGTTTGGTAGGTAAGGCAGGCATACAATAATTTGTTGTTCACTGGTAGGCACTGATTGCTTGCAGAGTACTGCTATAGCTTTAGGATCTAGTTTAAGGTCAGGAACTGCTGCAGGTTTACCAAACACCAAACGTGTCAGGTATTTTACTGGTCATATACCTCTTAGGGTACGTCTTCACTACCCGCCGTATCGGCGGGTAGCAATCGATTTCTCGGGGATCGATATATCGTGTCTCATCTAGACGCGATATATCGATCCCCGAACGCACTCCTGTCGACTCCGTAACTCCACCAACCCGAACGGCGGTAGCGGAGTCGACATGGGGAGCCGCGGACATCAATCCCGCGCCGTGAGGACGGTAGGTAATTCGATATAAGATACTTCGACTTCAGCTACGTTATTCACGTAGCTGAAGTTGCGTATCTTATATCGATTTTCCCCCGTAGTGTAGACCTGCCCTAAGGGAACATCCTGGAAGAGCCTTAGCTCAGATGAAATAGCAAGTGCTCAGGAGTGAGGTACTGTGCAGTGTCTCTCAATCCAGCTCATTGTGTTTAGAGAGGAGATTAATAAAGAGGGACATAGTGGAGGTATCAATGAATGGTAATAATGAATGGTATAAAGGACCTTGAGCAGACTCTTTGATTTTTCCTTGATTACAGTGGAAGTAATTGAGAAGTGGGGTGTTACAATGCCAGTCCTTTCTCACACTGAAATGAGATGCCTTTCCTTTTTTCATATTGCACTATGAAATAGTACTTTGTCCCTCCTCTATCATCTCTTTCTCCCTTTATATCTTTCCCTCTGACTTTTCTTCCCTTTCTCATGTTTAACCTTGTTTAATGTTCCCGGCTATCTATTTGCATGCCAGATTGTTTATTTCAAAGGATACATGTCAGGTCTCTTGAACAAAATCCCAGTGTACCACATGCAGCTACTTGTGCTGACTTTAACCCAGCACAAAGAACTGTCCTATCGAGGTGAGAGTTGGCGACAATAGGATCCTAATATGAGTCAAAGGACCGTAAGGGAGTTAGACACCCAAATCTCATTGGAATGGCATGGGATTTCAGTGCCTAACTCTCCTAGATCTCTTTGAAATTCCCTACCCTAGTCTATACACACCTCAGCGTCTCTGCTCCTAACAGTCAGTGCCTGTGCATTTTGATTGCACATATAGCTGGTATATTTCCAGGACCATGCCCTCAGGGCCAAAGAAGAAGAATGGTCTTGTGCTTAAAGCACTGGATTCGAACTCAAGATATTGGCCTTCAAGTCCCAGCTGAGTTCACTCTGCCACAGGCTTCCTGTGTGATCCAGACAAGTCACTTTGTGCTTCAGTTTCCTATCTGTGAAATGGGGATAATAACCTTCAATTTCTCCCACCTTTTGTCTTTCTTGTCTATTTAGACTGAACACTCTTTGGAACAGGGAACTTCTTTCACCTTGTGTTTGTACAGCACCTACCACAATAGGGCACCAATCTTTGTTGGGGCATTTACTACAACAACTCTCAAGTCAGTTGGGATCTTTTCTGATACAGGGACTTTACCTGCTTGCCCATGTGAATATTTATTAGGCTAGGAATTATCTCAGCTGTCTGACACTCAGCACAACTGGCCTTCGCCTTGCCTTGTGTTAGACTCACTGTTACCCACCCTCTGTCCCCTGTGCCGTATAAACCCGCCGTCCCATGTTATTTAGTACTGTGAGTGATTCACATTAGAAATGCAGATGTTCTCTATGCTCAAGATATGAATCTGACATTCATTTAAAGCCTTTCATGAGTCCTTATTTTGGGGCTTTGTGATGTAGTTTTGTCTTAGTTTGAGAGTTAGGGTGTAATAACAAATACAGGTCATCGTATCTGTCAGCCACCCTCCACTTACCAGATCCTCAGCTAGTGTAAGTAGGCGGAAGTCAGTGGAGCTGTGCTTATTCGCACCAGCTGAAGATCTGGCCCAGAGACTCTAAAAACAATGATACCTTTAGAAAGGTAATTTAAAGATCATTTCAAGAGCTGCATAAGTTGTGGCTGAGGATCACACAGCACAACCAATCAACAGGGTCCGAGGCGCTGATATTTATCTCACTTGTGCTGGTGAAATTCCATTGACTTCAGAGATACACACTGGGTGGTGGAGCCAGAATTCTGCATGACTGAAGTCAATGGGGGGGTTTACCATCGGTTTCAGTGGGAGCAGATCCTGGCCTACAACAGTTCCCTGATCTCTTCACATCATGATTCAAATATTTGTCAGCCTTGAGGGCTCAGTCCTGCCAGGTGCTGGATACCCTGGCTTGATTCAGCAAAGTGTTTAAGAATATGCTTAACTTTAAGCACATGAGTAGGCACTTTGAAGCCAAAGGGACTACTTACCTATTTAATATTAAGCACATGCTTGAGTGCTTTGCTGGATCAAGCCAGTGTGCTCAGCGCCTTACAGGATCAAGCCTTAAAGCGTTCAACAGCTGAGTGTGCTGCAAGCCATAGAAAACATTGTTCAAACTGATGTAGTTATTCTATCAGATCTAACCAGAGTGCAGCCTATCCTGAGTTGTCCTCTGAGGCTTTGGCCACATAATGCAACCAAGGGATTTGATTAAGCCAGACTCCATACATGGGGAAAATAAAGGCACGTTTCTAAATAAGAATTGTTGAATAAAGATGTAGCTCCAGAAATATTCTCCATAATAATAATTAAACAGCTGGGATGTGACCTTCATAAAACACACAGACATTGATTAATGACCAAGTTTCAAAAATATTTTGCCAGGTGCTTACATCTAAAGGCAGCTGCTTTTGTATATTTATTTATGTCACATACAAGACTTTTGGTGATGTGAGGGCATTTTCTCGTAATACACTAAATCTGGGCAAGTGCTGCTGGAGGTAAAGATGAGCCCAAGACACAAAGTTTGGATCCAGATCCCAATTTACCTACAGCTTAAGGGTATTTGAATCCAGGATTTAGGGTTCACCCATTATATAGAGAGAGACCAGCTGCAGATTCTGGATCCAGATTTGGATTTTGATCCATATTTCCCCAACCTCCAGTTATTCAGACCTAGTGGTTTGGGAAATTTTCCAGCCCAAAACTGAAATATTTCAATTCTGAAAGGCCGCTAGATAACTTAAAGAAGAGATCTTCTACCACATTGCACAGACACTCATTCAGAGCTGCTGCAATGACCAAAGTCTCACTAACCCAGTCCTCAGCATTATAATGTATTTAAGGAAGTGGTGTCTGTCGCTGGAATTAGGTTTAATGAGCTGTGGGGAAGAGTCAGGACTTACAGTTTTCAGCTAATGAATTCAGGTCTAGAGTATCTTTGCACCCCCATAGGAGGATCAGAAATATCAATGGTAATTAAAATCATAATTAAAGTATGTATTTCACCCTATGCTGCCTTACCTGGGACCTTTCAGTTTGTTGGACTGATCAAATTGGAGATGCAGCTGTCCGTTAATATATATTATATTTTGCCACTGAATAGCAAAGAAAGCAGCAGTGTCTACTTACCCTGGAAATAGACATCCTCCTTTTGCTCAAGAGAGAAGCTACTAACCTTTGCCAAGTTACTGGGATCGTAGTAATGAGTCGTATACTCAGATCAGCTTTAAAGCTGAACCTTGGGCTGGATCATGGTTCTTAGATCTGTGCATGGAGCGGTCCCTGTGAGTATTTATTACCCGTCCTTGTCTGTGGCAGGTGCTCCCCGGGCCCAGGTCCATGAATGGAAGGAATGGTGAAAGCGCGGTGGGCCTGGGGAAATCACACTGTCCCCCACACGTCTGGCCCTGTGAAGATTCCTCAGTCGACTGTATAGTCCCAGGCTGTATTATTTTTTCCACAGTGACTCCCACTGGAGGTTCTGGGAGCTGCTGCAGCCATGGAAACCAATGGTAGCAGGGTTGGTATGAAAGCACGCTGCCACAGCGCAGGAGATTTTGGCAGCCAGGTCTTGTGCGGAGGCACAGGGTCTCCATGAGTTTGGTCTTGTCCTCCCGCAAAGATCCACACATATCCCTGGAGATATGCATCTGTCTCCACAGGATAGCCAGCCTAGCCCCTGCAATGGGACTGTGGCAGAAGGATCTCCATGAGGGGACAGTACAGGCCCACTGTAAGTGCTGACTTCTCATTCAGGATCCATCCAAAACCCAGTGAACTCCACGGGAGACTTCCCTTGAATTTCAATGGGTTTTGGATTATGTGGTACAATGCCACCTTCTGGGTATCCACAGAAAGTTCAGCCGTCCCTGTAAGCACAGTCTGCAGACTAATGCATTTAGAGCTAGAGGGCACGTCTACACTGCAACTGGAAACCCACAGCTGGCCCGGGCCAGCTGACTCAGGCTCACAGGGCTCAGGCTAAGGGGCTGTTGAACTACAGTATAGACATTCAAGCTTGGGCTGCAGCCTGGGCTCTGGCACCCTCTTACCTTGCAGGGTCCTAGAACCAGGGCACCAGCCTGAGTCTTCACATCTACACTGCAGCGGTCCCAGTGAAGCCAGTGGTACTCATCCATTAAAGGGGTACCCAAGTGAGTAATGGTTTCCAGGGTCTGGGCCTAAATCACAAACTGCCTTAATGATTTAGCTTGTCTTTTTAAATCTGTTTCCTTTAGACAACAGCTGGGCTCAGGTAGAGCAGGTCTGGCACCACTGTCCCCAAATGATTGGTTGTTTTAATAAATTTCTTACCCAAAACTGAAGAATCCCCATCACTGGCAGTTAAGAACAGGTTAGACATCTACCTGTGAGGGATGGACTAGGTAGACTTGGTCTTGCCTCAGCACGGGGGGGATGGGATTAGACGACCTCTCAAGATCCCTTCCTGCCCTACGTAGCTGTGATTCTTACTAGTAATATAGGCCAGAGCTATACGATTGGCAGGCAATTAGATTTCCACTTTTGTTAAGAATAGCTATGATTTTCGTCTTATTTCTTTTGGCTGAGATGATGCGCTAATGTTAATTTGCTCTTTGCAGCTGATTTGGCTTTATATATACAAGAAAGGGTGGGGGGAAACCTTTTTCACTCCTGATTGCATTACATTTATTTTAGCAAGTGTAACTGAGCAGGAAAGGCATCACTTCCTACAAGGAACACGTGCCAACCATGATGATAAATGGAGACCTTCGGTTTCAGTGCTATCCGGCTGTCAAACACTAAATAACCCTTCCCTCCCCGCAAAATGTTTAAAACAGAAATAAAGACCTCTCCATCCCTCAGCAATGTCCTGATCCAGCAGAGCACGTAAGCGTGTGCTTAAATGTAATCACCAAGTGCCCCAGGGCATTCTGTGGGTTTGCTCATATGCTTAAAGTTAAGAACATGCTCAAGTGCTTTGCTGGATCAAGACCTAACTGAACATATAAATGACAAATAGCTTGCTCCATTCTACTACATCAAGTGGGGACACCAACCCTTGAGGGAATGTAGAGTTTAAAGCCGAAGCTGAGATTTTCAAAGGAACCCAGGAGAGTTAGGCACCCACATGCCTAATGAAACTCAATGGGATTTTGGTGCCAAACTGTCATAAGCTCCTTTGAAAATGCCAGGTGAGGCTTTCAGAAAGGGGAGCCTAAAGTGAGACTCCTAGAATCTTATTTAGATCCTTGAATAAGTGACTGGATTTTTGCTGCCCTGCCTTGCCCCCTCCCCCCATCTTTAATTAGGGCCTCGGTGCCCCGGTAAGAATGGGGCCCAAGCTGCCTGAATGGTAGAAATCAATCAGACTTGGAATGGCTTCTCCTTGCAGTTTGCAAGGAATGAATTCTGGAATTGCTATGTATGCAAAACTTCCATTAGTGGCAATCTAACATGCACACCAAGAGGGTATCACTATGTACCAACGTGCCCTATGACCTGAATTTCAATAATTATCATAGTTTGGCAATTTTCCTGATTTATAGAATACAGTGTGTTCTTTCTGCTATTGGGGGCAAGGTTTCCTAGTGGATAGAGCACTGGACTGGGCATTAGGAGACCTGGCTTCTATTCCTTGCTCTGCCAGCACCCTGTGAAGTGACCTTCAGCAAGTCACTTCACCCTCTCTGTGTCTCTATTTCCCTTCTGTAAAATGGGGATAATGGTACTGTTCTCCTTTGTAAAGTGCTGTGAGATCTACTGTGTAAGATCTAGGTATTCATACATATTCCAGCCCATGCAGCTCTGGAAGTTTTGAAATCAGCTGAATTCATGACTTCCTAATAATCCATTAAAATTAAAAGTGATTAGCCAAAGATACATCCAGCTGTGATTTGACTCAGCCTGACGTTTTTTCCCCCTGTAGCATCACTCAATTTAAAATAAAGCAACGTCCAAAATGAACAATCCAGCCTGCCTTCTGAGATATCATTTATTATTGCAGTGGGTGAAGCTCTTTGAAAAAAAAATTGCTGTCCTTTTTGGCAACCATTCAGAAAACGATGCCTGTTCAAATATATTCAAACGTTGCTTTAGGACCCAGGTGTCTCAACAAACATTATGTTCTTGGCATATCTAAAACTGTTTACTTTTTTTGTTAAAACTTTCAGTTCTTTTTATGACATTGTTCTCAGCAGCCAGTGTTTCCCTGGTGGAAAAAGAGACATTTGCACAGAAAGGGGAAATGTGCTTCACATATGTGAAATAATATCGTAACCTCAAGCACTTCACAGCATATGATAGAAAGCATTCGGGCCTCCATTTTCAAAGCTGACTAACGATTTTCATGCATGGCCTGGTAAGGGTTAAAAGAGTTTGCAACTCTAAAATACAGAGGGAAACAGAAGTTTGCAACATGACAACAGTGTAATATGTACAATAAACAATGGCTTGCAGCAGCTGGGCTGTTCAGAGGATTTATTTGGTCACAAAAGGAAATCACTCCCTGATGCATTTGTTACATTTCATTTTCCGTCCACGTTCCACCCCACTTATCAAACCGGTGTCAAGATTGTAGTGAATTAAGTCAAGCGCAATGCTCTCTCTACAGCTGTGGGGATATTTAGTGTCAGAAAGGAATGCTCTCAAAAGGAAAATGGTATGGGAAAATGCTGAGCTGCATCAGTAACTCACACGGGTTAGAGACAGTGCTCCATGCCCTCTACCCCCCAAGCCTATCAGGTAATGTCTGTAATTGATCCAAGTTCATTCTAAAAGCGCTTGTCCTAAAGGCCTGATCCAAAGCTCCTTAGAGTCAGTGGGAGCTTTTCCATTGACTTCAATGGGCTTTGGATCAGACCCTAATTCAATATCCACATATAAATATCAAAATTATTATTTCAGTAGAACAAGGGGCAGGTATTGAGCTTTCCCCACCACTTCCTCACAACCAGCCCTTCCTTTGCAGGATCACTGTCATAAAGCTGTGGTAGTGCCTTTCATGCACCCAAATCTTCCTCCCTGCGATGCCCACAGTGACCCTGGCTGGCTGTACAATCTATTCTATACTCCAAAATGCTTGGTTTCAGACCCAGTTCAGTTTGCTAAGTGGCAACACTGCAGCTACCAAGCCCATCATGTAAAAAACTCAAACCCTTGGACGCAAAGAATAAATAGCTAAGGATGTTACAAATCTTACACTGCCCACATAGTTATAGATTTGGGGGCCAGAATGGACCTCCCGTATTACAGTGGCCATAAAGTTTCATCCACTTACTCCTGTATTGAGTCCAATCTTGATCTGAAGGTCCAACGGATGAAGAACTCACCACTTCTCTCGGCAGTTTGTTCCAATGGGTAATCACCCTCACTGTTAAAAAAACAACAACACTGTGCCTTATTTCTAATTTGAATGTGTCTGTTTTTAACTTCCAGCTCTTGGGGGTTGTTCTGCCTTCCTCTGCAAGATTAAAGAGCCTTTTAATACCTGGTATTTTCTCCCAGTGAGGCAGGGAGTCAGAATTTTGTTTATAATCAGAGTGATTAACAGGTGATTAATAGGTGACTAAGATAAGAAATGGGTGTTTCCTCATGTTAACAGCTTTCAGAGTGGTAGCCATGTTAGTCTGTATCAGCAAAAACAATGAGGAGTCCTTGTGGCACCTTAGAGACTAACAAATTTATTTGGGCATAAGCTTTCATGGGCTAGAACCCACTTCATCAGATGCACTTGGTAAAGCAACCCCCATCCTTTTATGTATTTATACCTGCTGCTATATTTTTCACTTCATGCATCTGATGAAGTGGGTTCTAGCCCACAAAAGCTTATGCCCAAATAAATGTGTTAGTCTCTAAAGTGCCACAAGGACTCCTCGTTGTTTTTCATAATGTTAAATAATCTGTTCCAAGCTTGGTGAACTGCAAAAAGGAAGTAGCGTGAATGATAGAAAGTAATTGTAGATTTTTCTACAATTGTTTCAATTGTATTCAAGAGGTGGATCAGAAGAAACATCATGTGCAAGTCCCTGAAAAATAAAACAAAAATAAAAAGAATTTCTCAAGGCCCTAACCATAGGCTACTTGTACCTGGAGCCACCCTGAGAATCCTAGTCAAGTTCTTTGATGCAGCTATGCCATGTGTTGCAAGCAGTAAGCATCAGGTCTGATTTTCAATAGGCCCTCATACAGACCACCACATTCACACATATTGTTGGGACACTAATACCTGCACACAGATGAATGCGGACAGTAACCAAATTTAACTCAATAGAATTTGCACACGGGCCCTAAAAACAATTGGGTGCTGGTGCCTCAAAAGGACATACATGCCAATGTGCATGAAGTTGTGTGACAGCCACAATCTTGACTGGTACTGGGGACTGGAGACCACCAGAGTTAAAAAGATGAGCCTTGCTTGATAGCTTGAGCTGAACTGCCAGGCTTAAAGCAAGGGAATTGTAAATCACACTGATCAGTGGGTTATAGTTGCACAGCTACCAGTGGAATCCAGAATCTGGAAATCAGGCCTGCTCTGATTTTGAGAGACAGATGTTCATAGAGTGAGGTAAACCTGTGGTCTCACACCTGACTTTGGAGATCAGAAATGCATGCTGTCAATTAGAGGCTAGCTCTCACTGTGAGCCTCCAATGAATTCAGTCCTAACACTGGGTATGTCTACACTACTCGCTGGATCGGCGGGCAGAGATCGATCCAGCGGGGGTCGATTTATCATGTCTAGTCTAGACGCGATAAAACGACCCCTGAGCCCTCTCCCATCGACTCCTGTACTCCAACGCCGCGAGAGGCGCAAGCAGAGTCGATAGGGGAGCAGCAGCAGTCGATTCACCGCGGTGAAGACACCACGGTAAGTCAATCTAAGTACATCGACTTCAGCTACGTTATTCACATAGCTGAGGTTGCGTAACTTAGATCGATCCCCCCCATTGTAAACCATGGCACTGACTCTCACTTCAGAGAAAGTAGCTGTCAGCCTGCAAAGAAGAAAATAGAGATTGCCTACAGCAATTGCTATGGTGGCTGTTCACGAAACATGTAATTTTCACCAGCACACGCTTTGAAAGTAAGCATGTCACTTAAGTACATGTGAGTCACACAAACAAAACATTTTCAGTTAACAGGTTTCCAGACATTTGTTTTTTAACGTTTTCAACTACACATTGAATCTAAAGCTCAAAATTTGTCCAGTGACTTGATGGCTTTGGTGATTTGCATTCCCCTCTGACAACACCAGGAATACACACTGCTTCTTGGGGCATAATTATCTAACAGCTACCAAACAGAAAAGACAAGAGTAGCCACTGAAACTCATTTAGGCTATTTACATAACAATAGTTTTATGCGTGAAGTAGGATTATTAGATGATAGAAAGATACAAAATGGGAATGTGGGAATATTTGGTATAGCTCCAGTGCCTCGTTGAAATGAAAATCTACTTCAGAAGATTTACTCCAGGCAGAAACTTCCTGATGGTAAGTGCATGTTTCTCCCCCTCAGCTTCTGATCCTCTGTAAGGTTCAGGCATCGGAGCTGGCCTTTGCACCAGAAATGCAGTCCTCTCTATACTAAAGCAGATCTGAGTAATGAATTCAGTTAGAACAGTGGTTCTCAAACATTTGTACTAGTGACCCCTTTCACATAGCAATCCTCTGCATGCAACCCCCCTTATAAATTAAAAACACTTTTTTATATATTTAACACCATTATAAATGCTGGAGGCAAAGCGGGGTTTGGAGTGGAGGCTGACAGCTTGCGACCCCCAGTAATAACCTCGTGACCCCCTGAGGGGTCCCAACCCCAAGTTTGAGAACCCCTGAGTTAGAAGGTCTCAGGTCACATCTGGAGTTTAGAGAGGCAGTCAAAGCCTCAGATTATGAGGTGTGTTCACAGCCATTGCTCCGTGAGTCTTCAATAATGCCTCAGATATGTTTAATTGACATTGGCTGAGGCTCACAGTTCTGTGTCTGATCACACCCAGATGTAAGTGTTCTGATTACTTTCCATTTGTTAGTGAGTCTCACAATGTGTCTGAAAGGCAGTGCATTTGCAAATCTCTAAAGAGATTCACAGGACAATGTTGAATTGTCATATAACTGCTCCAATTTTGTCAGCTTTTCATGAATTCAAAAGGAGACCGACCCCTTCTGAGGTAACAGAAAAGGTACAATCAGAAAACCCAGAATCTAACAGCCTTTATGCTAGGCCTTCAGCCACCTGTGAGACTTATCTGTCTCTGCCTCTTTACGTCCAGAGTTTCGTACTTCCCCTCTTGCTGGGGAAGAGGAGGGGAACCCAGGCCCACGCTCTCCTCTGGTTCCAGCCCACAGACCCTGTGTTAGGCAGCTAGGAACCATTCCTTCCAATCCCTCGTCACTTCCCTGGGCTGCTCCGACATTTTCCTGCTCCTCGATGTCCTCTGCTATTCCCACCCTGCAGTTCTGCCTCCTCAGGCAGCTTCCCTCCCATCTGGCTACTGAGGAGCTTCCTCAAGGCTCTCCCAGCATCTAAGAGAGCCGTTGGGTCATACTTCAGACAGTCAGTCAACACTCTCTATCCCTTGGACAGGAGTCCCCCCAGCCCTGCTCCTGGAGCTAGGTTTGTACGTTAGCCGGCTTCTCCTTCAGCTGGGCCCTATTCCCCAATTGAGCCTCCAGCTTAGAGTTTCAGCAGGCAGACCTTCTCCTGACGGTGTCTCCCTGCTAAGACGGAGGAGGCGGCAGATGGGCTGGTCCCCTTCCCAGAGCTCATCCCGAATGGCTGGGAGAAAGGGTAGACTTGCCCCACCTACTTTCCAAGGCTCCTGGTCCAGGACCTTTAAAAGAGACTGTAATGGGTTTTCTTCCCAAAGAAGACTACTTATTCCCAGGATTGCTTCCTCTCTTCTGGTATTTCCTCAGGCTCGGACCCACAAAGGGATGTACCAGGTGTTGCTGTGCCCAGCATTGCAATGCTTATCTTTTAGGCAGCAAAGAAATTGCTGGAACAACAACGAGTTCGTTGTCTAGGCTCCCTGTGCAATGCACAAGGCACCTCTGAATGGGATCTCCACAAGCCAGCATGCTAGCCGGGGAGCTGCCTAAGCTAGCCCAGGGGAGATGCCACTGAGAGGTGTGTGTCCTAAGCCCCACCCCTTAGGAGTGAGGCACCTAGCTCTACCAGTGATCCCAACCGGGGACTCCTCTCCTGGAGTCAGGGGACTTTGGAACTTGCCTAACCCAACAAAAAAGAGCAAGAGGTGGTAACAGCCTCCCTTATAATCTTTAGCCTCGTGATTACAGCACTCACTGGGGATGTGGGAGACCCTCCCTGGTTCAGTTCCCTCCTCTACCTGATGGGAAGGGATGTGAACAGGGCTCCCCTACCTCTTAGGTGACTGGCCTCACCACTGGACTATGGAGTAACTGCAACAAGAGAGGCCCACATCCGAATATCCCGTTGGCCAGTAGCTTTGGGACTCACCTGAGGGGTAAGGAGCCCCCCTTCTCCTTGTCAGGCAGAAGGGGGAATTGAACCAGGTCTCTCACAGCCTGGGTGTGAGATCATGCCTACCAGAAAGGGCCCCTTGGGTGGAGGAACATCTATCTTCCCCCAGTGTGTGGATTGTGCTGGGGCTTAGGGGTGAGCTAAGCATGTGGGCACCTGCCTGAGGCAGCAGTGCACATGGTTAGAAGCAGAAACATAGGCACTGAGTGGGTTTAGGTGCCTGCAGGGTTTGGTGGCAGACAAGCAGGGATTTTGTGGATCACAGTGGTGCCTAAAACTGGGACTTTGGCACCTAAATATGAGGTTTAGGCACTGAAATCCCTTTTTGGATCTGGCCCTAGGTCCTTACACACCTCAGACCTCCCAACATTTTAAAGGGCAACTCACCCCAACTCAGTGGGACTTTGAAAAGTGCTTAGTGTTATCTTAACTCTGCTCCCACTGAAGTCAGTGGTACAACTCCCTTTTAAGGGATCTTACCCCAAGTCAAACAGGGAGTCCATGAGAGAGCCAAAAACTGAACCAAGGTCTTCTGAGGTACCTTAACTGCAAGACAATTCTTCCTCTCTGTGATTATTTTCTCCAGCAATTTTTAAAAATGGGTCTTTGCTTTATTTATTTTTCCTGTTTCAAACTAATTTTTCCTTTCACCACCATAAATACAGTGACATTTAGGTTCTTGGCCAGTTGCTTCTACTCTGTGAATTAGATTGAGCTCTGCTAACTTTCCTCAGGAATGAGCAGAAATTCAATTTCTGTTGGCAATCGTTCCAATCCAGCTGTGCTGTTCAACGCTCACAAATCACTACAGAGGAATGTATATTTGTAATAGCTATGGGAACTGTGCAAGATCATTCTAATCTCTGTTTAGTCCAAAGCATGCATTTGTTCTTGTGCACTTGGAATGTGCAAGATCATCAAAGACTGGATTAATCATTTTTTAACAGTCAAGATTTGTTTCTAGTGTGCCTGTTCGTTAAATCCAGAAATTAAGGAAACAAGTTTTCTGCTAAAAATCAGCAAACTGGGTATTCTTGGAATGATGTTTCTATTGTTTTCTTTTAGAAAACGTATTCTAAAGACTCCACATTTGGATAGCAAATAATGAATTCTTACTAAGTGAATGAACTTGCTTAGTAAAGTTAAAGAGAAAAAGAAAATAAACAATAACATTAGAGGACTCAAACCTGGGGTGAGACAGATCTAGCTATTGGTTGCCCACCACTGCCACAGTGCCTAATGGGAAATGTAGTTCAGACAGGGAGGCCATCAACATGGTGATGATAGAATGGTCTCTTTCTAGTCAGTTTAATTTTCCAGCTTGTCTGCAAAGTAGAATGCTGCAGTGTCCGGGCTCAATTCGGTAACAGTTTGGCACACTACAACATTTTTGTTTGCATGTGTGGATATAATATATGGGCAGCAAGGTTATGTGTAACCAGTAAATGAATCAAACATATGTTGAGGCAGAATGGACTTTACTAAGGATATGATCAGCAACTGAAAAGAACTATATCACAGCTGACAATATGCATTTCCCCAAGATCTAACTCTTGTACATTTAGATAAACAGAACAAGCAACATTTTATAACAACCCTACCTGACTATTCCTAATAATGTTACAGTTCCTGCAAGGTGCTGACCATTCTCAATATAGGAACTGACAATGCTCAGCACCTCATTGGAGTGGATAAATGTTTAGACCCAATAAAGAACTGCTTTCATATAAAATAATAATAATAATACCAATATTTAAGAGAACGTTTCTGTTTATATCAGTTGAGATATTCCAAGCCAGCCAGGAGATTTGAGCACTGAACCACTGAAATTAATGGGAGTGGTGTAAGTCCCCATGTCAGCTTTGAAAATTGCAACCAAGAGATCTTATATACTTTAAAAATTCCAAACCAAGCTGCATTTTGGGCCAAATGTGGACCTTTTTACAAATTTGATATTAGCTATTTGTTGCCAGAGCCTGAACTCTGATACAGTTATACTACTGAAACACTTGCTAACAATGAAAGAATAACAATTTTGACCAGCATTTTCCATCTGTAACTTGCAAATGGTGCATCCCTTTGTAACCCAGAAAAAATTATGTCAACTCTAGGGTTAAAAGAGTATGTTACCAAAGGAACTTTAATTGTTTGGCTGTACAAAGTTCTGCTTTTATTTTGCCACTTTTCCCATTGTTGTTACAGCTCGTATCCTTGGCTGGAAAATAGCTTACCTTACAAGTCAGCAAATGGCACTAGTTTTGCCAAGAATTTGCTTTATATTAACTTTGCCCTTGTGTAGCTGCCCATCATCCATCAACAAGGATATGCTTATGTCATAACAACAACTTCAGAAATGTCGAAATCATGGATTGAAAAAGGAAAATACAAAACATTCAACAGATGCGTAGACTCCCCAATGATAAAGGTAGAGTCCGGATTTTTAGCTGGTGTAAATCCATATTGCTTCATGCTGAGGATCTGGCCTTCTATGTACTAGTTTGGTTTGATGCACTGGATGCTCTGAGTTCTGAGGGCTACAGCCAAGATCTTCAAAAGTGACTTGTGATTTTGGGTCTCTCAGCAGCATGAGACATCTTAAAGGTACCTGATTTTCAAAGGGCAGATGCTCAGCACTCTCTGAAAATCAGGCCACTTTAAGGTGTCTCAGTGTGGGACATTGGGTCTGGGTGTGCAGGAGTAAGAGGGAGCTGACAGCTTGGGATCCTCGAGCAGGTGGTAGGGAAGTGGGTGGGGAATGGGTAGAACTTTGGTTCCATCCCCCTCCATGCTGGGCAGAATAGCTGAGCTGGCACAGGAAGTGTTGTCATTTGCTGCTGGTATAAGGTAGCAGCAAATGACTACTCCCTTGAAGCAAGGAGGAAGCAGGGAGGAATTGTGACTCATCAGGGTGGCCTGGAAGTACATTACCTCCTGGGACAGGCCAGCTTGTGCACCACCGTTTGTTCAAGGCATTGTGTAAAGTCACAATCTGGCCCTTGAACTGTGACTGGACATGTGCACTGCTGACAAAGCCCAGGAGATGGGGTCCTGGCCAAAGCCTGATACCCCATCTGTGAAAGAGTACCATCTTTCTTCTACAAATGGTGCCATTGACTTTGTACCCCTGATTGAGTAAGATACTGTTCAAGGTGAGTAAGGATGTTGGACTCTGGCCCCAAATTGGCACCTCTCCTTGGTGCCCTGGCCACCTCCTTCACCAGACAGCCCTGCCCACGTTCTATATTGTTTGGGTCCATTCAGGATCCCTCTACAAGATCCCCAAGTACATAAATGCCTACAAATGCCACCACTTTAAAAGGAAAAAAGCTGAAGAACAAAACCAGTTGTTGGCTCTTAAAAACCCTACAGCTAGGGTGACCAGAGAGCAAGTGTGAAAAATCAGGACACTTTTTTTTTTTTTTTTGCAGGGGGCTGGAGGGAGAGAGGAATAGTTGTATATATAGGACAAAGCCCCCAATATTAGGACATCTGGTCACCCTAGTGCCAGTTGAATTTTTATTAAATGAATTAAGTTAATAATTTTTTTCTGTGTGTGCATGTGCACACATGTGTGTGTATGTGTATGTGTGTGTGTGTGTGTGTGTGTGTGTGTGTACATGTGCCATTGAGTGAACAAAGAAGGGCAGCAGTCAGGGTGATAAGTGGAAATCAGTTATTCCTGTAAGAAACATTTACCTTTTTAATACAGCAATCCTTTCCGATTGCTCAACAGATAGTTCCAGGACAATCTGTATGGCATAATTATGCCACTACTAATGAGCACCTTATAATACATTCTTCATCTTGCTATTCCTTTGGCAGTGCATGTTGTATTACCTGCCTGGACTCAGCCAACTAGTGAACTCTGTTGGCCAAAGATGGGCCTGAACCGAAACCTCACAGCTTTAGTGATGGGAGAGCTGGAATCTGAACCTAGATCTGCACTTCAGTTTTACTGTCGGCCTTTATTTCTATAAGGGGCAGAGCCAAAAGCCCCGGATCACAGAATCCCTCAATTTGGGCAGGCTTTGCCCATTAGATCACAATCTGGCTCCATCTCTGCTACCAGTTTTCTGTATGATGCACACACCCACTTACAGCGCATAAGAGGTCACACAGCAGAGAGGACAAACATCTCCCAGTCCCAGCCACGCATTCAAGCCAAAAAATGCCCTGTGCCTATCGTGATCACTGAACTGGGATCCAGCGGTTTTTCAAGAGATAAAAACAAAATACTGGTGGGCCACCTTTCAGTTGGTGTAAGTCAACTCGGTGGAGCTAAGCTGATACACACCAGTTGAGGAGTTGGTTCTGATAACTGTAAGGTACCAGAGCTCTTTCATTTATATTTAAAAAAAGCCACCCAGTAGCCTATTTATTGTACATAAAGCCGGGGAATGGAACAGAACCCAAGGTGACTAATGCAAAATGAAATAATTTGTGGCCACAGCCTTCATTCGTCAGTGAACTCATCTGAATAATAATCTATATTCTAGAAGGAAAGTGTAAATGTATGCAAGTGTTTTGGGGTGGGTTGTTTCCATGTTGCGGTTTGTGGCTGGCAAACAAGTTGTTCTAATAAATATCAAACAATTCCTTGGAAGACTATTTTGTTTCGCTTGCACTGAGCTGCTGACCTTTGAGGAAATGTTCTGTAAACAGGGCAAGAATGAGAGGCCCGTGTTCGTGTAACCCTGTGAATGATGACAGCCAGGGATGTGTCTCCTCCAGTGGAAGCTTCTCCTTGGAATGTCATGAAGAGGTCACATTCAGAATAAATGCACAGAAGCCTGATGTTACCTGTTGGGTACCAGAATATGACAGCTGTACATGAGCCAGTGATGCTAGTTAGCACTGCAGCCTATTCTAAATGCTGGAAAATGATGCTGGGGAAACATGCTGTAACTTCAACCCAAAATACAGATCAGACTTTCTGGGTGTGTTGACGCATTAGGACAACTTGTTTCAAAACATTAGTGTAAAGGCACAGCGAGAGTGTGTGATTCATGCTAGATACACAGAAAACATAGGGATGGAACTATTCCCACAAAGATGATGGATTTCACGGAGGGAGATTCATTATGTAATAACAGGCCTGGTGGGAAGAACTCCCTTTTTTGAAAGGCAAAGTAGTTTTATGCACATTCGTGGCTGTGTGTTATTCCATTTCTCTATGTTGCTTCTACAAATTAAAAAGAAAAAAACCTTGCCAGAAACTAAGCTATATAATGAATCAAACTAGCACCCTCATTTATTATCTAAAACCATGGCGATTTGTCCACTCATTTTGGTATCTGCCTTCTTTAACTAACATGCTACATATGCTCATAGGGAATCTTAAGAAAGTGCTTGAAAATTCAAAGACCTGGGGCCAGATCCTCACCTTATATAAACTAGCATAGATCAACTGAAACCTATGGAGCCTCACTGATGGACACCAGCCTGAAAATCTGGCCCCTGATTCTGATCTCATAATGATTTGACAGCACTGGAAATTGATTGACTATAAGGGGATTACTCTGGATTTACACAGGTATAAATGAGCAAGGAATTGGGCTCATCTAGGCTAATTCTGAGCTCCAATGGAGCGACACCAGTTCACAGCAGCTGAGGATCTGGCTCAGTAAATGAAAACAAAAAGCTGTATCCAATCTGCAATCAACCAATAATTAAAATATGCTTCAACAAGCTATTTCTTTTATTTCCCCTGGGTTCTGCACTCAGTTCATGATCACATGGCACTGCTTATTTTCTTAATATACAAGAGAAAAAACCTTGGATGTTACAATTGCCTTCCCATCTATTTTATTTATTTTATGTGTCGGGTGGTTTCACTTCCATTAGAAAAAATATAAATACGTTTAATTCAGTTTCATTTCTTAAAAAATCATTCCATATAAAACAGAGGAGGGTGGAGGTGATTATGCAAGTCAGCAGACCTTGCTTTCAAGATTGCACTGAGCTGGCCAGCAGCAGACCTAGGGATGCTGAACTTGAGTCTTCTGCATGGACCCAAAGTGCTGACCAAAGCGGTTCTGGATGGCAGTGAAATTACACTTCTGAGTGTGTGTCTACATAGAGCTACGTGAAATGCTACAAGAAAATAAATGAATCCGTTTCTCTCCCTGCACCCAGGGCTGGCTCCAGACCCCAGCGCGCCAAGCGCGCACTTGGGGTGGCATTTTGCCGGCAGGGCGGCAGGCGGCTCTGGCGGACCTTCCGCAGTCATGCCTGTGGGAGGTCCACCGGAGCCGCAGGACCTCCCGCAGGCATGACTGCGGAGGGTCCGCTGTTACCGTGGCTTCGGTGGACCTCCCGCAGGCATGCCAGCAGATGCTCCACCGGAGCCGCGGGACCAGCGGAACCTCCGCAGGCACGTCTGCAAGAGGTCCCCCAGAGCCGTGGGACCGGCGACCTCCAGAGCACGCCCCGCGGCGCGCCGCCCTGCTTGGGGCGGTGGGATTCCTAGAGCCGCCCCTGCCTGCACCATGGCCCCTTTCTGTTGCTCTGCTGGTGCAAATGGGCTGTCAACTGGATGGATCTCCCCAGCTGACTATTCCCCCTCAGTGGAGTAGTCCCCAACTGGTCTGGACTCTGGAGCCATCGCAGCTGGCTTCTACGTCACCCCTCAAGCAGCCATGGCTCAAGGGAAGAGGCAGGAAGGAGAGGGAGTGTAGCCAAATTGTACTGAGAATTTGCAATTCCCAGCTGGCAAATGGTCCTCTACTACCTACCATAGTCTACCTACCCAATGCGACTCTAAAATATGCTGATATTTGGGCCCCATTTCAAGAGCTGCAACCAGCTCCTTTGTGCCACCCCACCTCTCAATTTGCATTTCACCCCGTAGTGCAGCAGAGAACCCGGCCCGAAATGTTCAGGGTCCCTGTATGATTAGGCGTCAAGTTGTAGAGAAGCCAATTTTTAAAGCAGATCGATCCTGTGCACATAAAGGAGCCAGTCCCACTGAAAACGATGGCAAAACGATTGACTTCAGCATGATGAGGAGCAAGCCAAGCCCATAAAGTATATTTGGATTTATAACATGTATATCTGACCCCATCCATATAGCAAGCACGCTTTATGTTATACACAGTGCTTAATTTGTGCCAGGGCTGAGCTTGGCATTCATAGCCCTGGGACCTCTGGGCTGGCTGCATCAGTTATGAATGCAAAAAAAGTTATTGAGTGCCAGCACCTCTTTCATTTCAAATTAAGCACTGGTTCTACCACTAACCAGTTATGTCATTCTTGAACAGAACCAGCTGTGCATTGTCACAGGGTGACTTGAGGCTTCCTGCTGTTAGTTCATTTAGTGCTGGGGAAAGTACAGATGATTCTGATGACGGTGTTTGTTTTTAAAACAGCTAACCGTGGCCTTAATGTTATAGTCATCTAAGCAATCAACCGTTAAGATGACATTAATGGTTGGCTTTGTAAACAATCCAGTCATCTTTTAAAAGGCTGCTTCTTTCATTGTCACACAGCCTCAGGGCGGGTAAGTATCTCACTGTTTCATAGCTGTAAGAAATGCAAGAATTTGGACCGCTAAAGAAGTTAGTAAAATGGCTGTGGATAGAAAAGAAAGATGCTTTACAATG
This sequence comes from Mauremys mutica, assembly GCF_020497125.1. Taxonomy (NCBI): domain Eukaryota; kingdom Metazoa; phylum Chordata; order Testudines; family Geoemydidae; genus Mauremys; species Mauremys mutica. Next base: position 203,794,786 of record NC_059074.1, read on the forward strand.
GCTTTCTGCAGAACACATGCCTGATAGAAGACACTTATATATGGGGGAAAAAAGTTAGTTCTTCATCTGGAAAGTAATCCTTGGACAACAGCGATAAAAAGTGAGATAACGGCTGGTTGAAAAGTAGATTTTTTTCTTGTCCAGAAATTGTTGAGCTGGTAGAAAATACACCTCTACCCTGATATAACGCGACCCAATATAACACGAATTCGGATATAACGTGGTAAAGCAGCGCTCCGGGAGGGCTGCACACTCTGGCGGATCAAAGCAAGTTCAATATAACATGGTTTCACCTATAACGCAGTAAGATTTTTTGGCTCCCGAGGACAGCATTATATCGGGGTAGAGGTGTAGTATAACTCCACTGACATTAATGGAGCTATGCTGATTTACACCAGCAGAGGATCTGGCCCTGTATGCCTGAAACTTTAGGCTGCTGTCATGAGGATAACGGAGGGGTAGAAAACAATACCACCATCATCTCTATATAACAAAAGATCAGCCTCCATTCGTGGCTGAGAGGTTGTTATTTTAGGATAGGCTGTATTTATTCAGAGCAAGAAACTTTTAAGTTGAGGACGCAAGAGTAGGAAAATTCTGCCCAACCACACTGGGCAGAGCCGTAACAAGGAATTTTTGCACCTGAGGCAAGGGCTGGCTCCAGGCTCTTCGGCGGTGGGTCCTTGAGTCCCTGTTGGAGGGAAGGACCTGCTGCCGAATTGCTGCTGCCGCTTCATTCATTCTTCGGTGGCAACTCAGAGGCAGGTCCCTGAGTCCCTCTTGGAGAGAAGGACCCACCGCCAAATTGGCGCCAAAGAATGAATGAAGCGTCGGCAGCAATTTGGCAGCAGGTCTGTAGCGAGGTGGTGAGATACCCCACAGCCCCGCTGAGGGACGAACCGGCCCTAACACCAAGGTGGGCGGAGCCACTGGATCCTGTGCCCGCTCCTCAGAGGTCACGGTGCCAACCCGGAAGTATAAAAGCTCACCGGCAGAGCTCAGTGGAGAACCAGCCGCCGGAGAGACCAGACATCTGCGACCGAGCTCCCTCTTGGGAGACAGCAGCAGGCTCCCGCCGGCCGGAGGTCGCACCGGGCCAGCCAAGCCTACCCCTCGCTCGGTACCCCGAGGAGGAGCCGAGCCTGCCCTTCGCTGTGTACCCCGAGGAACAGCCGAGCCTGCCCTTCGCTGCGTACCCTGAGGAACAGCCGAGCCTGCCCTTCGCTGCGTACCCTGAGGAACAGCCGAGCCTGCCCTTCGCTGCGTACCCCGAGGAACCGATGGTGCTCGAGACCGCCGAGGACGCCAGCACGACCCAGGTACCCTACGAGGGGGAGTGTGGAAGTAGCCCGGGGGTAGCCGACCCCATTCTGGCTGCAGCACTGCCTGAACCTATGTCGGTGTGTTGCGGCCAGGATCCCCACTGACAGCAACGAGTTTCTGCCGCTGCTAGAGCCCCGGGCTGGGACGCAGTGGAGAGGGAGGGCCTGCGTCCCCCCCGCCACCCACTCCTTGGGTGACAGGCTCCCCCTTTTCCTTTGCCTGGCCTGGAGAGGCTGGGACAATTTGGCTATTGACTCAGCCCCTGCTTAAAGGCCTGAGTCCCTGACTGTTTGCTTGCTGCCCTGCCCTTACCCAGGGCCTGGGCTGCTATTGAACTATTGACTCAGCCCTGGGAGGGCCGTCAGGAACGAGAGGAGGGGTTGGAAGGGGCAGCGGGAGGCAGTCAGGGGCAGGGGTTCTGGGGGTGGTCAGGAAGCGGGGGGGGAGGGATAGGGCAGGGGTCCTGGGGGCGGCCGTCAGGAATGAGAGGAGGGGTTGGATGGGGTGGCTGGGGGCAGTCAGGGATGGGGATTCCGGGGTTGGATGGGGCAGGGGTCCCGGGTGGGCAGTCAGGAAGCAGAGAGTGTTGGATAGGGTGGTGGGGGGCAGTTAGGGGTGTGGGGAAGCTAGGGGCGGGAGTCCAGGGGTGGTCAGGGAGAAGGGATGGTTGGATGGGGCAGGGATCCTGGGGGGCAGTCAAGAAGGAGAGGGGTGATTGGATGGGGTGGCGGGGGGCAGTTAGGGGCGAGGGATCTGGAGGCGGTCAGGGGACAGAGAGCAGGAGGGGTGGATGGGGCAGGGTCCAGGGGGGCCATCATGGAATGGGGGGGGTTGGATGGGGCAGGAGTTCTGGGGGGCCATCAGGTGCAAGAAGCAGGGGGCGGGTCAGATAGGGGGCTGGGCCATGCCTGCCTGTCTGGGGAGGCACAACCTTCCCTAACCAGCCCTCCATACAATTTCTGAAGCCTGATGTGGCCCTCAGGCCAAAAAGTTTGCCCACCCCTGGGCTAGAGGTAGTTTTTGAGGAAGGGTGCTCCAATGGTTGGGTGTTAACCTAGGATTTAGGAGGCCCAGGATTAATTCCCTGCTCTGCCACAGACCTCTTGTGAGACCTCAGGTGAGCTACTTATGGTCTGTGTCTCAGTTCTCCACCTGTAAAATGGGGATGATGATAATACTTCATAGGGGTGCTGGCTGGACAAATACATTACAGACTGTGTGGTGCTCTGATACTATTATAATGGCAGCTGTCATGGTTTGGGGAATGTGCTTATGTAAAGCTTATGAATTCTGGTTAATTTTATGCAACAACTGTATCTTTGAACGCCTCAGTGTGTAGTGAGTCAGCCCTTTGCTATCAGGGCTTGTGCCATGTACCTTGCAGATGTGGGCCTGGGAGGTGCGACAGCAACAATGAAGAGTCACTAACCTGAACAATAGGAAGGCTGCAGCCTAGAGGAAAAAAGATGTCCCTGGGTTGTCTGCAGTGGGTGGGAGCAATGGAAAATCACCATCAGAAAAGAAGGACCAAGACAAAAGCTAGAAGCTGCTGTTAAAAAGGGACATGCTCACTGAGCTAAGAGGGGGAAACTTTGTACTGCTGGACTTGAACAAACGAAGGGAAGATTGTTGCAGGAGAGGAGAGTCCATAACCAGGAAGAGAAAACTGAAGTGGAGGAATGGGGTGCAGAAGGGAGGACCTCAGACCCCTGAGGCCACTGTCCCAAACCCAAAGAACGCTCAAGAGTGGTGAGTACTCTAAGGGAGGGAATGGCACACAAGTGTTCATTCTTTTGCCTAGATTCGTGCCATTCTTGTGCTTTGTCTAGGAGTAAAGTGTGATTTGTGTAGAAAGTCCTCTACAAAGTCTGTGGGGTATTTGTTTCAACTATCACACGCCCCTGAAGGGTTAAACTATAAACCGGAGTACCCACAAGGGTGGAGCTCTGGGGAGGGTGGGCTTGAGCAACTGGGGAGTCAGCACATGTGCAGGAGGCCCAGGGCCGCTGGCTCCTATTTCCTAGAACTGGTACCGGACGAACACTCCGTGTTTGGGAAGTGTATCTGTGAGACCAGAGACTGTGTCTGGAGCTGCACAGACCCAGCAAGCTTAGAAGCACATGGATCCAGCTTGAGGGTCCAAACACAGCTGCCTGGTGAGATACACAAATCGGAGCTCACCCAGCCAGGGCCGGGACAGCAGCCATGTAAGTATACATAGTAAAACGGAGCATGTTTTAGCCATGTTCACATCCATGACTAACTTCTTTATCAATACAATGTTGCAACAATTACTCTTTCAGGCAGTAGAGAGGAAAAATTGCTCCTTTACAGACAGAAATATACCTGTATCTGCTTTGAACCGTAACTTTTCAGCCTGATGTAGTGCTTCTTTTTTGGAAGGGGTGGGGGGAACCCACTCCTTGGCAAACTGGGATATTCCTTTCAAAATCCTGACTGCCCGGAACAGAAAGGAAGTTTTGTCACCTTCCTGTGTGACTGAATTGCAAAAATGCTGTCGTATCACAAGTTTTCCACATAGCGAAAGCAATTATGGGCTGTTACCAGTTGAAATAACACATAACGCCCTTTAGCAGTGAGTTATACTATCTCAAAGACAGATGTGGTATGATTTGTAAGCTGCCGAGAGATGAGCGAGCCGATTACACTTTCACTGCCATGGTTTCTCTCTTTCTCCATCTGTTTAAATGAGACAACTACTAATGAAAACCCCAATCACATTTTGCTTGTTGAGGATAAGATACGACTTTTAACTGGCAATCTTCAATTTAAATACATCACAGGGCTTCCTCTCATCCCTGGTGTCTCTAAAGGGACCACTCTTATTTACTACGATGAGGGGCAAAATTACTAGTAGGCTGATGACTTTTTCCAGTTAATGAATAGCCAGGAGGCCACGTGGTTTAGTAATTAAACAAGGGAGGTGGAGTCAAAACCTGTTTCTGTTCTCAGTTCTGTCTCTCACATGCTGTGTTCTTGGGCAAATGATGTCTCACTGGGCCTCCATCTACCCATCCATGAAATGGGTAGGATAATACTGCATTCAGATAGCAATGAGAGGTTTAATTAATATTTGCAAAGTGCTTATGGTCTAGTGGATTAAGCACTGAACTGAGACATGGCTTCTCTGCCTAGCTCTGCTGCTGGATAACCTTGGGGAAGCCACTTCACTTCCTGTGCCTCAGTTCCCTCATTTGTGCAATGGAGATAATGATATTTCCCTCCTTTGTAAAGTGCTTTTGAGCTCTCCGATAAAAACCACTACATAAGAGGTAGGTACTGTTGTTATTATTATTAATAATTATTATTATTATTGGGTTCTCATAAGAAAGATACTACATAAGTGGAAAGTATTATTGTGTTACACATGAGAAAATAATAGCAGGTCAAAACTAACTGGAAGTAAATGGTCTATGATGAAGCATCTTGGGGACCAATGTAACTCTGTGCAAGGTAAGTGTAAGCTCTGCCCTTTCCAAATTCTTATACATGGTTTAAGCAAAAAAAAAAAAAACATTGGAGAAGATGGAGAGCCTGGGCAGGTGGTTGCACGTGGTATTCCCAGCAGATAGTTTCTCATCCAGGTACTAATCAGGCCTGACCCTGCTTAGCTTCCAAAATTAGGGCTATTCAGGGTGATATGACCATAGACATACACATTGCTGTGAGCCAGAATCTTTCCCCTATCACTCTCTTCCTGCTGATTCAGCAGAGGTTCTCTGCGAATCATAAGTTGTGGGGACTTCTTTATTGAAATGGGAGCAGAGATGATTCTCCTGCCCAGACAGGCGAGGTGGGGTGTATAATGGAGGAAATAGGAATGTTGCTGGATGACTCTACTCTTGAACTTCCTCCATTGTTTCACTGACCACAGTGATTTTTGTTCAGACATCAGATGGCCTTGCTTAATCAGGGACACTAGTGTTATTTCAGGGTGGCCAGAACAATGCAGAGGAAAAACGATGGCATTACGTCGGACAAAACCTGAGCGAGGAAGGGTGACGCAGTGGTTAAAGTGCCAGTCTGATATCCCACTTCAAGTTCCTCCTTCTTAGCACATGTGCAACGTGCCTCAGGTGGCACGTGACCAGGATTCATCACCAAATTTGGCCCGCTGGTTGGATCATTAGCTTCCCTGGGCCAGGCTGGGTACTGATGGGGAGTGCGATGTGGACACTGATACATGCCCTCCCTTCAAGTCCCTGACCTTGCGCAAATCACTTAGTGTCTCTGTGTCTCAGTTCCCTATCTGCAAAATGGGAATAATATCACTTTGCTACCTCACAGGGCTGTGCAAGTGTAAATGCATTAAAGATCGAGTGCTCAGGTACTATGGTAATGGGGACCAGATAAGTACATATGCTAGATAGAATTTCATTTAGCTCTACCCGAATTTCCTCTTTTTCATTTGGATACGTGACCCTCAAATGGAAGTTCGCTTCCACCCTATAGCTCAGATCATGAGTAAGGCCAGAACATGCTCTAAAGAACTGCTGTTGCTTCACTGAACATTTAGGAAAATAGGGTCCTGATTTTCAAACCAATTAGTTGTGTAACATGCACATATTCTCTGCTGTCATAACATGGTACGGCTCCTGGGCTCAAGTACTGCATTTGCAAGTGCAAACTGGCTCACTGCACATGCAATTCTCGTTATTTGTGCATTCATTTGCCTATTTTGCATGCACAACTGCAGTCACTGAATGTCCTAGGAGTGCAGTTGCACACATAATTGTGCACTTTCCTTGTTTGAAAATGTAACCATAAATACAGAATTGTTCTGCTCATATATCATTTGCTGCATATTTTTCCCCTCCTTCACATTTGATTGTTTAAAAAAAAGTTTGTTCCTTAGAAATTCATTAGCTTCCTGATTCTGCCCCTCAAGCCATTGGAAAAGTTCAGCTCCTGCTCCTGAACTCCTAATGCTGTTGCTCAAGCTCACACCTAATTGCAGCTCTGGGTGACGAAAAAGTTGCAGGATCAGATGAGCACATCAGCAAGAGCCTGTTTTAATGTAAATATATTAAATAATAAAGAAACCTCAACAATATAAGAGGGAAGCTGGTGTCCTGGTTATAGCAGGGGATGGGGACTCAGTAGATCTGGCTTCAATCCTGGATCTATTAGCTACTGCCTTCCTGTGTGATTTCAGAGAAGGCTGCATTGAGATAGGAGGTTTGCTTACTTGAGGCACTTAGGATCAGGTGCTTCATTTGCTTATAGCATCTCCTTGGTGGTCAAAGTTATGTGTAGTTTGCCTGGTATTCTGTCCTTAAGATGGCAGTGTTGTCAACCCTCACAATTATGTGAGTCTTCTGATATTTGGTGGTTGGTTTTTTTTCTGGAAGTCCCAGCTCTTGGAGTGGAAATCTCAGCTTTCACTTAAAAAAAAATAGTAAGTTTCTAGCCCTCGCAGTGGTGGAGAAAACCTTGAAAATGTGACCTGAGCTTCTCTTAAAGGCTGAGAAACCAGAAGGCAAAAGACAGAGAACCCTATTTTTTTTCCAATTTCTTTATTTTTAAGCCAGTCTCATGATTTTTGGGGGGCTGACTCCTGACTTTTGAACAGCTGGGGCTTGCAATACTGAGACTCACAGCCATGTAAAGGCAGGTTGGGGGGGAACTTTGAAGGGTCAGAAAAAATTGAGAGCAGCAGATGCTTAGCCGAGTTAATACAGTGTCTATGATTTGGGTAAGGCACAAAACCTCAGACAGCTGACTCACAAGTGGGACATTCCCCTTTGCTCCGGAACATTCATGTGTTAAGTACAGAAAGGACACTGAGTCCTTTCTGTAAAAGCAGCAAAGAATCCTGTGGCACCTTATAGACTAACAGATGTTTTGCAGCATGAGCTTTCGTGGGTGAATACCCACTTCTTCAGATGCAAGTGGTGGAAATTTCCAGGGGCAGGTATATATAAGCAAGCAAGAAGCAAGCTAGAGATAACGAGGTTAGTTCAATCAGGGAGGATGAGGCCCTGTTCTAGCAGTTGAGTGAAAACCAAGAGAGGAGAAACTGGTTCTGTAGTTGGCAAGCCATTCACAGTCTTTGTTTAATCCTGAGCTGATGGTGTCAAATTTGCAGATGAACTGGAGCTCAGCAGTTTCTCTTTGAAGTCTGGTCCTGAAGTTTTTTTGCTGCAGGACAGCCACCTTAAGGTCTGCTATTGTGTGGCCAGGGAGGTTGAAGTGTTCTCCTACAGGTTTTTGTATATTGCCATTCCTAATATCTGATTTGTGTCCATTTATCCTTTTCCTTAGAGACTGTCCAGTTTGGCCGATGTACATAGCAGAGGGGCATTGCTGGCATATGATGGCATATATTACATTGGTGGACGTGCAGGTGAATGAACCGGTGATGGTGTGGCTGATCTGGTTAGGTCCTGTGATGGTGTCGCTGGTGTAGATATGTGGGCAGAGTTGGCATCGAGGTTTGTTGCATGGACATAATGTAGCATTTCTTCTCCCCGTATTGTTAGGAGATGCTGCAAATGTGAACCATGCTGTTTAAACAGCCACTGAAGAAGAAGCTGCATTGGTAGGGAGAGTCAATGGAAAAGTTTATAGCTCTCTGAATCTATGTGACTATGGCTCGACTGACTAGCTTCACCTTTTTTTAGACTAAAAGGATTTGAGTTTAAGACACTCACCTGGAGCTAGGGAATAACCAATGTCCATTAATAGGCTAAGAAGCCTCTGCTAGGAAATGCCCTTATTTAGACAGAACTAACATTTTCTGGCTCCCTTTCATTCTCATGAGCACATTAAGGACTAGGACAAGGTGCACAGATGTATAAAGCCGCATGGCAGCCATGCTGCTAATTGCCATCAATCATTATAATTAAGGGTGAGAAATTCACTCCTCTGGAAAATGTTGTGACAGGTTTAGACACAGAGACTGTCCCCTGATGTGCTGAGATTACCTCAGAGCTCATTTTCCCAGAACCTTGCCTTGTTGAGCCAGGCACACTAGCCTGCTACAAACAGACCCAGGTCTGGTCCACGCTCCCAAATTTGCAGACTTTAACCAAAAATTGCTCAGCAGGTCACCTAGCTGCAGCACCCAGTGGGATCCAAACCCCAAATAAATCCATTTTACTCTGTATAAAGCTCACACAGGGTAAACTCATAAATTGTCTGCCCTCTATAACGCTGATAGAGAGATATGCACATCTGTTTGCTCCTCCAGGTATTAATCACTTACTCTGGATTTATCAAAAAACAAAAATGATTTTATTAAGTATAAAAAGTAGGATTTAAGTGGTTCCAAGTAATAACAGACAGTAAAAAGCAAGTTACCAAGCAAAATAAAACAAAACACACAAGTCAAAGCCTAATACTAAGAAACTGATTACGGGTAAATCTCACCCTCAGAGATGTTCCAATAAGCTTCTTTCACAGACTAGACTCTTTCCTAGTCTGGGCCCAATCCTATCCCCTGGTACAGTCCTTGTTAGTTCCAACAGACATCTTAGGTGGTAACTAGGGGTTCTCTCATGACTGGCCGCCCCCTTTGTTCTGTTCCACCCCATTTTATATCTTTGGCACAAGGCAGGAATCTTTTGTTTCTCCGGGTCCCTACCCCTCCTTCTAAATGGAGAAGCACCAGGAGAAGATGGATTCCAGTTCAGGTGATATGATCACATGTTACTGTAAGACCTCATTCTTCCAGGGCTGGCTGGCACATATACAGGAAGGCTTGCAGGTAAATAAAACCATTTACAACCAATTGTCCTAGTCAATGGGAGCCATCAAGATTCTAAACCACCATTAATGGCCCACACTTTGCATAATTACCTTGTGCTCCCACATCTGGTGTTACCACCTGTTGTCCCTTGACCTAGGTCATAGCCTATTTTGGGCAGGGACCATCTTTTGCTGTACATTTGTACAGTGCCTACCACAATGGGACCCCTAATCCTAGGCACTATAAATAACAACATTAAAATGGCCAACTCACTTAATCTTTCTAAGCCACATTCCCCCGTCTGTGACATGGGGATAATAATCCTTCCTTTCTTGCACCCTTTGTCTGTCTGGTCTATTTAACCTATAAGCTCCTTGGGGCAAGGAGGATGTGTCATTAAATCTTTGTACAGCGTGTAGCACAGTGAAGCTCCCATCTTGGCTAGGTCTGTAGGAATTCCTATAATATTAATAATAATTTCTGATACTTTGTGTTTCTGGACATTTCAAATCACCGTTACCAGGGTTAATAGAACCCTAGGGAGGCTGTGCAACAAGCAGCCAATTGAAGAGGACCCTAGGGAGGCTGTGTAGGAGACAGCCAATTGGAGAGGGCTATGAGGAGCAGCCAGTCAGGGACGGGGAGGCCCATATAAGAAAAGCCACAGGGCAAAGCAGGTCAGTCAGCTTAGCTTGGGGAGGGAGGAGGAGGACTGGGTGCCTTGCAGGCAGAGGGCAGCTAGCACCTTGGCTAGAGCCATGCTGGGCAGGATCAGGGGAGCGAGGGCGAGCTCCCGGTCGACTGCTGACATGCTGGGGCCCTGCGCCAAGGGCGGAGAAGGTGCTGAGGCTACGGGGAAAAGGCCCAGGGAAGTAGACTGTGGGATTGGAGGGGACGCAGAACGTAGCTGCCATCTACAGGATCCCTGGGCTGGGACCTAGAGTAATGGATGGGCCTGGTTCTCCCCCACACCTTTGCCGCCGAGGAAGTGGATGGACAATGGACTACGGTTCCCCCCAAAAGGAGGAGAAAATAGGGTGACACTGCTGGAGGACTGTGTCCTGAAGAGGACACTGTGTTTGTTGTGACAACGTGCTTCCTGGAGCAGACGTGATGGCGGTGAGATGTCACTAGATGAGGGCGCACTGGTGCACTGAGGTAATTCCCAGGACAGCCTGCAGGAGGTACCACAGCAGTGAGTCGAGCCCCCTCACACACTGCAACAGCCTTTCATCAGTTTCTCTTCCAATCCTGGCCAGAGTCAACAAATGCAGAGATGTAGGAAAACAAAAATAAGTTTGTCTACCATATTTTAAACAATGGATAAAGTCCGATTAGAGTTTTCGGTGAATGTCCAGGTTTTCTTACTATATTGAAAATAAAATAATTTATTTAAACCCACTCCTAATGGCCACACTATAGATTGTTCAGACCACGTACTTTCTCTTCATCTCATATCTCACCAATAAATGCAGATGTGCTTCCACGTAGCAGGATGTGGGTCTACAACTTCTGTAGTCTGGTTTGTTTGCACCATGTGATGTTTATGTGGTGCCTAAACTGATCAATATAAAATGCAAATAAGCAGCCTATAAAACTCTGACTAGGTTAAACTAACTTAGGGTCAGATTCTGATACACTTACTTGTGTGAATAGAACATAAGAATGGCCATACTGGGTCAGAGCAATGGTCCATCTAGTCGAGTAACCTGTCTCCGACAGAGGCCTCTACTAGAGCTTCAGGGGGAGTGTACTGAACAGAACAATTTTGGAGAGAGAAATCTGTCTTCTCTTCCTGCTTTTGGCAGAAATTTAGGGTCATCTTGAGCATGGGGTTGCATCCCTGACCATCTTGACTAATAACCATTGATGAACTTACCTAGTTCTTTTTTGAATGCAGTTATACTTTTGGCCATCACAACATCCCTGGCAATGAGTTCCACAGGTTAACTATGGTTAGCAGCAGATGAATTGCACTTTAATCCATGACCAATTCCTTCTTCTGCCCCATCATGAGCCCAGGAAGGCACAATAACAATAGGGAAAATATGTTGGGATGAAATCCTGGTCCCATTGAAGTCAACAGCAAAACTCCCCTTGACTTTGGTCAGGCGGGTGATCTGACCCTGGACGGCCGTGTGTAAGTTTCCCCTTTGCAATGGTTTCACAGGGTATAGGGCCTCAGTGTGTACAGCAGAGCTTTACAGCAGCTCCTCAGAGGAGGTAAATTCTTAATGTTCAGCCTTTCAGATGTCGAACAGGCTGTGAGCTGGCATGGGGGATGGAGTTCTGGCAGAAGCATAACAATTACATTTCCAAATATGATCATGGGAATTCCCTTTTCCTGATCATCTGAAGGTAGCTATGTAAAATCCTGCTTGTTTATTTTGGCAGGATGGTGTGCAAAGCTAGCTATGGGTGGTGTTTCCAGATCCGTACCGCTGATAAATATGGTCAGTAATTAACCCAAGATTCTACAGTATGTAATGTAGATGAGTATACTGCCAGTCCAATATAGTCATTTTCCTAGAAGATTCATACCACCCATATGTATCTATAGTGTTGGAACTGTGTGGCTCCAGTGAAAAGCTACAATATGGTATGTGCTGCACAATTTTTAAAAACTGAAATCTCCAAACTAGAGCTGGGTGAAATTTTTCACACAAAACCTTTTTTTGCTAAAAAATGCAAATTCAAGTTGACCAAAACAATTTGTGAGTTTGTGTCAATTTCGGCAAACTGTTTTGGTTGGAAAATAATTTCAAAAGTGTTGACATGGTTAGTTTCAGCATTTCCAAAATGAAACATTTTGACTTTTCATTTAAAAAAGATGTTTAATTTTGGAATGTCCCTCAATTTTATTTAAAAATATCCATTTAAAGCCCCTTTTAAAGCCCCATAAATCTAAATGAAACATTTGTTTTCAGTCAGCCTGAAACATTTCAACTGACATGAAACAAAACATTTCTCCTAAAACTTCAAAATATTTTCAGTTTGGGGTGATCCAAAGTGATTTTTTTTCCAACTTAATCAACCCAAAAACTCAGTTATTCACACAGCTCTACTCCAGACAATGCTTCTCAGATCAAAAATGTGTCTAGTGGTAGGTAACATCAAGCATTGTAGCAGAGAGGATTTAGCTCAGTAGATTTGGACATATCCTTAATTTCTAATTATAGCCACTGCAGCTGTGCTGCTGTGGCACCATAGTGTGTAGACACTTCCTACATCAATGGAAGGAGTTTTTACGTCAAGGTAGTTAATCCACTTGTCCAAGAGCTGGTAGAACCCTTCCACTGACCTAGCCACGTCTACACTGACATTTTTCACAGCCCTGAGCAATGTAATTTTTAAGAGTAGGCCAGGCCTAAATTAAAATGAATATTAGTAAAATTTCATAATATGTTAAAACACTGCAGATTATTTGCATTTAAGAAATTATTCTCTGAGGACTCAAGCTGTGGTTTAAAATAAATCTGAATGATTTATCAACCCATCAGACCTGTACCAGGCAAATGCCACAGTCATTCTATTTCTCAACTGTACAATATGCACATGGAACTAAACTGTGTACATAGAATAACTCTCTATTCCAGACAAAATATTAACCACCACCCAAACAAAAGCTACCCTAGGAGAACACTGCTAATCACTTGCAAGTCAGGACATGGCAAAGTTGACTTCAGTGGCGCTAGACCAATTCACACCAATTGAGGATCTAGCCCTGAATCTCAACTCTGTCTTCTTGTGAATATGCATTACCATAACAGGTCAGATTCTGGCTGAGAAGCTCCTTACTCTGAAAGCCGTCCAATTAGTTTAAATGAGGTTACTCTCAGGATCCAAACAAGGGCAGTCAGGGGCAAGGGTCAGAGCAGGGGCAAACCTGAGGCTGGGAGTGGCATGGAGTTCATGGTCAGGTCCAGATCAGAGTTGATACCAAGGGTCAGGGTCCACGTCAGGAGGCAAAGTCCAAATCAGCTGAAGTCCAGCCAGGAATTCAAGAGCAAGAAGCAGGAATGGTCCTGGCAGCTACAGAAGATCCACACTGTTGCCTGGACACTTCCTGGAGCAACACTTGGGTTTATATAGGGCCAGGAGCCAACCAGGAGCCAGGGGGCTGCTGTCTGTCAAGCCCTTGAGGCGGAGCTTCCCATGGCCTGTGTCCACAGTGGGTGGGTCCTGGGAAGCAAATTGGTTTAAGCAGCATGGTAGCTTTACAGGCCTAGTTTGTAGACCTGTGGGGTTTTACAGACACTTGAGAAGCTACCCATGAATGTAAGCAAGGGTAGCACTACCATTACCTACCCTTCCCCAATTACTGTCAAGTATCACAAAACTTTTCTGCAGCTTAGTTTTTTATTGAAAGACTAAAGATAAAAAAGGAAACTTCCATAATGTGCAATTAAGGCTGATTCTACACAGAGCTTCTGGAAACCTCCCACCCCTCAAGTGGCACGACTGCATCCCCATCAGTGCTAACAAAGGCTCACAGACAGGGCCGGCTTCAGAGCCCAGCGGGGCAAGCACCCGCCTGGGGCGGCCCTTTCCCGGGGGGGCGGCAGGCGGGGCCGGCGGACCTGCCGCAGTCATGCCTGCGGGAGGTCCACCGGAGCCCCGGGAGCAGCGGACCTGCTGCAGGCATGACTGCGGAGGGGGCGCTCGTCCCGCGGCTCCAGTGGACCTCCCGCAGGCATGACTGCGGACGGTTCGCTGGTCCCGCGGCTCGGCTGGACCTCCCGCAGGCATACCTGCGGCAGCTCAACCGGAGCTGCCGGACCTGCGAACCGCCCGCAGCCGCGGGAGGTCCAGCCGAGCCGCGCGACCAGTGGACCCTCTGCAGTCATGCCCGCGGGAGGTCCGCTGCTCCCGCGGCTCGGGGGCGCCTCCCGGGCATGACTGCTTGGGGCGGCCAAAAACCTAGAGCCGCCCCTGCTCACAGAGGAGTTTATACCACCCTGCTCAGATCAGGGCTAGGCAGCTCAGTGGTAAAAATGCTGGCTTGTGATCTGTGCAAACACTCCCAATGGTTTCTAGCCCTGTTTCAGCTCCACGGGTGCTACAATGGTGGGAGATTTTCAGGACAAGCTCAATGTGCACACCTCTGGAACTCCCTGCCTCATGCATCTTAAGAGGTCCACAGCAGGGAACCCCTCTCTTGGGCTGCAGTTCAGCAAGATACGTAACTGAAACTCCTCAACGGAACTACCACAGGAATCAAGTTAAGTGCATTGCTGAATCAGGACCTTGCTGCTTCCACTCTAATGAACAGTCATCAGAACCATAATAACTTGCACCTAATTTATCAGCAGAAAGCACATGTTTCCTCCTGCAGCCAGGACCTCCTGGGCATCTACTTGTGGCTGCCTCTTTGCACACCAATGCAGGGGAGAGAATCTGTTCAATAGATTCTTTTGTCAGCTTTCTGGTGCTGTCATTCTCCCTGTTTAGCTTCTCGGTACCTCATCTCTGTACAGGAATATAAGGCTCATAAGGAGTCTCAGGACTCGTCTGATTGCAACACAGCTCTATCCTACGGGTGCAGCCAAATTATACTAAGATTTATTAAGACGCAGCATAGTGTCCGGGTTAAACATCTGAATTTGGAATGTTTAGACCTACAAGAAGATCCTGAGACACCGCATGCAGGGCTGATAGCTGTTTCCAGGCTGCTCCAATGGCCATCTTGTCCTCTGCTAATTTAGCCTCTCTACACTTTAGACAGTGAAGAGATGCCATAGGCACACACAACTGATGCCCATTTTGGGGGCTGACTTGTGCAGTGACTTCAGGGACCTTATAGGAGACCAGAATTGTTATGCCCCAGAGATCAGCTCTACTGCTCTACTAACGGTTAATTCTATACAGCAATTCAGACCATGGCAAGCATGATTCTGGGAAGTCATCTTGCAAATGGTCGGCCTCATTCCCTTGAGGCCACCATTGTCAAATATGTTCTTTATCGAATGAGAGAGAGGGGCCAGAAGCCAAATACCATTGAACCTTGGGCTATGCAACAGAACAATCTGGACTGGGCCCATTTCCGACTTGATCCCAGATCTTTTTTGCCATTCTGAAGTGCCACTCTTGACAGATGTTTGCCATGTTGCTGTAGCTGTGTTGGCCCCAGGGTATTAGAGAGAGAGAAGATGGGGGAAGTGATACCTTTTATTGGACCAGCTACTGTTGGTGAGAGAGACAAGCTTTCGAGCGACCCCCAGAGCTCTTCTGGTCTTGAAAGAAGAAGCTGATGTGCTATGGAGCTCAACTAAACGACTTAGAAACAGCTTTATGACAGATTCATGCAGGGTGGCTCATCTCAATGACAAATGTGGACTCATGCGGCGTGTGAGTGTATGCCATATTAAATCCATTAGTAACTTGCAAATCAATCCAGTGGGGAGGACCAAGATACCATATGGATTCTGACAGAGCAAGGAAACCCTGCTGTTCCAAGTGGGACTCATATTCAACGTCATGCTGATTTTCTATAATCCTTTCAAGATGTCCCGAATTTGAAGTGTTTGCAGGAGTTTTTAAGTTCATGTGCTTTCCCTGAAGGATGTTGGCTGCATTTTTAATCCCTTCCATTTTGGCTAACACTGAGGAATGGGCCCCTATGACATACAGACTGACGCCTGGTCTGTGAATGGATCCATAGCACTGCCACTAGGACACATTTCAGCTTAGCAACGTCTAACTGAATTCGGAGCCTAAATCTGGACGTTAGAGACTTGGCCAAGATCACACAGGAAAGTCTGTGGCAGAGCAAGGATTTGAACCCAGGTCTCTGGCTAGTACCCTAACCACTGGACCAGCCTTCTGCCTTTGGTTAACAAGAACCCAAGAGTTATTATTGTTTTTGAAATTGTACTAATCAATAGTCATGCTGCAGACTGGTGACCTGGAATATTTAAATCCATGGCAAAAGGTGGTGGTGGACATAACTGATTTTTCTTACCAGTGGTAAAGACACTGAAGTGTTTTCCCCAGACGAGTGCTGTGATTATGACCCTCTGACGCAATATTGGAGCGTGCCCTCATGTCATTATTCTTCTAGCTGGTTTGCCAGCTTATACGTTTCCCCTAAATCTGCAAAATAACATTATTTCTATGGAGTGATCTTTGAAGTGTTGGCTCCTGTCTAAGGAGGGGCAGAAAACAGCCCACTTCAAGAGCCAGGCTTTTAAACCAGAGATCCTCTTAAAATGGATCAGATCAGAACGCCAGTTTGGTGTCGAAGTCTGCCTCTCAATGCAAATGCCACTAGGATGGCAGCCGCTATGTCATTCACAGTGAAATGCAGGGTGCAGGCTAGTGGGAATAAAAAAACAAAAGGACGAATAACAATACTTTGTATTTTTATAGCACATTTTGCCCAGGGATCAAAAAACGCTTATGAAGTAAGCCTCACAACCCCCCTGTGAGGTGTTTAGTAATTTATAGCTGGGGCAAATACGGCATAGAGACGGGTGTAAGCAACATGCTCAGGATCATGGGGAAAACATGATGATTCCTCATCCTCTGCTTTAACCACTGGACCACGCTTCTTCTCTAAGCACTAGATTGCGTCTCTGTGCACAGCCCTGAATAAGGGCAGCCTCAGGAGGCATTATGCCCCAGAGACCTCCCTCTGAAGCACAGTGCCCTTCAGTTCCCCTGCTCCGTGGGTGCAGTACTTTGCTGCCGGCCTCCACCAATGAGCAGGCCAGCACTGGCCATTTCCTGTTCCCCCCTGCTCTGTCCAGGGGTAGGTCGTGCTTGGGTGGGAGGGGGCTAGTTCTTATGCCCTCTTTCTCCCCGGCATGGCCTGTACTCCCATTCACAGGCTAGCCCCACGAAGGCAAGCGGGGGCTAGGGCTGGACGTGAGGAGAGAAATGGGAAGGGGAAACACAGGCATGGGGGAGGCGGTGAAAGGCGCCGAGGGAGTCCAGCAGATGGGAGAATGCGGGGTACAAGAACAGACCGAGAGAATGGGAGGCACAATCCCAGAAAAGAGATACGAGAGAAGCAGTGTAAAAGCATCAATACAGAAATCAGGGAAAGGGAATGAAACACGATTACCATCCCCAGATAACCCTCTGGAGACTCAGCAGGGCCACCCAGAGGATTCAGGGGGCCTGGGGCAAAGCAATTTCGGGGGCCCCTTCCACAAAAAAAAAGTTGCAATACTATAGAATACTATATTCTCGTGGGGGCCTCTGCAGGGCCCAGGGCCTGGGGCAAATTGCCCCACTTGCCCCCCCCTCCCCACTCTGAGCAGCCCTGAGGCTCAGGCAGTGTTCAAAATCACTTGTAGGGCCAGATCCCCGGCTGGTGTAAATCAGTGTAGGCCAGTAGAGACAACAGTGTCCAACAACTAAGGCACTAGACTAGGACTCAGAAGAGCTGGGTTCTAGTCCAATAGGGTCCAGAGCTCAGCTGAGCTATTGAAATATTACCGTGCTACTACTAATAGACTGATTTAAACCACACGTTTTTCCAGACATTCAGTCTAGGTTTTTGGTTGCTCAGTTTCCTCTGACTATTCCTAGTTCCATCCCTTTGTCCTGGGTGTTTAAACCCTCAAGATCTTGTCCGTGATCACCCTCTTAGTCATATCCCCATTCTTTGTTATTTGATGTTGACATTGCCTTTGAAATGTCAGGAAAAGTCCCTGCCCCTATGTACCAAACAGTTCAGCAGTAACCTTGACAACGGCTTTTCCAAAATTTCACCCCACTGTCACGAATTCTGAGACTGAACTGGAACCTGCTCGTACATCTGCAGATGAAGCATTAGATCATTTGCTGTGTCTGTCTGGGTTCTGTCGTCCAACAGGGAATGCTCTTGGAAAACTTACATTTCCAGCAACGACTGACACATAAAGCTCTAGCCATGCAATACACATTAGCTCATTGGTCCCCAACCTTTTCTGGGTGGCAGGCGCTGGACAACGAGCCACTGAGGACCGTGGCCGATGGACAAGCATCTGCTGAAATGCTGCCGAGAAGTGGCAACGTCAAGAGGCGTCGCCACAGAAAATCAGCGGCATTTCAGCGGCGACGCCTCTTGGTGACGCTGCTTTTCGGCGGCATTTCGGTGGCAACACTTCTTGATGACACCGCTTTTCATCGGCATTTCGGCGGATGCTTGTCCGCCGGCCAGTACGCGGGCGCAGATAGATGCTCCAGCAGGCGCCATGGCGCCCGCGAGCACCGCGTTGGGGACCACTGCATTAGCTTCTTTCCACAGAACATGCAGCAGACATGTATTTGTGCAAGAGTAAGCCATAACGTTTAATTGCCATCGCTGCATACAACGAGCATGTAGAAATCCATTTCTTTTTCACTGCAAAAAAACCTATCCAAATGTGGAGCTTTTGGCTTTTGTTCAGAACATGCACCAAAAGCAAAGCCATGTCACAAAAATTACCTAGATCATTGACACTGATTTTTGTTGTTGTTAATTACGTCCTCCTGGCCATTAAAAAACTATTCTTTCATGATTTTCCAGTGAAAATTTACTGCCTGGAAGAATTGCACCATAAAGTGATTTACTGTTGGGGGAATTCTGCATCACTGTGCTTGTGCAGAATTCACGGCCCCCGCTGATTTCTTTGCTTCCCTGCACAAAAATGACTTCTGAAGGGGAAGCAAAGGGAAGCCACAAGAGTGGTCATGTACCCTTCCCCGGCAGTGCAGGCGGTTTGGTTTGGGCACCCAGAGCAGCCAGCAGAGACGTAAATCACCACGGGGTGTGTTTGTGTGACTGGGCGGTCATGAGTGCGAGAGAGAGACACACACTCGGTCCCTCTTGCTTGCTATTGCAGCACGCTCGGTGCGAAGGGGCAGGGCTTTGGGATGTTTCTCAAGAGTTAGGTGTGGGGCAAACTCTGTTCCCTCAGACAGAGCAGAATGTAGCAGCTTGCCTGCTTAGTGAATTGTCCCCATTGTTCTTAGTGAATTCCCCCAGGAGCATAAAACAGGTGTAAAAATTTTAAGGCTCCTTTACATTGCCAGAGTGGTGTAAAGGAGCCTTATTATAAAGGTCCGTATGGTCTTATAAATGCTTAAGGTGCTTTAGTGATTAGAACTGGTATAAATTTTTGGACTGAAAAAATTTCCTATCAAAATGTGCTCCATGAACTGTTTGCTACTGATCTTTCTGGAGATGGTCAGTAGCCAGTATAAATTGTGACTGAGTGCCCAGCCCTCACTTGCTCTTCAGTTTCCTATGATGTAACACTGAGCATATGGCTGCATATATTTGTTGACTAATAACTAGAAGTAAAAGGTCGATACTAGCTAGAAAGAGGGGTTTGGGGGATTTCCTTCAATGCTCCCCACTCCCATTCTCCAGCCATTGTATTGTAGTTTGAATAAATTACTAAAATAATTGAAACCAGCTTGATTATATTGCATTATTTTGACCCCCAAAATGCAGAATTTTGCAGAATTTTAAAATATTTTGTGCAGAATTTTCAATTTTTTGGCACAGAATTCCCCCAGGAGTAAAAATGCCACTCACTTACCTAAACTAGTCAAGAATATCATGTTTAAAGAAAAGAGCGCGAAGCCAGATGAACTGACAAAAGCCATTCTTGCTAGATGAGTGGTGCGATTGCTCTGGAAAATAGCATGTTTCTCTTCTCCCAGGCCAAGCCCCTTCCTAAGTCGTTATATATCATTTCCATCTTTGCTCACAGAGGGACAGAGAGGGTATGTTACCATGCGATTAAAGACTGTATCATGCATCATCACAAGGGGGGCAGAGTTAAGGTTGCATGGGAATCTTTAAATCCTCCATGTCCTAACTTTTGACTTCCTTTGGCTCTACATGGATTTGTGGTGGAGGAAGGCCAAAGAGCCCTTCCAAATCCAGTCCTGTGCTGCAATTCCTGCACACAGTGGTAAACATGGACTGATCCCCTCTGGTCAAAGGAGGGGCAAGCCACCTCCAAAGAGGCTGGGAGGGACAGAATAATAGATGCATAAATCAGGCCCATGCCCCAGCCAATGGAGCTGGCCTGCCCCAGCCAGGAGGGTCAGTCTGCATCATCCAAAGCAATGATGCAGCTTGCATGTTCCTTTCGAGGTGGGTTTGCTATGCTCCTCCCCCAACGAAAGGTGCAACCTTGTCTCCTAGGTTTGTAAAGATCCTTAGATGGGCATGCTTTAAAGCCCACTGAAGTCAATGGAAGACTCCCATTGAGTTGAGTGGTTTGGATCAGGCCCTGTTTAAAGGTAAAGCTGTATTGTATTATTTGTATAGTTTCTTGCTATATCTAGCAAGGCACTTAAGCACATGCATACATTTAAGCATGCAGGTGGTTCCACAGACATTAGTGAGACTAATCACGTGGTTAAAATTATGCACACGCTTAAGCTGGATCAGGGCTATCAACTGAACATTGCAAGAAGCCTCTTGTCTGTGTTGCAATTGTGGAATATCACAAAGCAGCAAAACATCCGGTATTGTATAATTTTCTTCCTATCCTCCTTCCTTGGCTTGCCCTCTGAGCTTAGTGGGAGCCGGATCAGATCCTAAGTCAAAATGATTCGACTGTACTTTTGTCTTAATAGTGAAAGCTAACACTGCATTAAAATAGCTCGATTCCAATGCAGGAAAATTGATTCACACCAGTTGTGAATCTGGCCCTTTAAAATTAAACCGTTTGAACAGATGACATCTGGAGTAAGGCTGGATGGACATACAGGGTGTGGATTGACAGCTGCTAATGAAGTGTGTAGATTTGAGGGAGGAAACCACCCGCTGATTCTAGGTTTACTTTTCCTAGCCGAAAAGTTGAGAAATCCACAACATAAAATAGCATTGGGCCGAGAGTCCCATCCCACCCCCATGGTGTTTTTGAGCAGATGGCTGCTTTCTTCATGGCTCCAAAGCAGAGCTGCCAAGTTCCAGTCAGGGGCTGAAGATTGAGGCTGAGCATGGTTTTGGAGAACGTTTAACCCTTCACTTCTTCTTCCCCTCCTCCTCCTCTCAGTTAGATGGGGATGGGGGGCAAGGAGAGAATTATTTAATATTAAAACAAGAAGAAGCCAGAAGCGTGTGTGGGGTGCAGTGCCAGTGCACTGGAGTGGGAGGATGTTAGGTCACAATGATGGAATGTTATGGAAGCCCTCGAAAGACCCTCCATAAAACAAGGGTTTACCTTATTTCAGGTTCCCCAAAAGAGGACACTGCTGGGGGCGGAATCTGGGGGTACAGTGGGAGGAGTGGGTACCTGCAGTGGGGGTACTCAATGGAGGTGGGGAGCAGTGTCACTCTCTATCACAGTGGCTGGTGCAAAGCCAGGAGGCAGCAACCGTGGTCAGTCAGCACCTCCCTGCGGGACCCCCCTCCCCAGGGCTGGGAGCCGGGGCCTGGGTGGGCGGGATCTGGCAGCTGTGGCTGCAGGGGAATGGACCAATCAGCTGTGGATGCAGGGGAGGGATCAATTGGAAAGCAGACCAATTGGGGCTCTTTCTGAGCTGCAATATCTGCCCTGCAAAAATCCTGGACATTGCCTGTTATTTGAAAAATCTTCCTAGACAGAGGATGGAGTCTCAAAAAAGAGGCGATGTCTGGGGAAACCCAGACATATGTTGACCCTACGTAAAACCAGCCTCGACACAGCAAAGATATGTCCCTGAATCAGCAAGGGTGTCAATTGAAAAGGTCTGGAGTTCAGCACTGGGATGTCCCGGCATCCAGAGGCATGGCTTTGTCTCTGAATCTTCTCCTGCCCTAGAGAGGCCTCCACCAAGCCCACAACCCTCCCTCCAACAGACATTGAATCCCCCCTATCGTTGCTTTGGTGGTGGCCAGTTATCTGTCAGCAGGGAATGAGGGGACAGCTGTGCTCTCCCCTCAAGCATCTTTGGGGGAGTGGATCGGCATGGCAGGCCTGCTCCCCCTCTGGTATCTTGCGGGTGTCGCTGCCCCTTTGCAATGTCCCCTTTTCTTACTCCTCCCCCACTCCTATGACATTCTGACCCCCCCTCCTCTAACTTCTTCTCTCCAGGGCTCTCTTCTCATTTTGAGTAAAGACCCAAGGATCTGGCCCTGTTTCTAAAGCTCGCCCAGGATCACCATGCTGATGCACTCATGGCCCCGATGCCAGAACTGGGGGGCCAGGGGCCATGCCTCCCCCCGCTTTTTAGCAAAAGAAACATAAGCACAGAATTCATGTCCCCCACAGATTTCACACACCCTCCTCCCCACACAGAATAATAGATTCTGCTGGGGATGCATTGCAATTACACCTTTCGCCCACCAGAGGCTGCTGTGGCTCCAAAAGAGAGGGCAGCTGGCTGACTGCCAAAGCAGCCAGCCACACCAGGGGAGGGGGCACATTGTCTCCCCCACCCAATTCTAGCACCCTTAAACTGAATGACGACGCCTAACAAGGGCAATGAACGGCACTGAGTAACACATCAAAAAGACAGGGGAGGCTTAAAGTGATTTTATTCTGGGATAGTTACTCTGGACATTTATCTCGAGAAAGTTATTCTGGAATAGCAACAGTGGAATTCTTATTCCAGAATAGCTATGCTGGTTAATTTCTCTATGTGGACAAATCCCTAGTAAGTGATTGCTCTCTCTAGATCCCACGGAAATTGTTCATGGATCTAGGACCCACTATGGGGTGGGCAGTGGAAGCACACATCACTTTCCCACATCACTCCCAATAATGGTATATTTGCTTATCTGTTGAACATTAAAAAGTTCATATGCTGATTACTTGATGCTACATATGTGATTCAGACAAATGATTTGCAACTTGAAATATGAAGCAATGAAACTTTAAATATTAATTCTATTTGATTTTATAAACATCCAGAATGATTTATATGGGGAAAGAGAACATACACCCTCTCAGCATTTGGCAAATGCAATCGATCATCGTGAGGACTATAGATAAAAAGACGGATAGATTTAAATTACTGCATGTGTTACAGATCATTATGAAATTCTTTTACGACCCTAAATTTATTTTTAAAAATGCTACTATTTATCCTGACATGAATTTATAAAGTGCTACCATAGTTTTCCTAGACCCCTATTCACAGGATTAGTTTTGTGAACTATTTCAGTTTGGTTTGGCAGAATTTTTAGCAATGAAAAACAAATTTCCAAAAGTAAAGTTCTGTCAGGGAGAAGATACGTTTCCTCCACCTCTCTTGTGTTGTATAATTGGAGACATGTCAGCCATGCCAAAGTTATAGTAAAAAGGGAAGGAGAGATTCTTGGGGGAGGACCTGGGCCCCACTTGCTCTTAAGGTATTAAGCGAAGACTTCGGACTCCAAAGAACAGTTAAAGCAGTTATGCGACCCCAAATGGTACAGCTGATCCTTGCACTGTACCCCAACAACGGCTGTGATGTGCTTAACCTGTGTGAACAACTAGAGCTTTTAACCATAAATAGTGTCCCAAATCATTACAGAGCTAGCTTTCTCCTGTCTCCCTCTGGGGTTTCTTCTCATTCTCTAGCTCTAGGTTTCTAATATTCCTCTCCAGAAAGAAAACACGTGGCCTTTACAATTACACAAAGAGCTTGGACCTTGATTACTAAGGGCTAGATTGTTACAGTCCTTTAGCAGCCCGAGGCACTGCAGGGAAGTACCCCCGTCCCCACTCCCCTGCTCAGATTGTGACTCCTGCCAGGGGAGAGGAGTCGGGGCAGGGAGGAGTTGAGGAGCGGGAGAAGCCCTGGCTATTCAGGTACATGGTGGGGTGGAAGCTACTCCATACAAATACAAAGGGGTGAAAAACCTTATTCCTCCCCCAGATCAAGGGAGAGCAGGAGAGGAATGGGGACTTCTGGTCACAGTTCATTCTCAGGGCCACGCCGGGGGAGGTGCAGCTACATACAGACTAACCCAAACGGGTCTGCCCGTAGTGTTTTCATATGACTGATCCTGCCAGGGACAGCACCTATCCCTTGGAACTGAATAGGGCAGTTTGAAGGCTACCTTTTCCCTCCCTATCCAGAGCTTAGGGCTTGTCTTCACTGCAGTGTTAGCTCAAGTTATAACCGGGGTCGGCAACCTTTCAGCAGTGCTGTGCCGAGTCTCCATTTATTCACTCTCATTTAAGGTTTCGCGTGCCAGTCATACGTTTTAACGTTTTTAGAAGATCTCTTTCTATAAGTCCATAATACATAACTCAACTGTTGTTGTATGTAAAGTAAATAAGGTTTTAAAAATGTTTAAGAAGCTTCATTTAAAATTAAATTAAAATGCAGAGCCCCCCAGACCAGTGGCCAGGACCCGGGCAGTGTGAGTGCCACTGAAAATCAGCTCGTGTGCCGTCTTTGGCACGTGTGCCATAGGTTGCCTACCCCTGAGCTACCTTGTCCACACACAAAAATCTCTAGCTTGAGTTCAGGGGTGCTTTAAATAGGGTGTGGGTTGAAGCCCGAGTGCTGTCATCCCTTGAGCCAGTAATGCAGTGGGGATGCAGCCACTCTGTGCTACTCATCCCATCACTCTGGGCAGCCCCAGTGTTATTTCACCATGTGGCCACTCCCCCTCACATTGAGTAAAGTCCCCTCAGGTTAGCCTAAGTGTAGATAACTTGCGCTAACTCTGTAGCGGAGATGGAACATTAGTGGGACCTTTGGAGAGGGAATCCGCTTTCTCCAAAAGCGTCTTGGTCTGGTAATTCCTCTTGGGATGCCACGGGGGAAAGCCTAGAATGCTGACGAATCCAGGTGGACGTCTCCGACAGATGCCATGTTTCTGTTTGACGGGGGGAGAACGTGCCTTTGCTGAACAATGCAAAGCAGAAAAAGAAGAAGAAGAAAAAAGAAACTCCCAAGAGTTGAGTTCCCATTAATGGAAAGGCTCAGGGGTCACTGGAGCTCTCTGAATGACAGCTCTCCCCTCCAGGGTGCTGTGGGACACAGCACACTCCCAGGAATCAGCACATGAGGCTGGAAATTAGGAGATGTTATTTAGCACTGACAGTGCATGCCTAATCCTGGCATCTGTAGCCATGTAGATCTAAACTAGACACCACCAGAGCTTCTTACATCCAAACCAGTCTGCGGTAATGTAATGCCAGGAGCAGAGAACTGGACCCCAGGATGCCTCAGTTTCCTCATGACCACAGGGTACTTTCCTCCAGTCTTTCTCCTGGAAACTGATTGTCTCAAACTCACTGAAATGTTTTGATCTAAATTCTCCAGGAATAACACAAGGGATGGTCCGTGTTCCTTTCTGTTTGGGCAGAAACGTAATGTGTGCAGAATAACAAAATTATTTCCACTTCGCTTCCTCCCTTTCCGCTGGACACACGCTGTGAAATGAGAGTGCGTGTTGTGCCAGTACTGAGAGCCGGGGGTCGGCTTCAGATTGTTGCATAGCACTGAAAATCCCCACGTGATGTGTGAGCCGGCGTTCTGAATAAAGCGCTACAACTGGAACACCTGGGAACAGAGGCGGCTGTCTGCTTAGTGCTGGATCCACCATCCATGAACAAAATAAGCATTCTTCTTCTCCTGTTTATTGGAACCATTGTTGTTTAGTCATTGGAGAAGCTGTTGTTTAGTCATTGGAGCAGCTGACCAAGGATTGCTTAAAACCTTCAAATCAAGACTGAATGTCTTTCTAGAAGGTATGCT
Organism: Mauremys mutica; assembly: GCF_020497125.1. Lineage (NCBI taxonomy): Eukaryota > Metazoa > Chordata > Testudines > Geoemydidae > Mauremys > Mauremys mutica. Next base: position 203,820,431 of record NC_059074.1, read on the forward strand.
CTAGTTCAAACATTTTACTGGGCTGGCTGCAGGAATCATTGAGTGAAATCCCTGGCCTGTGTTACTCAGGAAGTCACACTAGATCACAATGGTTCCTTCTAGCCTTGAAATTTATGAATCTCTAAGACACAGGCAACTCTGTCAGATATAGTCAAGTTTTTGCACGAGATTTCATAAAGGATGAATATGTATTGGCCATGCTGAACCTGATTTTCCACTCTGCAAACACAATTTGCACATCCAGAACTACCACAATTATGTGCACAGATCATGTAACTGTGGGTACAAATGGCCTCTTAATTGCATTACAAACCATTTTATGCACATACTTGTTCAATTTGCATTTGTATTCCTGGTCATAATAGGTGCATGTGCACAGGCTATTAAAAAAGAGTTTCATTGTCTTAACAGTGTCTTTGAAAGAATGAACAGTGATGTGGAAGCCTGAGTAATTCATTAACTCCATTACTAAGAAAAAGAAATCAACAAAAAATAATTTCTACAGTGGCATGTAATTGTCACGGTTTATATTCCCATATAATCCAGTCTGCCTACATTGATTTCTCAAAGAATAGTTGTATATGACTTAGAGCTACAGGCTACAAAACCTAGGCAACAAGACCAATGCATACAGGCCCTCTGCTTTCAGGACTAGATTTTGCTAAGCTTTAATCACACTGGAAAGTACCTTACTCTATTTACTTCAAGTGGACTACTCAGAGTAAAATGAAACTCAGTGCCAGTTCAGATGGCAGCATCTGGTCCTTAAAGAATACTCAAAAAAATCTCTCTCCCTCTTCCTTGAGGTCTTCTAGTAGTGACTGCATATTTTCGAGGAAATGTGGTGTGAAACATAATTGCGATAGGGGGCTGGGAGTCAGGATTCCAGGGTAATAGTCCTGATTCTGGACTGATTCAGCAGTTGGAACGGTTAATAAAATATTGTCTAGCCCTGATGTGTGATCACCAATGCTATCACAACCCGGCTCCATGTATGCACTTCAAGTGTTCCATCGAGCCAGCCCCTGTACAAATTGATGCGTGGGTTTTACCTACTTGTCCTCATTGACATATAGGAGTTGCATCACTAAAATCTTACAGTGCTTCGAAAGGTAACCCTCTATATCGTCAGCTTTCTGGGGCAAGGTCCATCTGCTTTGTTACCGGTCTGCATGGCACCCAGCACAATAGGGCACTGATCCTCGGTGAGGGTTCGTAGGCACTCCCACAGTAGAAATAATACACCATAGTAGGGTGTTTACCAACCCAGGTTTTCATGTGATTAAAACAAAACAACCTGCGCAGTGAATGCATCTGTTCTGCTCATGAGAAGAGTATAAAACCTGAACATCAACAAAGAGGGGAAATTGCCAGCAATTCCTTTTTCCAGGAATATATTATATGGTCCCCAATGCTGCTTGTGACTGAACTCTTCAGAACAAAAACAGCTTCAGCACTGCAGCTGGAGGAACAAACCACTTATCAAGAAACCTCAAAGCCACCCTCCTTTCACAGTGAAACTCACCCTAATTAGTAAAAGAACTCACACAGGAAGAGTGTGGGGGCCTTCTTTGGTCATGGGCACAAATACTGGGCCACAGGAGTGCAGGTGATGAGGGAGACAGCGTGGCTTAGTGGTTAGGACACTGGACCTACGGTGGCCCGCTGGGATGCCTTGGGCAGGTCATTCACCTCGCTTTACTGCAGTTTTCCCATCTGTGAAATGAGGATGCCACCACTTGTGCCTCCTTTGCAAAGAGCTCTGTGATCAATGGATGAAAGCTGCTATATGAGAGCTAGGTGTTCTTACTGAAAACTCTGTTCCCATTGCACTTGAATAGCTCTGAAACGGCAATTTTTGCAGAACTTTCATTGGCCACCCCTTAACTAGCAGTTCGTTGTAACTACAGAACGGACATTACTGGTGAGGCCAAGGGAGCCCTCTTGTACGGAAATTACTGGTGAGCCCTCTTGTACTGAAGTCTGCAATAAGTTAACCCAGTATGGACCTGAATTAGGGTGACCAGACAGCAAGTGTGAAAAATCGGGGCAGGGGGTGGGAGGTAATAGGAGCCCATATTTAAAAAAAGCCCCAAATATCGGGACAGTCCCTATAAAATCAGGACGTCTGGTCACCCTAACCTGAATGGCTGTTGATGTACTTTGGTTTGGCATTAGCCCAGATCAGCAGTGATCAAAAGCAGTTACCATTGGATGGCTCTTCAGTGTTCTGTGCAAAGGAGCCAATGGTCCCCGTCAATCGCTTGTGAAGAGCTGTTCAGCTCACAAAAGCTCCCCACGCGGCTGGGGCTCACTGGTAATGTGAGGAGAAATGTAGAACCTGGCCTGTGCCCCCAGCCCTGGAGGAGCTCCCACTAGGAAAGGGTTCAGGCACACTGGGACGAAGCAGTTTGGGGAAGTCTGGTGTCCTGCCACCTGTGCTGAACCTGTTCTGTGGATTAACAGAGGGCTTCTGTGGCTGTCAATCTAGCATCTCCCAGGAGCACCACTGCACTGTAAAGCCAGTGAAGGAAAACCCAGTCATGTTTTGCTGCCTATGGCTATTCAGGAGCGGCGCCAGGGTTTTTGGCGCCCTAGGCGCAGGGCCGGCTCTACCCATTTCGCCGCCGGCCCCGCGGCTCCGGTGGACCTGCCGCAGGCGTGCCTGCGGATGCTCCACCAGAGCCGCGGGACCAGTGGACCCTCTGCAGGCACACCTGCGGGAGGTCCACCGGAGCCGCCTGCCGCCCTCCCGGCAAAATGCCGCCCCCCACCCCAAATCCTGGCACCCTGGGCGACTGCCTAGGTCGCCTAAATGGAAGCGCCGGCCCCGTGGCTACTGCTGATTGGATAGTAGACAATAGCTCAAAGTGCTACAGTTGCTTTCTATGAAACACACAAGTGGTGACCTACCTTTCTACCTTGTCTGATGGGGCCGAAGGTCACCTTTGAGTAGATAGCACCTAGTCTGGACTGTTTCAAAGAATAAGGATTTCAGATTTTAGCAGCTGATTGGTGTTTAGATTGTAAATTCTTTGGGATAAGAAGTGTCTTTTCATTATGTGTATTTAACACCCACCACCATGGAGCACTGATCCTTGAGCGGCACCTGTAGGAGCTACCACCATACCAGTAAAGAATAAAGATGCTTAATTCTGGAATGAACTTTGGCAGTGTGGTGGTATCCCAGATCCAGGTCCAGGGAGCTTCCTCACCATCAACATACCACTTTGCAAGAACTTGCCCATACCTGCATCCCCATGTAACACAGATCTATTGTTATAGGGTCACCAGAACAGGACCCTCTTTCGCCAGGTTTACAGAAGAGCTCAGCTCTCATTCATGCACCTAAACAAGGGCTAGATTTTTAAAAGTGCTCAACCTCTAGCAGCCCCCCTTGGGATGTTCATAGCCAGATTCCCAAAGGGTGCCCCCAGCAAAGCTGGCTGCTGAGCTTACTTGAAAAATCTGGCCCAGCTTGTGGGTGCTGATCACTTGAGAGTCTGGCCCCAAGCTCTGAATTCTAATCACAGAATATCAGAGTTGAAAGGGACCTGAGGAGATCATTTAGTCCAGCCCCCTTAAAGCAGGACCAAGCCCCAGACAGATTTCTGCCTCAGATTCCTATATAGCCAGCTCAAGGATTGAACTCACAACCCTGGGTTTAGTAGACCAATACTCAAACCACTGAGCTATCCCTCCCCCTGGGACAAGGTGCTTGTGTCACTAGCCAGCACTGCTCTAAAAGGAGTCTATTTCTCCATGGCTGTACTGAGCAATTTATGTTGTAGGGCTAGATGGTGGCTGCACAGTATGGGGAAGAAGTAAACCAGCCCTCTTTTGCTTTCACAATCTGCGTCTGGGCCACAGCCAACGAGGCTGCTCATGTGCTTAAACTTTCACACATGCTTCAGTGTTTCCCTGGCTCTGAGCCCATATGAACATGTACGAAAGCGCAGTTGCTTTGCTGAACGTCCCAAAAGCGTGTTAAAAGGCAGCTCTGGTCCAGCTGCGTCGTCAAAGTGGCATCAAACGGAGCGATTTCTTCCAATTTGCTTGTCTTCCCTTGTGCCAAGGAACGCCACTGAGTCAAGCAACAGAAGCGTGAATAAGAACGGACATGCAGAACAGGAAGATGCGTGAACACCAGACGTTAGGGTTCATCTCTCTCTCTGTACACTACACATAGGGCAGGATGCAATTTAGGAATGACAGCTATCCAATGGTATAGCTCACTGCTCCATGGGGAGATAAATACTTGGCGAGTATAACATGATTTATGGCCTTTTGTATGTAAAACAGCTGGGCCATGCATTTTTAATAGGATGGGAATCCACTTCTCCGAGCCAAGACAGGAATTTGCAAAGAATAAATAAAGAAATACTGATATACAATCAATCTTCTTATTTTTAAACACGTCTCACACCGTAAAGGAGTTATGATAATACATTTAGTCAGATGAATCTATAAAAAAAAAGCTTTCTTGCTATTTGGCTCATGGATTAGTATTTGGCTATTATACTGGGGTCAGCATTTCTGTTATCAAGTAGCATTTCTTCTTAGTGCTATCAGCACCTCTCCCATTGGACGCTCTAAATTACTCCAACAATATCTTCCAGCTAAAGTAAGCTTTGTGCAGCTCATCTGGCTACCTAATAAGCACACGGACCCCAAGGCTCAGATCTGGGGTGCAATAATGAACAGGACAAACAGGGCAAAATAACCACTGCTGACATAAGGCTTGATCCACTGCCTGCTGAAATCAGTGGAGAGACCCAATGACTTAAACGGGCTGCGAATCAGGCCCGTAATGAGGAGTAACACCACCAAAATCATTGTAGGTGTGTCCATTCACAGGCCTCTTTAGTTCATCCCAAAATCCCCAGCTACCTGCTGAAGGGGACTCTGCTAACTGCTTAAGATTGATCTAGTGTCTGTCCTCTAGCTGGCAAACACAGCAGCCTTCTTCTTTGTAAATGGAAAAGAAAAGGGCTCTCCGTCTTGTAATGAAGGCACTGGATTGGGACTCCAGGGACCCAATTTCATTCCCAGCTCTGCCACAGACTTGCAGTATGACCATGGGTAAGTCCCTTAACTGCTCGGTGGCTCAGGTCTCCATCTATAAAATCAGGATAATGCTTCGTTTGAGTTGCCTATATAATCCGTAAGCTTGTTGGGGCTGGGGTGGTCTTAGTAGGTAACCTGCTGGTGAGTATATGTCATAGTTCCCCCTCTCTGCCTGTCAAGATGGAGCGCTGTAATACAACGAACAACAGTTTGTTATACAGACCCATGCAAAACTTAAGCCCACTGAAATGAATGCTGCCCATTTGCCCCTAGATTCTGATTGAATTTACGGTACTTAATCATTCTTGGTGTCTATTTCTGGTTCTAACACCTGCTTTGTGACAATTTTTGGCAAATTACTTAATCTCTCCATTCCTCAATCTATAAAATGGGGGGAATAACACTCAGCAACTGAAGTCCCAAGAGGCTCCAATTGCCTTTGGAGGGCTCTGGCTAGTGCAGGGGGCCAGGAGGAAGAAAGTGGGCAGTGGGGAGGAGCTAGCGGGGTTGGGCTATCGCTAAGATTGGTCTTCAAGAAGGCTGTGAATCACTTGGGCTTTTAAAGACGTATCCAGGGGCAGACTTGCTATTACAAGTTGCACAGTCATGAAGGTGCAGGATATGGTCATTCTGCAATCCAAAAAGCAAACACGTTGCCACTGCTACGCCCTACGAAAAGGCAAAACGCATTAGCAGGTACTATTCGTAGCAGTTTCGTTTCACCCTAGAGCGCTGTTTTGCACACAAAGTGACAGAACTATGCCTAAGAAAAGAAGAAGGAGTCTTTAGTGGCACATTGGGGAAAAAAAAAAAAGTCAGTTCTGTACTTCCCAAATCCACTTTCTGTTACATCTCCGGTTAAATTAGCTAGAGAAGAAGGTGTGATCCAGCAGGGTTAGCGTGTGGACTTTGGAGACCAGTGTTCAATGTCTCTGCCACAGACTTCCTACATATCTACACTGCTATATTTAGCCTCACATCCTGACCTCTGCAAGCCCAAATCAATTGAGCTGGGCCATGAGCCGTCACGCCTGAGGCGATGGGTGGGGCAGGTGTGGTCATGCTGCTTGGCTTGTACTGAGCATGTTCAGTAACACTTCTGAAGCTGGCTTCCCTCACTCTGCTGCCCGCCCCCCCCCCACTATTGGCGGCCCACATCATCTCTGCACCATGCCACAGGTTTTTTAGTGCAGCACAGTCATACCCTCAGAGAGCTAAACTTTAATTAACAAAGGGCAAAATTCTAATACCTGACTTCACTGAACACGTCCCTGCTACCCAAGCCGTCCCTGTGAAGTCAATGGGACCATTCTTGGAGTAAGGTGCTCCTGGACATGAGTAAGCATATGAGAATCTGGCCCTATGAATGAAATTCATTCCTGTGCAGAAAGCCAGAACAAGGCCTATACAGGGCTGACATCAAACTTAAGCCTTATTTCTGAGATCATAAGCAAGACTTCAACAATTCTTAGGCAGTGCTCTGGCTCTCTCAACAGGGGTGAATTCCACCCTCAATATAAAGGACCCAAGCAAGCCACTCTAGCGGAGTAGCTTAGGTGGGAAGTCATAGGCCCAGCTGCCATGCCAGTGACCTCTGCAACCCTGTGCACTTAAGAACATAAGAAGGGCCCTACTGGGTCAGACCAAAGGTCCATCTAGCCCAGTATCCTGTCTTCTGACAGCGGCCAATGCCAGGTGCCCCAGAGGGAATGAACAGAACAGGGAATCATCAAGTGATCCATCCCGTCACCCATTCCCAACTTCAGAGAGGATCTCATTACACTCCCCCACTCATCACTTTTGATTGATTTTTAATCATTAAAATGATGGAAGGCTGTTCGTGACAGCATGGGCAACCCAACACATTCGAAAAATCTTGGGTCAGGCTCCAAAAATCACAAGGTTTTTTTTTTTTAAAGTAGTAAACTTGGGGTTCTTATTTGCCTTCAGGGTTTTGTGCCTTTAGGGTACACTCATTTCACATTTTCAAGCGTCTCTGGAAGGACAAGCAGAGAAGCTTACTTTTAAAAAACAAACAAACACAAAAACCAAAAACAAACGGAGATACTCTTGCAGTCTCTTGGCTTTCAGCTTCTGCAGCTTTAAGAAAAAAAACAAAGTCACCAACTACAACAAGACGCATGATGAAATCACAAGAGTTGGCAGCACTGTTAAGTGATCAGGCGATTGTTACTGAGCTTTTAGCAACAAATGTATTAGCAATAGTAAGTATTTTTTTCCCCTCTCTCCATCAGACAGTTTGTTAAAATGAATTTAAAGCCTTTCTAGTGTCATTATTCTGGGAGAGTCGGTCATGGGAGTGGCTTTTATTCTTCCCCATGTTACTCCTCCTGTTTCTCCTCTTTGGATAACAATTGCAGGATCCAGATGTTTATCTGCGGAGTTCTTCCAGCGACCAGGGTTGGCAGCTGCCCTGATGTCTTTGAAATCATCTTGTGGAGCCGCTGCCTTGTCCCTGCTGTGCCCATTGTCATTCAAATCCGTCTGGATTCTCAGAAGCAGCCTGTGCACTTATTGAGGGTGGGTTTTTTGTTTTTGTTTTTAAAAAACCATGAGTTACTGGAAACATCCTGAAATATGATTTATATCCAGGTCCTTTGTAAGGCATCAGCACCCAGCACCACTCAGGGCTCGAGGATCTGTCAGCATGAAGGAAGGCTGAAAGAATTGGGTTTGTTTAGTTTGGAAAAGAGAAGACAGAGGGGACATGATAGCAGTTTTTAGGTATCTAAAAGGACGTCATCAGGAGGAGGGAGAAAACTTGTTCACCTTAGCTTCTAAGGATAGAACAAGAAGCAGTGGTCTTAAACTGCAGCAAGGGCAGTTTAGGTTGGACATTAGGAAAAACTCCCTAACTGTCAGGGTGGTTAAAGACTGGAATAAAATTGCCTAGGGAGGTTGTGGAATCTCCATCTCTGGAGATATTTAAGAGTAGGTTAGATAAATGTCTATCAGGGATGGTCTAGACAGTATTTGGTCCTGCCATGAGGGCAGGGGACTGGACTTGATGACCTCTTGAGGTCCCTTCCAGTCCTAGAATCTATGAATCTCTGCTTTAAACCTCAGTTTTCAAAGGGCTTAAGACTCCATTATAAACTTTAGGGGCCTAAATCTCATTTACACACAACACTTGTACCACTTTACATACAAGATCATAGATTATTAGGGTGGGAAGGGACCTCAGAAGGTCAATTTTGTCTAACTGCTGCGCAACACAGGACCAATCCCCAACTAAATCCCCAAATGGCCCCCTCAAGGATTGAGCTCACAACCCTGGGTTTAGCAGACCAACACTCAAACCACCGAGCTATCCCTCCCCTCATTTTGATATCTAAATCACCCCAATCCCCTTAGCTTGGACTTAGTTATACTAGTATGTACCTGGCAGGCTTAACCCTGTAAGTGAAGGGAAATATGCTCTGTCAGTATAAGACCCCTTTATACCAATATAACTGCATTCACATTACAGGTTGTACTGATCTAACTTTTGGTAGATGGTCATACCTGTAATTTAAATTGTTAAATTAGTAACCAAACTGCATCTAGGCCAGGCCCAAGATGCCTTTATGTTGCTGTGGCAGTATAGGCATCTGGGGGTAGCTCAGTGGTTTGAGCATTGGCCTGCTAAACCCAGGGTTGTGAGTCCAATCCTTGAGGGGACCATCTAGGGCCAAAATTAGTCCTGCAGGGGGCTGGACTTGATGACCTTGTAAGGTTCCTTCCAGCTCTAGGAGATTGGTATATCTCCAATTATTACCTTTATAATGGAGCTTGAAGATATGACTATGACAATGCAAGGCCCCAAGTGTAAGGGAGCCATAGTGCAAATGAGAAACTGGCCCTAGAGATTTACTGTAACTAGCTTATTTATTTACTGCTCTCCAATAAGAGCTCCCTCCAAACTCATGACAATGTTTTAAAAGTACATTAAATAAAGAGATGTGATATTGACCCCAAGATCAAATAACTCAACAATCAACCTCCCTCAAAACATGTACCATGTTTGCAAACCACCTCCAGCCCCCCACTGCCCCAGCCTACTCATCCACCTTCCCTCCAGCAAGGAAGAAAAGGTAGACTTTGCAGTGCACCCTGAAGTTTAACAATTCAGTCTATCAGAGACCAGGGGGAGAGAGACTTCCAGAAACCAAAGACAACAGATAACCAGATAAACTACACACTCAAAGCTCTGCTCCCCAGGACCTGTTCCACCAGTGAGAGACAAATAGAGGAAGTGGCCTGCAGACAGGGAGATCAGGTGGCTGTAGGGCGACCAGACAGCAAGTGTGAAAAGTCAGGATGGGGGTGGGCGGTAATAGGAGCCTATATAAGAAAAAGCCCCAAATATCGGGACTGTCCCTATAAAATCAGGACATCTGGTCACCCTAGGTGGCTGTGGTTACATGGAAAAAGCTTGACAACCAGAAGGAGACCAAGTTCCGGAGACTTCCATGTCCTGTACTTCTGGGAAGAGCAGTGTGCTCTGACTGGGATGTGGATGGTCATGCCTACTGGTTACAGCAGGAGTCAGGCCTAGTAGTTAGAGCAGGAGCTGGTAGCCAGAAGTCAGAGCCACGGGTCAAAACTGGGTTACCTGGAATGAGGTCAGTGAGGAGCAGGTCTGGGAACAAGGCACGAGCTATCAGTGCATTTGCCCATGGCTGTGAGCAGGGCATCACTGATTCAGAGCAGTCGGAGGCTCAGGTCCAGCCGTAGAATGCCAGGCTGAGTGAGTAATGCACACCCGTTAATCCACAAATTTAGGGCTAGAGCACATCTTTTAGGAACAGCCCTGAGCACGGGGTAATGTGTAAACTGCACCAATCCAGAGTAGCTTCAGGAGGTCATGTGACTCAGACATTCCCACCCTGGTTCTCTCATGAGCGCTAGTCCAGCTGTGAGGTAGAGAAACCCACACGGCTGGAGGGAAGAGGTGAAGGGAATCAGCATGTCTCTAAAGACAGCTAAGTAGTTAGACGGGTGGTGCACAAGGATGGGGCTTTGCTTCCAGTCACTGACAACAGCATGCCCATCCTTGCTGTGAGAGGCTTCTCTGATTCGGGGGGAAGGGGAGCTCCCACAACTCCCCTTGCTCCACCCCAGTCACTGTGGTCAGTTTGTCCCCTGTGCAATTCCAGTTCTCAAGGCCAGCTGGTGTAAATTACTCTGTGAACACCATTCACTGTGGTTTAAATACTCCACTTCAAATTTACCCCTTCAACTAATTCAGATTAATTTTCCTGGATGTAGACAAGCCCAAAGTGATTTTCCCAATGCCACGTAAGAAATCTGTGGCAGAGCAAGGAATTGAATCTGGCTCTCCCAAATCTGAGGCTACATACCCAAGCACTGGGTCATTCTTCCTTGGAAGGTGACCCTCAATCTGTAACTTTTCCTCCAGGAAGAGGGCAGTTTCGGGGAGCTGGATAAGATCAGAACTTTGTGTGGATGCTTCCAGTGGAATTGAGGAGCAATGTTTCTGGCTAAATACAGCTCAATGGCTCTGCAGTAAACACATGGATGGACAATGATATCATACTCAGACATATGGGGCCAGAACCTCAGCTGGTATAAATATTCATAGTTCCATAACATCAACCTGCTGAGCATTTGCCCTGTGTATTTAAAAAATGAAAAGAGAATTACTATAAACAGATCCATTGAGAAAATGGTAGTCAAGTATTTCTGGCCCTTATAAACATCTGAATCTTTTAAAAGAAGAAGTTCAACAGACAGGTGACTTAGTATAAACAATCAAAACAATCTAGCCACAACATTACTCAAGTACAGCATACTTGTTCGTCTTCAGACAGTGTTTATATTAGTCACTTGGTGCCAATGTTCTGAGGATATAGTCTTAACAGAGTGAAAATACCACCGGCCTCAGCTCAAGAATCCCTTAGTCAGCTAGTCCTGTGGTAAGTGGATCAAACAATGGATGCCTACAAGACCCGTTTGTCACAGCACAGAGGAGGAGTCTGCCCTGGGGGAAGCAAACAAGTAGTGCACTCAAACAGATACGATCCCTTTGTTCTAAATCCCCGAGTCCTCATTTTCTTCTTCTCGCTTGTGGAAGGTCAGCACAGAGGCCAACCAAAAGCAATTCAGGCCTGATCTGGAACCCATTAAATAGTCAGTGGGAATCTTTTCCTTGACTTCAGTGGGCTTTTGGGTCAGGCCCTTCCTGAGCCCTTTTCACTGATCAGTGGAGATCAGCCAGCCAGCCAGCCAAATGGCAATTTAAGCCTTCCCCCCCAGGGGCTGTAAACTTCTACCAGTGAATATGAAAGGCTAGATTGTATCTTGGACTGCACCATGGAGGAGCATGAGGAATAAGATCCCCACCCTTCCATATGCCCTTGCATGGACTACTTGCATGCAGGAATAACCAGGCACTGCCTACCCATTAGTCTTACCCAAGCAGATGGAGGGGGTGGGGAGGATGCAAAGCCCTGAATCTGCCTCCCAGTTGGCTGGCCGGCGCACCCAAGTCTGGATGGGAAGTGAGGGTATTTCTTGTATCCAACCTTAGATCCTGTCTGGTGCTGTCTTTTTGCAATTGTCACGGAGTTACTGTTGTCCTATCCATTCTGATTACAGAATTAGCTTTGTCAAATCCTTTTAGGGCCTGCGTCAGTACTCAGCCACCAATTCATTGAATGTGTGGAACTTGTCTCCAGCCATGGCATCTCTGAGTACACTGAGTTTTCTTTGTTGCCTGCTCTTAGCTCATGGATTTTTTTCAGCTTGATCTTCCAGCAGATGCCCTAATTCAGGTTTGTCTGGTCTTCTCATTGTTCCATCAGCATGGAAGAAGGACATAGGCCCAGGTCCTACTGGTGACTAAGAACAATTGCCATTGAAACATCTCTGAATCTTGCTAAGGATAGGGTTCTGCAGAAGACAGTTTCTGGACTGATAGCTTCTGTGATAGTCCCTCCCTTGCCGGACTTACATTTGGCTTGGTTGGTATGTCAGCCTATGTTTTGATGCCAAATCTGACTCTCCATTTGTTCTTCACCAAATCTGGTATTTTCAGTAGAGACTCTTGTACAGCTGATGATACATACAATCCAGTAGATATGTTGAGAAGCACCTCTGGATGGGTTTCAGGGTCAAGTGGGTTTGCCATATTGTTGATGGCACGGTTGGTAAAAGCTGTAACTTGCTTTTCATCCCTTGTCAGTGCAGCAGCAAGGACTTGTTTGTGGACTTTGTCTTCACTACTTCTTGTGAGGCCACTTCTTTCTCTCATTATGCATATGCAAAAGCTATATGTATTGTTATATCTAACACTACCACTGGCCTCTGCATAAGTGTCACTGCATCCGATGAAGTGGGTATTCACCCACGAAAGCTCATGCTCCAATACGTCTGTTAGTCTATAAGGTGCTACAGAACTCTTTGCTGAATTAAAAAGCTAGTTTCTAGAAAATTTCAAAGGCTAGTACTACATGCATAGGCAATTACAAATTAAAAACTTCCGCCAGGCAAAAGGAGAAGCATTACATTAGGAATTCATGTACATTTATATCTACCTACTATGCAGTATTAACTATGGGCACCCGATCTACTACTACAGGTGCACACCCTTCTGTGTGAAACTGATCTGGTCAGCAAATTTCAACTGAAAATATTATAATCACTTGTGCGATACTTTTGGCAATTGAGAATGTGATGTGAAAACATTTCATATCACTTTATTGCAAAATGCTGATATTTCCCATTTTTGCCACATGCTAAACAGCTTCATCATTTCTGAAAAAAATACTTGTCCACGCGAAACCAATAAAAATGATTTAATACATAGTCATTTGGTAGCTTTGACCAGTAACCACCACATTAAAATGTTGAAGTTGACTATAACACAAACAGTATAAACTGTAGTCATGTTACAGGGTTTCTGGAACTGTGCAAAAAACAAAACAAAAGTGACATGTTTGAGTTATCCAAGCAAAAACAAGTATTAAAATAATTAAGTGGCAACCTCCCCCCTCCAAAAAAACCCAAACAAGCAAACAAAAAAAATCACTCTAGAAAAAGTAAAAAAACCTCAGATATGTTTTTAAATCATACCGGGAACAAGCATGAGATTTCAGTCCCTGGGGTAACTCGTGTAAAAAGGTGCATGTTCTCTGAACCATTAGCATTGCCATAATGGAACCTTGCTCACGTAGCTCAAAACAACCTCAATGGGTTTTGCTCAAGCATTCCTAAAAAGTTCAAAACTCACCCAAGATTTTGGTTGAGACTTTTACAGCCTAACAGGAATATTTTTGAATCAGGAGCAAATCAGAAGAGGGTTTTTGCATGAAAGTGCCTTTCTTTCTGTGATCTTAAACATAGCAGTGTTGATCCCCTCTTCAACAATCAAACAGGAGATTTTCCCAAAGCAACTAGTGACTTAGATGCCTCCATTTCCGAGTGTCCCATTTGAGACATTGTTGCCGGCACAAAGGCCCGAGGCGACAGCAACAGTGGTTTGTTGCCCGGAGTGCCTCGCTCCAATAGACACACCAGGGTGGAGAAGCAAAAAAAAGGTTTATTTGAGATCTCAAAGCACGGCACTTGGAGACAACAAGTCTCAAATCAAGCACACTCCATACAAGCAGCTCTCTCTCTTTATACATAATTTCAACTAAGCATCTTTATTACCCCCCACTACCCAGCTCCCCCTTCCTCCCCCCTTCTCCCTCCCTTTTAGTTCCCATACAGCAAATACATTATAAAGTAGCAATTACTCTAAACAGGTTAAATCATACTTGGCAGAAAATACATCATCTCGTTAGTAACTTTTTCTCGACCGGTTATTTTGTTTCACTCCCTTCAGCCAGGTGCAAGCAGGCTGAATAATTGCCTCCTGGTACTGATAACTAGTTGCCACACATTCCATTCTTTCCATCTGGCCTGTGGGGTTAATTAAAGTCTAAACATGGAAGCGGTTCGGACAAGCAGAGGCCTGATACAGGGAGCCTTATTGGCACTGTCATTTTCCACCCCTCTGTTAACACTGGGCCATGCCTGGTGCCACCAACAACATCATAAAGGGGCTTGATTTTCCGAGGGTGGGTGATCAGCTCTTTCTCATAGTCAAGCCCCTTTAAAGTGTCTCAAATTAGGCCACTAAAAATTTAAGCAACCAAAAATTAGTCACTTAAAAAAAAAATCTTGTCTGCTGTATTTGAGAGTTCAAAGGCTCACTGTAATCAGCCAACACATGAGCTCGTGGAGAAACCAGGACAAGAAATGGAGTGACTGTTTCTTGGTGATAAGGGGCAAAAAATGTAAATTTAGGACAAAGAATGTGCGTGATTTATTAGCCCTGAGAATGAGCCAAGTGTGTTTTGTGTATCCTTTCAAACTCTTATCTTTAGAGACCATATTATGAACAATCACCACATCCAGACCTTTTATTTATAAAGTGCTTAGCCTTGAGGTTATGCACACTGCTTGTGCTCACTCACTTATAACAAGTATTAATTGCTTCACATGGGAAAAGAAGAAAGCACGCCCTCGACTACTGTACTAAAGTGTAGGTTCCCGTGTGGAGGGGGAAGGGGATGGATTAAACCACTGGCCTGTGAGTCTGGAGATCTGGATTTGACTCCAGACTTATTGCAGGGCCATGAGCAAGTCACAGTCTCTCTATACCTTACTCCTCAATCTATAACCTGGGGAAAAGAAGCCTCATTATCCCTCTACCCCTTTGTCTATTTAGAATGCAAGTGGCAGACATGTACAGCACCTGGCCCAAATGAGGCCCTCATCTCCACCAGGAATTGTAAGTCTATTATTACTACAATAGCCTAAATCAAGCAAAAAGTCCATCCTTTCTCAATTGATACTCGTAATACATGTTACAGCTTGTAGTGACCTCTGAATTTGGGAGTTTGTGGCCAGAGGCCTTGACCCAAATCAGGAGTCCCATTGTGCTAGGAGTTGTACATGTACAATAAGAGACAGTCTGTCCCAAAGAGTTTGCAATCTACATAAAGGAAGGAGTATCACCCCATTTTGCAGAGGGGAAAGTGAGAAATAAAGATGGAGTCATTTGCCAATGGTCATTGACAGAGGAAGGAACTGAAAACAGACCTCCTGACAGCCCAATTCAATGTCTTACCCACCAGACCATCCTGGGCACGTCTACACTGCAAATGAAAACCTGCGGCTGATTCGGGCTCACAGGGCTCAGACTGCAGGGCTGTTTAACTGCCACAGGATCCCAGAGCTTGGGCTCCAGCCCCAGCGTCTACATCACAATTAAATGGCTCCGCACCCCGCGCCAGATGCAGATTTTTAATTGCAGTGTAGACACACCCTCTGTCTGAAATAGCTCACCAAGCCCTAAGTAGGCAGGGTCCTTTCCTTCCCATGCCACTATAAGTCTTCATTGCCCCGCCCAGAAGTACTGGGCATGGACGTCTGAGGTTGGCCTCCTCCTGGTCATCAGGTTTTCTCCAGGTTCCATCTCACCACAGGACTTTAATTGTCTCAGCACCTCTTTATATAGAGCCCATGCGACAAAGGTCAGAGACCATCACACGGATGTCCTGACATTCTCTAGATAGCAGCCTACTACTCACTATAGAGTTAGCAGCAGGAATCCAGGAAAGAGGTTCCTGCTGCCCATTTTCTGCCTGCCCCCTCCAAACATCACAGATACGGTAGAAGCGCGAGTAGTGCCAGCTAACTGTTGCCGTTGAGCTCTTACAGAACAGCCTGTAGACCACAGGAGTCCAGGTAAAGTTGGAGGCAAAGTGATGAGTCATTACCACTCAGGCCTTCCATTGCACAGCAGGGAAGGGTATGAAATATAGCAGCCAGCACTGGTGGGGCCATCCAAAATACAAGTGATGAACACTGAAAAATGCTGATGTTTTCCTGCATTGCGGGGTCCCTCCCTGCAGGAAATAATGTATTGTAACAGAGTTCCTTGGCTTCCTGCAAAATCCCACTGCACAAGGCAGCACTTGCCTCAGCCCTCCACGCAACGGCACAATAGCTGGTGACTCAGTCACAATACGTTTTACTTCATCTGTGGGGAGCGGTGCCAGTGGGTTGACAATGGAAGCCAGCGTGACCACCACCCCTTTCCAAAATAGTGCTCCTGTGGAAACTCCCAGCAGATGTTTCAATGGACCTGGCAGCTGGATTAATTTTTTTAAACTTTTCTTTAAGGTTAGGGATGAAGGTCTGGGCCTCAATGCACAAAAGCAGTTGTGTGTCTGGAAAAATCAGAGCAACTCACAAAGCAGGAGTTTGGTGCCTAAGTTCCTATCCAATGCGTGGGAAGAGATAGGCGCCTTAGACTGCAATTCACAAAAGCCAGCATGCTAGGCCGGGAACTGCCTAAGCTAGCCAATGGGAGACGCAAAGGACAGGGTCCAAGGAAATGTCCTCTCTCTGCTTGGGAGTCTCAGCTGTGAACCTTCTAGATAGAGTCACTCATGTTTGCTCCCTATTTTAAAGAGTCATTTGGGTCAGAGAAAGAACACACACAAGCTTGAGAATGACTGTATCCTCGTGATAACAGCATGCACGATGCACCCAGGATGTAGGAGACCCAGGCTCCAGTGCTCCTGCTCCAATGACTTCTTAATTATTTATCCAGAGTGAAATCAGCTTCAAAGGGAGAGACTGAGAAAGCCCAATCAGACCACCGCATAACCCAATGTTTAGAGCACTCCTCACCTAAGAAGTGACAGAGTGCTGTTCAGTCCCAGTCTTTTTAATCTCTCCTGAGATGGAAGCTGTTCCATACCCTTAGATAACAAAAGGGATTTTCTCTGTACTTTTCCCACTTTTAATATATCTTTCTTGAGATGGGGTGGCCAGACCTGCATGCAGTATTAAAGGTGTGGGCGTACCATGGATTTATATAGGAGCATTAAGATATTTTCTGTATTATTTTCTGTCCCTTTCCTAATAGTTCCTAATATAGTCAGTTTTTTTGACGACTCCTGCACATTGAGCAGATGTTTTCGGAAACTATCCATAATGACCACATTAAGATCGGCTAATTTACATTCCATCATTGTGTCTGTATAGCTGAGATTATGTTTTCCAACGTGTGGTACTTTGCATTTAACACTGAATTTTAGCTGCCATTTTGTTGCCTACTCACCCAGTTTTGCGAGATCCCTTTGTAACTCAGCTTTGGATTTCACTATCTTGTGTCATTTTGTATCATCTGAAAATTTTGCCACCTCACTGTTTCCCCGTTTCCAGATCATTTGTGAATATGTTGAACTGCCCTAGTCCCACTACAGATCCTTAGGGGACCCTGCTATTTACCTCTCTTCACTGTGAAAACTGACCATATATACCTTCCCTTTGTTTCCTGTCTTTTAACCAGTTACCAATCCATGAGAGAACCTTCCCTCTTATCCTATGACTGCTTACTTTGCAAAGAACCTTTGGAGAGGGACCTTGTCAAAAGCTTTCTGAAAGTCCAAGGACACTATATCTAGAAAGCCCCACACTAGCACGACCAGGGACAGCTGCCGATGAGTTTGGTGCCCACTCCGGTGGGCGGAGCTGGGGGGGTATAGCTACACCAGAGGAGTTCCTGGCACATGGTGCTGGCTCCTGGGAGCAGTGGCCCGACATGCTGCTGTTTTCACTACTTGCAGTTCACAGTGGAACCCTGCAGCTCCGCGGATACTGATTTATATTTGCAGATATGAATTTTGTATCCACGCAGGGCTCTAGCGAAGAGGCGCAAGTGGCAGGAGGCCTTGGAGGGAGAGAGTGGAGTGGGAGTGAGCCTTGGGGGCGAAGCTGGGGTGGAGTGTGGACGGGGCCTTAGGGGGAGGAGGCCAAGTGGGGGCAGGCCTCAAGGCAGAGCAGGGGGCATGGCCCCCCACTTCTAGGGGGCTTCTGGCACTTCCACACAGCCTCCCCAAATGCAGGAGTCACATGCTGCCCATGCAGCTGATGTAAAGTGATATATGTCAACTGATGTCAATTGGAGTTGTGCTGCTTTTACACCAGTGGAAGGTCTGAGCCACAGTTTAGAACAGAGGTTTGCAAACTGGGGAGGGCATGAGAAGCTTTAGAAAAAATAAAAGACCTTAGGGCGCACGAATAACTAGCAAAGCAGATTCCTCCAGACATATCAGGTTCTCAGTTGGCGCTGTGCATTTTGACAGACTTCTGTTTAAGCTTGCATGGCATTGTACAAACTCATTGCCCGCCGTACATTAGTTTGTTTTCTATGACGGGGTGTGCACATTTAATTGTAAGCATGGGCCACAATCACAGTTTTGCTTTTGCTCTTTTACAGTGGATTGTTGTTGTCTCGTTCATGCAACAGAAAGAAGAAAAAAAAAGAACCACAACTCAAATGAAAAACAGAGCCGAAACTGAATCAAGTGAAGCACCGCCAGCGCATATATCGCTGTATGTATTTGTGTGGCAGCATAAACTACTACAGACACAAAGAAGGGGGCGTGATCAGATACATTTGAGAACCACAGGTCTAGAATATGGCCTAGTATGTTCCCCCACAAACCCACCTGAAGCAATAGCCTGCTTAGCTTTCAACACCCATTCCATTTAAGGGCATTTCTGGAGCAGAGATTTCCTGTGGGCTTGTCTACACTGTGGGATCAGATTTTCAAAGATACTCAGCACTCACAATTGGGGCAATTATTTTCAATGAGTTTAGCTCTTATTCAGGCACCCAGGTGAAGAAACCAATGGATGCTGGGCAATTCTGAAAGTCTGGTCACTTCATTTAGGTACCTATTTGGGTCCTGAGCGCCTTTGAAAATCTGGTTCCACAGCTTCCAGGATCCCAACAAGGGCAGTCAGGGCCAAGGGTCAGAGCCAGGGCAAACCTGAGGCTAGGAGTAGCCGAGGAGTTTGTAGTCAGGTTCCAGGCCAGAGTCGATTCAGAGTCCAAGTCAGGTTTCAGGGTCCAAGACATGAGGCACACTCCAGATCAAGTCGAGATCAAAGCCAGAAATTCCAGAGCAGACCCACTCATGGCATCTAAAGAAGGTCCACACTGTTACTTGGACACCTCCTGGAGTGCCCCTTGGGCTTATATAGGGCAGGGAGCCAATCAGAAGCCATGAAGCTGCTGTCTGTCAGGCACTTGAGGCGGAACTTCTGATGTCTGTCCAAAGAGGGTCATGGGAAGTGGAGCCCAAACTCATTACAGGTGGGAAATGAGTTACCTAATCAGTCTACAAGCCTGGGTTCTAGACCCACAGGGCCTTCCAATAACTGTATCAAAGGAACTCAGCTAGTAAATTGCTTTACAACAAGATTGTAGAGGGGACTGTCCGACTAACCATGTTAAGGAATCTACATTACAATCCTCGCCTGCAGGACTGAACCTGGCCTTTAGCATGTTCAGTACAAACAGCCCCTCTCTCCACAGTTCAGGAAAAGCCATGTCCTTCACATCATCCTAACACAGCTGCACATTTTATCGTGCAACCATTGTTGACGGACGCTAGCAGGGCTGAATTTGTTAGAAACTGGGGGTCGGGCGGGAAGAAAGATATGTCTTTGGACTCTGGCCACCCATCTGCACATGCAGTGGATGCTTTGCACACAGATGGACCATCTCACATCTTGTTCCTTGGCAGTGGATTCTAGCACTCTCTGAGTAGACTTACCAGTGCTGTACCTGCCAGAATACATAACACAGGCTTTAACAATATTAATTTAATTAAGAACTTGATATGGACAGGGACAGATTGCATAGTAGGTTATCTATTCATGACAGTATATTAAATTCATTGTGGGCCCAATGCAAAGCCAGTGGGAATCTGTGCATTAAGTTCAGTGGCCTTTGGATTGGATCCTAGCGACCTTACTGGCAATTAATGGGATAGCCCTTGGCCCTTTGCTGAACTGTGCTGCCCCTTATCCTTGGAAGCCTCCCTCTGTCTATGTGCCAAGCAGCTTCATTCTTCTCCTCCAAAGCCTTCCTAAAAAGACAATGCTTATGTGAAGCCTTTTAAGCAGGACCATGTCCTAAATTCGGACACCAGCTCCAACTCCTGTCGAAAAAGTCTGCTATTTGTGTCTGATTTGTTTCCTCTGCCTGTCTCTGAACTCCGTTAAAAGCCTCTTGGACCAGGGACAGCGCTTTATTCATCTGCAAAGCACTGAGCATAGCATCAGTGCCCAGTAAGGGCCAGAGTCTACTGTTCAGCAGACCCCTTATGCCACTGGCTTCAATGGGACTAATCACAAAGCAAGGTGCTATTCAGCATGAATAAGGGTATCTGAATCTGGCCCTAAGTGATTAATCAGAATAAGGCCAGGCCTACACAAAACCTTTTAAAATAATTTTCCGTTTGGGTAATTAAGACTGTATTAAAGATTGTGGAGGCCCTTGAAAGATTCAAGCCTTCATTAAGTTCACAGATGTTTGGATGCTTATTCAAACATCTGGGTGATTGACATTTTTGCAATTTTGCCATTTTGCCATGAAATTTCAAAATTCAAAACAAAAAAAAATCAGGAAAAATTATTTCAAAAACCCTATTCTCAGTTGCTCCTGACTCAAAAAATATTCCTTTCCCATCCCATTCCATTTTTCTATCAGCTTCAAAATCTGAAATGTCAACGTTTCAAATTTTTAAAAAATGGGAAAACATTTTCATATTTTTGTTTAGTTTTCCTCCTTTTTGATCAGCTCTAACCCTAACATCATCACTCCTCTCTGAAATGCTGGGTCTATAAGTCGTGCTATAAGAAAAGCCTATCTTTTGGTGTTGAGCCCCATTCAGGGCCATGGAATCCAGAGGAACATGAAAACGAAAAACTATTAACATTCCAGGACCTGAAAGATTCGCTTGGACTTTTGGATGATGGTTCACACTGGCTCTTGCTTTGTCTGAACTGGAGACAAGATGAATGACTAATGATTGGAGAAAACGTGGAGAAGACAGGGCCAGGGGACTCACCACAGAGATCATCATGTCCCTTGGCATTAATGACATGGGGCTGGCTTCTACAGCTCATGGACTCATAGCTCAGTAGATTGAGCCTTGTTTTAGTGGAAAAGTTGTGCATGAGGATAGAAGACGACTGTCCTTCGCACCCCTGGGGGTTCCACTGCAGACTGAGGGCAAAATTTGGCCTGCAATATGTAACAAGTGCTACAAAACCTTGACTGATTCTCTTTGGTGCTTACTTTCCGGTGTTTGTTAAAGGTGCTGGAGTCTAGTCCTTTCTTAGTGGTACCTTTTCTGTGGCATAGCATGGGCAGCAGTAGTGCAAACTTCCTGCTCCTTTCCTCTGCCAACACACCTCTGCTAGCTGAGGGGATGGCTCACTTTCCATGCTCATTCAAACTTTGTCCTCTCTGCTGAGACTACCACCCAGGGTGCTGACTAAGGAGGTGGTTTTGTTACATGGACACGAGGCCACGGAGAATTGGAGAGAGGCCACCAACGCATTGCACATAGGTCACCAAACAGCTATCACATGGTAAAGATTTAGCATCATTTCTGACCTGGGTTGAATTCAAAATAGCAAACAAAGCCTTGCCTGATATTTTCTTATTGTTTTTTGGCAATTTCTCACTACGCGTTCCTTTCAGTGTAGAAACGTGACCTTGAGTTTGGTCCTAGAAGTTCCAATTGCATATTTTTCTTATCTTTGCTAGGTCTGGCATGTTAAGCTTGAATTTGCAGCTGGTGGCAGGCGGAGGGGAGTCAGGACAGATTTAGTCCTTCATATTAGTTAAATATAAAGAGCATCTTGGGGTCCCATAGCGAGCACTTCAAATAGCATAATAATAAGACAGACATGAGGGTCTAACCTTTCCACAAACAACATTGCCGATGGATCCTTTGGTGACTTATAGCTCCTGCCTTCCTGTGATTGAAATGTTGAGAAGCCCTGCTTCCTTGAGTAAACAGAAGATAGGCTTTACAAAATGAAGCTCATCTGACTTCTGTGAATTCTG
Source organism: Mauremys mutica (assembly GCF_020497125.1). NCBI lineage: Eukaryota > Metazoa > Chordata > Testudines > Geoemydidae > Mauremys > Mauremys mutica. The sequence goes on from NC_059074.1 coordinate 203,842,455, forward strand.
GCAGAGCAGCTTGAAGAATAGAACTATGCATCTTAGGCAAAGAAAACACTGTCTAAACCAAAATATTTTTTCTGTCCCATATGGAGTACAGCATGCACTCAAGAGTCAAGAGCTCTTCTAAAAAAATAGAAGAAAAGCCAATAACTCATTTCTCAAGGTGACATGCAGTAATGTATGGTTTTCTTTTCTGGATTTATTTGAAATCAAACATTTTCCAGAAAGCATAAGATCACTGATCTATGGCTAAGGCTGATTCAGATGATCTGATTTCAATTCCTGGCTCTGCCACAGACTTCCTGAGCAAGACACATAAATCGCTCGGTGCCTCAGTTTCTCTATCTGTAAAATGGGGATAGTAATCCTCCTTTTCTCCCTCCCTTTGTCTGTTTTTTCTATTTGGATTGTAAACTCTTTGGAACAGGGACTGTCTCTTACTGTGTAACTGTACAGCACCCAGCAGAATGGGGCCCCAATCTTGGCTGGAACTTCTAAATACTATAGTAATCGATAATAATGATGGCTTCTGAACAATAGCAAGAATTATTTCCAGTATGGGCTGGTTCTGAGGTGTTTAAATAAACTTTCTCCTTCTTTGCAAACATATTCATTTCCTCCTTTTCTTTTTTGGTGATAGGCTATCCCTGCTGACCCCCATACTGCAAGTGTTTGGGGGATAAGATCGTCTTGTGTCCTCTGGCACGCTGCAGGCAGTGAGCAGGGCCTGGGCTGTACCTGGAAGAATTCTCTCAAGAGAAGTTTTAGCTTCCCAGGACTGCATGCCAGAGAGAGAACCCCTTCCAAAGGGCGCAGTTTGCTTCTCCAGCTCTTGAAGTCTTCAAAAACAAGACTAGGTTTCTTTCTGGAAGATCTGCTTTAGTCAAACAATTACTGGGTTCAATACAAGAGTTACTAGATGCATGGGCGGTGGGTGACGCTTCCCTAGAGAGAGGCTAGCTCCCTGTGCCACCTCTTCCACCCGCGGCTCCATCCACACTCCACCCCCAGCCCCACCCCTTCCCCCGAAAAATTGTTGGCAATTGCAGACACTTTAATTTCTTCTATTTTTTTAAAATAGCAAGACGTCATTGAAATGGTTCTCAAAAGAAAAACTGTCAATACCATTCTGATGCTTTCAATCAAACTTTTGAAAAATATTTTTTTTAATTGCAAAAGGATTTTAAAAAAAAAATAAAAATAAAAAAGTGGGCCCATTTTGGACACTGGGAAATTAAAACAACTTTTGTTATTTTACATTTATCTTCAAATTAGGCTTTCATTTTTCTGAGCTCCAGTATTCAGGGTTAGCTTATTATTTATTCATATTTCTGTAGCACTGAGGAGCCCCAGTCATGGACCCAGACTCCATTGTGCTAGGCCCTGTACAAACAAAGAACAAAAGACCTGTATTGCTGCTTCATTAACTTTTATGGCAATTACATGTGGGCACATGGAAGATAATAGTAACATCTCCACCCTGATCCTGCAATGAGCTCTGCATGGGCGGAATTCTGTGTCCCATGTGGAGTTCCACTGAAGTCAATGAGACTCTGCCCAGACACAGGAGTCTGCAGTGAATTCATTTCTGAACCAAGGCAGTCAGTATCTATTGCTATGACTGTCCCAGCTATGATCTGTTCTGTAATACGATTGTGAATTAAAGACCCCCTACTGATACACAATAGACCATACCAGCTTCAAAGGATTTCCTCTGCATTTCATCTACATCTCATTGATATGCTATTCTTTCAATCCAGCCCCATAGCAATGTCATTCTCCAATGTGGCATGTGCCTCTGTAATAATTTTGAAATTAAAATGGCACTATGAAACACAGTCATTATTTAAAGATAAATGACTATCTGCCCGTGCAAAAGGTTTTCTTACAGTCTATCTGATTGCACTGTAGTCTTCTCTCCCTCCCACCCCTTCCATTAAACCTCTTTCTTGAGTCTGCATTGTTTATAAGGAAAAGGAGAGGTCACAGCACATTTGCTGTTGCCATGAACTAAGCCCCCACCAAATGGCATAGGAGACACACAAAAATTCCTTTGACAGAAAAGTTTGGATGATCCTTATCTCTTCACTCATACTGTGCAAGCTCTCTCCTTTCTGAGGAGTCTGCTGTTTTTGGAGCCTTCCCTTGGCTTCCCACATCACTCCCACCAGCTGGAAAACTGAAGGGTGGCCAGAGCTTCCCCCAGATCTCATGTAACAGTGTAAAGAACCCCGTGGAAGAGAGTTGAAGAGGGGGCTCCTCACTGTAGCTGGCATCCATTTGCTCCTCTGCTCCCTAAATAGGAAAAGCTATCAAAATGAGTCTTCTGTGTCAGCTACTGGGAAGCTCAGACAGTCATGCTCTGGACATGAAGGTACCAGAAGGAGCTTTTTTTTTTTTTTTTTTTTTTTTAAGGAAAAAGATGGTGCAGTAGTTAGAGTTTTAGCTGAGGAGTCCAGAGACCTGAATTTAATTCCCTTATCTGTCAAAAACTTCCTCTGTGACTTTGTGCTTCAGTTCCCCATCTGTAAAATGGGGATATAATAGCACTCTCCTGCCTCCTGGGGGCTTTGTGAAGACAAATCCCTTAAAGATAGGCTGGTGCTCAAATGCTATGGTAACGAGGGCCAAAAAAGTACGTAAGGTAGACAGAAACTCCCGCCCAAATTTGTAAGCTTCTGCAACTCCAATGGGAGACTTTGTTCCCCTATAGTGGCTAGAGTTTGCAAAGAGATTTTAGGAGTCTGCTAGCTTTGTCCACCTAAAAGCCCTGAGCCATAGGTTCACGCAACAGCATGGCATATGCCTGTAGATACAAAGGTCTTGGGTTCAATCCCTGTAGATAATCTGACGCAGGGCATTGTTACCCATGTATGCTTCTGGGGTGGGGGAATGGCTTGCTCACCTAATCTCCCAAATGACTACAGCAAATTGGGTTTGTGTACACATCTCTAAATGCACACTGACTATGGTGGGATTTATGTCTAAATCAAGAATGCACAAGGGGCAGCACTTTGGCCTGAATTCTTGAATGTATTATTTGGTGTATTCAAAGGAACCCTTGTGTGCATTCCCAGGAACAACCCTGTGTCAGAGTCACTATGGATTTTGCTTCTGTCAGCAATAAAAGTCAAAATCAAAATGTTGTTTGAAAAAAGCAGCTGCTTGGGAAATAATGGTGCCCCGAAGCCATCTGCTTTTTGCTTGCTACTCTCTGGAATGCTTTTTGATCCACCTCCTCTAAGCTGAGAATGACACAGTCACAATATATGTCCCTGCAGATCAAGAAGAGGAAACACAAGAGATCTCAAGAGGTTAGGGGTCACGTCTGGAAGCCTTTCTCCACAATGATGAAGACTAGAATTTTTTTTTAAATGAAAACTGAGATTCTCACATAATCCCATGACTCCAAGAACTGGGCCATTAAACAAAACCCACCACCAAATATTGATTCACAATAAAAATCAGAAAGTTGGCAACACTTCTCCCTACAATCTAATTACTTAACAGAACAAGTGCATCCCCAGAAGCTAATGTTCCCTCATGGACACGCTGGTCCAGACTACATACTGCAGAACCTGCTGCATATTTGTGCTGGTGTTGAAATGAGCATCAAACTCACACTGACTTAAATCCAAGAGCGAACAGCATTGCCTAGTGAGTCATGAGTAGGGATTTGTGCTGTTATAATGAGTGTAAAAGCATACAGTCAGCATGTAACTACGGAAAAAGTCATTTAACTATTGAAGGAAACGCAAAACAATAAGCACAGAGATAAGAAATCCACCCAGTTAGACCTCTCCAGGGCATAGCTCCACCCTCCTCCACCCCTCTATCCAAGCAGCCCTCCACCCCATCATCTTTGAGGCTTTGTCCTCTCAAGGTCACACCACTGTGTCTGTGGCAGGAGATTTTCTTAGTACAGAACAAAAATATTTGTCGTACATTAGTGCAAACCCAGTAATTTAGATGCCAGAGCCTCAGGTGGCATTAATCAGTGCAGCTCCACTGAAGTCAATAGAATCATAGAGTCATAGAAATGCAGGGCTGGAAGGGGCCTCAGGCAGTCATCGAGTCCTGCCCCTGCGCTGTGGCAGGACCAAGTAACCTAGACCATCCTTGATGAACCTGTTTTTAAAAACCTCCAATTATGGGGATTCCACAACCTTCCTTGGAAGCCTAGTCTGGAACTTAACGACCCTCTTAGAATTAGAAAGTTTCTCCTAATATCTAACCTAACTCTCCCTTGCTGCAGATTAAGCCCATCACTTCTTGTCTTATCGTCAGTGGGCACGGGGAGTAACTGATCACTGTCCTCTTTATAATAGCCCTTTACATATTTGAAGACTTTTCAGGTCCCCCCAGTCTTCTTTTCTCAAGACTAAACATGCCCAGTTTTGTTTTTTTTTAACCATTCCGCATAGGTCAGATTTTCTAAACCTTTTAGCATTTTTGTTGCTCTTCTCTGGACGCTCGCCAGTTTGTCCACATCTTCTCCTAAAGTGCGGCTCACAAAATTGGACACAGTGCCCCAGATGAGGCCACATCAGTGCTGAGTAGAGCAGGACAATTAACTCCCATGCCTTATATACGACACTCCTGTTAATACAACCCAGAATGATATTTGCCTTTTTTGCAACTGCATCACATTGTTGGCTCACAGTCAGTTTGTGACTCCCTGTACCCCCTTTCAGCAGTACTATCCCCTTATTTCCATTTTATGTTTGTGCATTTGATTTTTCCTTCCTAAGTGAAGTACTTTGCATTTTTCTTTATTGAATTTCATCTTCTTGGATTCGGATCAATTCATCAAATTCGGTTTGAATTCTAATCCTGTCCTCCAGAGTGCTTGCAACCCCTCCCAGCTTGGTCTCATGTGCAAGTTTTATAAGCGTACGCTCCACTCCATTATCCAAATCCATTTATACAAATATTGAATAGTAGCAGACCCAGGACTGACCCTTCCAGGACCCCAGTAGATACCCTCACCCAGTTTCACAGCAAACCATTGATACATACTCTTTGAGTAGGGTCTTTTAACCAGTTGTGCACCCACCTTATGGTAATTTCATCTAGACCACATTTCCTTAGTTTGCTTGTGAGTATGTCATCTAGGACTATGTCTTACTGACACCCTGTCAAAGAAGGATACAAGGTCAGTTTGGCATGATTTGTTCTTGACAAATACATGCCGGCTGTTCCTTATAACCCTATTATCCTTCAGGTGCTTATAAAATGAATTGTTTAATAGTTTGTTTCAGTATCTTTCCAGGTATTGAAGTTAGGCTGACCGGTCTATAATTCTCTGGATCCTCTTTGTTCCCCTTTTTAAAGACAGGAGCTATGTTTGCCCTTCTGCAGTCATTTGGAACCTCACCCTAATTGCTAACGGTTCTGAGGTTGCTTCAGCTAGTTCCTTAAGTATCCTAGGATGAATTTCATCAGGACCTGCTAACTTGAATACATCTAAATTACCTGAATATTCTTTAACCTGACATTTCCCTATTTCGGCTGGCATTCCTTCCCTAGCCACAATAATTCTGTGCCAATCTACAGCAGCTGAGGATGGTCTTTCATGAACCAGTAGTCAATGGAAACAGGGAGGTAATTTCTTACTTGAGCATTCCTTAGCCATGCTAAAAAACTAAATAATCTCATTGTGCTAGGGGATAGGAACCAGAAAGTGACCCTGACTAATCTATTTAAACTGTCCAAACTGAATGTCAAGGAGTCAAAAAAAGAGTTACTTTCTTCTAATACTGAACAAGTAACTTTGTTGAAACAATATGATTCCTACACTTATTCTCTCTCTCAGCTTCACTTCAGAACTTTGGTCTAGAATCTTCCCCAAACTCCCTCCTGTCCAGTTTCCTGCTACAGATTTAAAGAAATGGTGCATATATCCTCACGTGGAGTGAAATGAAAAAGGGAAAGATATAGCACAAATGATGATGACCTTACATTTATTTAATGAAGCCCTTAACAAACCAGATTTGCCAAAGCAGCAAAGAATCCTGTGGCACCTTATAGACTAACAGACGTTTTGCAGCATGAGCTTTCGTGGGTGAATACCCACTTCTTCGGATGCAAGTGGAGATTTGCCAACTATGCATAGGTAGACACAACTGGGATGAAACACGGCAGGAAGCAATTCAGGGCCAGAGTGAAGACTATCATAACTGGCTGAAACTGCAGGAGAAATTTAGGTGGAGAGAACATGACAAACAGCTGGGAAGTTTGTCAAGATACCAGAGTTGAAATCCCTAATCTTGCAAAAAGTTCCAGAGGCTTACATGATCAGAAGTGTCTGGGTTTTCCATCTAATGTGAAAGACAGAACTTTCTTACACCCCCGTGCTGCTCTTTAATGCCACAATGGGGCATGGGAGATACAATATTCAGAAGGGTTGTTTGGTTGGTTGTGTTGAAAAACTGCCTGATTTTGAGTTTCTGAAATGCTTTTTAAGTAGAAGCAACTTGAAGAAATGTGTTACAATTTTCCAAAGAAATTTCAAATGAAAAATGTGGTTCGCTAATGAAAGGACTAGGAACATTTTGTGACTCTGATTTTCTAATTCCCTGCTAAGTTGGTTGTGTAATTAACATGGCTGCTCAGGGCCATGATACACCAAACTTTGTAAGGTGCTCAATAGTGCATCAGGTATACCATGGCTCAGAGGTAAATGTTGCCAGTTGCCATATCCTATAGGCTCCTGCCCCCATGGGTCCCAGTCAGCATTCATATGGCTAAAGTGATTTTATACTAGGGCTGGCACGAAAGAGAGAGGTTGCAAATAGGTACAGTAGCATATGCAGGTAAAATATAATCATGCCTAGCTTGGCCCCTATGGGCAGTCCAAGAGACGGGTTAGGGCCCCTCACACTTAATGCCTATGGTGCTCTCTTCAATCCACTTCTCTGTTGGAGACCATTGGATAACTATGACAGAATACACTATATTCATACCCTATGCACTATTGGTAATAATCTTTGTACAAAGTATGCCTTGTAATTATGCCATTTGAAAACTTATAATTTTCTGGTCAGTATTGTCCTGGTAAACTCTGTGTGGTGATCTCGTATGTGAAGTTATAAGATTCCCCTGCATGGCGTTATTAACACATGTTCCAAACCCCAGAAGTTGGCAGACAAGACTGTTCTAAACAAAGGAAGGTGTGCTCTGCTTCATTTGCATTTAAGCAGGAAACAGAATCATCAAGCAGAAAGGGAAGACAAAGGATGTTCAAACAGGTGAAGTAAAACTGCAGGGAACATCCTTCCACACAGACTCTCTGGCTCTTAGTTCTCAGCTGCAAATGTTTTTCAAGAGTGGGAGTGAAAGTATAAAAAGGAGGGACAAACACCGCAAGGGACCCCTCTCTCTGTCCCTGCCCATCGCATTCACTGCACTTGAAGAAACAAAGAAAGCAGGGATTGAACTCAGGAGGAGGGGCCCTGACCTGAGAATTTTGTCAGTAATCTGTTGTGGTGAGAAACTTTGCTTAAGTCTGACCCAGTTTGTTAAGTTTGGCATTAGTGAACATCTTATCTTTATTTTTCTTGTAACCATTTCTGACTTTTATGCCTCACTTCAAATCTCGTTGTAGTTAATACACTTTTTTTACTGTTTTATACAATCCAGTTTGTTTAAACTGAAGTGTCTGAGTAACTATTTGAGATAAGAAGCTGGTATATTATTCCCTTAAAGGAATAACTCATTTAAAATATTTGTCCTGTCCAGGAGAGGGCTGGGAAGTACAGTACATACTTTTCTGGGGGAATATCTGGGACTAGGAGTGTTTTGGGGTCACCCTATAGAATAACCCAGGCTGATGAGAGCCAGAGCATAACCCACGTTCAGCTGGCAGGCTGCAGTTACACACACATACTCAGGGTGCAGCTTGCATGCTGGAAGGTTGTTTGTGAGCAGCCCAGATGGGAGCTGCTTCAGCAAGGCATTGTAAGGTGCCCAAGGTTGCAGGGCAGGGGTGACACAGCCCCTCCACACTGGTGTGGACTGTTCCCCGGTATGTCACAGTAACCTGCAGGCCTCCTGGAGAGGAGCAGTCCTTGGTGTGTCCCACTGGGTGCATTGTCCCCCGGCTGCTGTGGCAGCATTTCCAACCTGGCATCTGCTCGGAGGCTGCCCCAACTGCAGTGGCTATTAGGCTCAAAGGCCCCTTGCAGTCCCTGATTGTCCATTTACAAGGACAGTGCCTCTTCTCTTGGGTCCAATAGCCGGCCAGAGCTCACTGACCACTTCCCGGCTGACCCTTGGTACCCAGCCTCACCAGCTCCCATCCCTAGAACACATAAGAGCCTAAGTTAGCTACTGGCTCCATGTCTCAAGAGTTTCCCTCAGATCCCTCTCTGCTCAGCCCTCTGGTGGCAGGACCCCTGCTCATTCTCTGCTGCTTCCCACAAGTTCTGCACACCTCTGTGCCCTGCTGCAGTGCCTGCCACTCACAGCCTGCTCCCCATGTGGCTGCTCAGCTTCCCGACAGCCTGATTCCCTGCTCTGTTCCCAGCCTGCCATGCGGTCCCTCCAGCCAGCTCCTGTTTGCCATGTGGCTCCGCAGCCCTCCTCTCCACCCACGCCTTCCCCAAGCAAGAAAGGTCACGTTTGAGATCACGCCCTTTTCAGGTGTGTTTGTCTCCTCCCCTATTGGCTTGGCGAGAGGCATGTCTCTGCTCCCCCACACCGGAGGGCCTGAGGTCAAGGGGAAGGGGTTGACGATGGGAATAGTAGTTAATTTTCTGCTTAGTAGATTCCGGACGGCTGGTTGTTCACCAGCCAGACCCCCAGCACCACGGTCCCTGGTCCAGCAAAGCACTTGAGCACATGCGTAACGTGAAGCACGAGTCATCCCAATGAAGTCAATAGGACAATTCACATTCTTAAAGTTATGCACGTACTTAAATGCTTTGTGGGATTGGGGCCCAAGTCCCCAGTGGATCCCAAGAGCCCCACCAGCCCCTCCCGAGGGGAACCATAACAGCGCAAGTGCCTCTAGCGGGAAAAAAGAATCATCATCAGTATCTTTCACAGCCTTGGGGGCGGGGGGGGCTGATTCATAACGAGAAAGAGCTAGAAACTGAGGACTGTGTGCAAACAAAGCCTGATGCAGCCAATGGGAGTCTTTGCATGGATAAGGCCCTTATTTTCCCTTTGTAAATGAGAGCTGATATTTTGGGGGTACTGTTCTCCCCACCTCCACTTGAATCCTGCAGCTGTCCTGGCATCCACACTTAGGGGATGAAAACACCACAGGACACTTAAGTATGACTTCCAATTGAACTCTGCGCCTTATAAAACAAAGCTGTCATAAGAAGAGGCCATCTAACATGGGCCACACTTACCTCTGGCTTCGTCTTGACTTTCTGTTTATGTATGATTGTTTTACGAAGTCTACATTGAATAATGTTTGCTCAAGATAACTCCCTTGTTTATGTTGGATTCAGCGTGCTTTGATGACACAGGAAATAAAGCTTAAGCAATGCTTACCAGCTGGACTGTGACAGGTCTCTCATTTCTTCAGGGGCAATCCCGGTATACCTCAGACTATGTTCAGCCTAGGAAACACAGAACGGTATCCTAAGAGTTCAAATAAAAGCCAGGGAGCTCAGGAGGAAGGCTGCCACTCCACATCTAGCATGGCCTCTGGTTGAAAGCTATTGGAAAACATTCTGACCTGGGGAAAACCTGACAGAGACATCCTTGTTGTGAGTTTGCAAAGAAGGAAAAAACATTTCTGTTTTTGCCTTCACCTTTTTTTTGATAAAATACTAAACCTGTGATTCCCAGTGGAAGTGACCAAAGAGGAGCAGTGGCTTTAGGCAGGCAGCTGAGGGCTTACCTACACTTACTGGGGGATCAACAGGCAGTGATTGATGCATCATCTGTTGAATCATAGAATATCAGGATTGGAAAGGATTTCTGGAGGTCATCTAGTCCAACCCCTGTGCTTAAAGCAGAACCACTCCCCAGATAGATTTTTGCCCCAAATCCCTACAATGGCCCCCTGAAGGATTGAACTCACAACCCTGGGTTTAGCAGGCCAATGTGCAAGCCACTGAGCTATCCCTCCCCCTTGGGAAGACTTGCTAAATTGACTACCAGTTGCTCTCCCATCGACTCCTGTACTCCACTGGATCGAGAAGATGGACCCCGCGATAAGTAGATCTAAGCTACGTCAATTTGAGTTACACTATTAACATAACTCAAATTGCGTAGCTTAGATCGGCTTTCCGCTGTAGTGTAGACAAAGCCTGAGCAAGGGGTGATGTATAATATCTACCTACTCAGGAGTAGCTCTGGCAGGCAGACGCCCTTCTGAGTCACTGGACAACACCCCGCACCTCCCATAGAGTGCCTGAAGCCCAGACTTACACATTGGTGAGGGAATCCCTGCATTTGAGTTCCTATTACTCTAACTTCATTGCCATAAATTGCAGAGCCACGGGCTTGCTGGCCAAATTGATTAGCTAGGGAGCAAGTAAGCACCAGACTCAGCATACATGACAGCTCTTTAACTTGTGATCCTTGGTAATCACTTTCACATCTATGCAGGATCAAGCCCTTAACAAATAGATGTTTAAATTACAGTCCAGACTTGCAGATACCAGGACTGTGCAGTGGAAATTTTGCCATTAACTTCAATGGAAGCAGAGACAGGCCAACACTGAGTGCTTCTGAAAATCCAACCAGAGCTGCTTATTGCATCACAAAGGGACAAGGCGTGCTGAAATCGAGTGCCAAATTTTACCTCTGGCTCCAGATGCACATTTAGCATTGAGCTCAACAGGACTGCTTGAGTTCAGACATTTGCTGGGGTACAGTCCTCTGTCTAAACAAATATTAGTCTTTATAAAGGTTTGGTTTCACATCCCACAAATTTAGAAGCTTTAGTTCAGGATGGTTCTGATATTGATCCTTCCCTAATATAATTGTCCTGGGATCTGCCGAGCGATGACCACAGCATTTTCTGGCTTATAACAGACTGTTTTCTGACACATGTTAGCAGTAAAATTTTCTCTTCACTTGCACTGAATGACAGGTTCACAGATACCACTGACAGCCTTACCACTTTCACCACTCAGCGCACCAGGGAAACAGCTGAAATAAATCTCACTGTATTGGAGTGTTTAGAGATGGAATTTCTCTGTCGACAGATCAAGCTTTAAACTGATCTCTCTTCCTTATAGGACTGTATGCTCTTCCCCCAAATATATAATCCCTGGGATCTGACCCATCAAGTCAATGGGAGTAAAGGGTGATCAGCATGTCACAGGAATTGCTCAGCATCAGGGTCCATATGTATACATTTTCAGAGAAACGTATATCACATTAATAGTTTTGGGGTGTTTTGCCAATAAATTTTGATAGCAAATTGCAGTCTCTTTGGTGAATAGCAATTCTGGCTGATCACAGTTTACAGCTTTAAACTAAAGGAAACTATAAAACACTGGATGCAAATTGAGATGTCCTGACCCTCTGCCACACTGCTTCTGAGCTTGGTATAGTGGAGACTGCTCTGACGGGTCTTATCACACCTGATCAGGTCTGTACTATGGCTTACAACACACCCCTGTGAGCTAATGGTCACATTCCAATAGACCTAATAAAGAAACAGGAGGGACACTAAGGTGGAAATGTTGTCCTGTTTTTTGTTAACTCAAGATTACACATTTCAAAGAAAAATTTTGACAAACTTTCAATCTCAAGTGTTTTTTGACCAGTGATAGAGCTCGTTAAAAACAATGAAGAGTGTTTGCCGCTGATTACTATGCATGTGGTGCAATGGGAGAGCAAGTGGTTGTTTGAGGGCACAGCGAGGATGGAGATAAACAGCTGTTCCCCCCAAAAGGAGAGCAACACACAGATTTGTGAGCTGTGGTATATGTAGGGAACAACCAGGCCTCTTAGGCCAACTCCTGAAGTACAGTCTCATAGTGAGAGTGCTAATCTGTCACTTGGGACACCTGGGCTCAATTTTCTGCTCTGCCAAAGACTTCCTGTGTGGCCTTGGTCAAATCACTTAGCCCCATATCCTCAAACGTATTTAGATTTCTAATCCCCATAGAAATCAATGGGAGTTAAGCATTTAAATACCTTTGAAGATCTGGGCCTCAGTTCTCCACCCATAAAATGGGGATAATAGCATTTTCTGACCTCATATGGGTGTTGTGAGGGTAAAGATATTAAAGATTGTGAGGTGCTCAAGTATTGCAGTGAGTAGAGCTATAGTGTACCCCCAAAACTACTCTAGAAACACTACAGCAGCACCACTGCAATGTAGATTCTTACTAATGGGATGCAAGGGGGTTGCTATATTAAATCCACCTCTCCAAGAGACAGTAGCTAGGTTGACGGACGAAATCTGGACCTAGTGGTGTCTAGTCCAGGGCTTAGGTTGGATTAATTACGTCAGACGGGGTGTGATGTTTTTCACAGCCCTGAGCAATGTAGTTAAGCCAGCCGAACTTGGTAGTGTAGACCAGCCCATATAAGCCCCACAGACGGACTGACAGACAGAAGCAAACAATGGTAGAAACGGGTAAAACATCGGCCTTTCCTAGAAGGAAGGTGGTGGGAGGAATTGGCTGCATGTCCTTACACCTCCCATGACCACAACGGCCGTTTTCAGAAGTGTCTAGAACTAAAATGGGTTAACAGGGGGTCTGGCTCCTGCTGATAACTTGACAGGTTGATGTGGGAAGCAGCGGAGGACCCTGTCACAAAGTTAAGCCAGGGATTCATGTGGTCCTTTGTAGTCCACGCTCAATTCCCACAGCCTTTCTGTACAGACCAGCCTGCAACAGCCTGAAGCAAAGTCACCCATTTTAGGTCACACTGGCCATGTCTACACAACCTGGGGCAACGAAGCACCCAGCCTTGTGCTCGCTCTAGCGCTCTTAAAGGAGCCGTGTTGTAGACAGTGCTCTGACGTTGTGCCTCAGGCTCTGAAGCCTAGAGTGGGGGGTGGGCTTCTGAGCCTTTCCTCCAGCCCGAGCCGCAGCTTCAAAGTGCTGCCTGCGCAGCTCTTTTTAGAGTGCCAGGGTGAGCCCTGCATCCCTGAGTCTGAGACCCAGGCTGGGATGTTCACTGCCGTGTGGGCCACATAGACGTACCCATTCTGCCTTATAGCGTAGGGGACGCTGCTGGAGCCACACATGGCAGCAGGACGTCTGGGAGGCACCGCAATGCCCACCAGAGCCTTTTAGCTCTTGGGGGAGTTACCTGCTGTGTCATCCACAGCCAGGTGTGACATGCGCTCCTTGTCTCCCTGGACAGCTAGGTGCAGAGTCAGGGACCCGGCCATAACTCTGCCTCCTCCCCATCCCTTCCGGGGTGCTTGTGCTAGAAGGCTGTGTGCACTGATTCTTTAAATCCACAGCAGGAAGGCAGGCAGGAGGGAAGTTGGAGAAGATTCTTGCTGAAGCTTTAGTGAAGCAGAGAGAATCAGAGTCGATTTCGGGATAATCCTCTTTTCCTCGTTCTAATCAAATTCCTTGTTCAGTGCTGGAAGAAAGTCTTTTCAGCCTGCACCCCGACCCAAAAACCCTCTTTGCACATTTCTTCCAGGGTCAATACATAGTTTCAGCTGCTCCATCAGCATGTCTCTCTCTCCCTTGGTCTGTTCTCAGTTCCTGAGGAGGGTAGGTCTACACAGCACAGAAAAACCCACGGCAGGCCCATGCCATCTGACTTGGGCTCGGGCTGCGAGGCTGCTTCATTGCTGTGTAGATTTTTGGCTTTGGGCTGGAGCCCAAGCTCTGAGATCCTGCCACCTATCAGGGTCCTACAGCCGGGGCCTCAGCCCAAGCTCATATATCTACATAGCAGTGAAACAGCCCCGTGAGCTCGAGGCGGCTGGCACAGGCCAGCTGCAGGTGTCTAGTTACTTTGTAGAGGTAACCTCTGTGTTCTCTCCTCCTCCCCAACCCAGCTGGTCACAATACTCAGTGAAACCCTCTGCCCACCTGGCGCTCGTTTCTGGGCGTTCTGTGTTAGGTTCTGTTTTAGGTGTGGCCCCTTCACTCTCTCTTACAGACTTCAATGCAGAACCCATTCACATATCAGTTTAAAGAGGTTTTAACGCAGCCCATAACAAGGTCACACCCAGTTCACAATAATGAGGCCCACAATTGATGCCCATTTCGTAGCCCCCGCTGGCTCTTGTCTGTTTGTTAGATTGTAAGATGCAGTGACTGCATCTTCATATATGCTTCAACACTGCCAGCTCTCGGGATTTCCTTCTGGGTAATTCTGGCTGGGGCCAGGCCCAGTATCTCCATCAGGCGAAGTGCTCCAGCTTTCTGAATTTCAGCCCAAAGGAAGCCAGCAAAGCATCCCCCTGCCCTGGGGAGCTGAGAGGGACAACCGACACCATTCTTAAAGAGGAGGGTGTGTGGGGAGCAGAAAAGGCCCCGTTCTGTGAACAATGGGTCAATCTGCTCTCCTCTCTCCATTACCAGGCCTGGGAAGAGGGAGAGTAGAACTAGGCTGCAGCCAAGCCGGGGAGATGGGTGATGAAGAGCAGAGGTGAGACTAGGGGACAAAGCTGATGTGGAGGTTGGAGGCATAACTAGTAACAGGCCAGAGGGATGGGCAGATGTGGGCTGGGGGGGTGGGGAGGAGGCACAGAATTAGGGGAGAAGCTGGAAGCTCCTCTCCATTCATCACCTCATTGTATAAAACTTGCAGAACTGGCAACGCTAACTGTGTGTTTCACACACACACAAAGTTGAGCAGGGGGCATTCAAAAGACCACAATATCATCTTTTACAGAGCTCTCATGCTTTGCGGGGCAATCTCATGATATTTTGAGGGTCTGATTCATGATTTTTGAGCTTTTAGGATTGACAATACGGTATTTGTACAGCACTCACCTCAACGGGACACGGATGCTCAATAGAATGGATAGATCTGTAGTGTGTAGGAATCAAGTAGTATCCTTTTAAATCAGTGGTTGGTAGGCAGACTCCTGGGGGTCCACAGACTATGTCTAAGAGTTCCGCAGGAGTCCACACCTCCATTTGAAATTTTTTAAGGGCCTGCAAATGAAAAAAGGTTGAAAATCACTGATTTAAATAGTTCCTGAACTCTCTAGTGGCTTTGTCTTCTTTGTGTCTCGGAAGCCACCAGAACCCAGCCAACGCAACACTGTATGTGTAGCTTAACCTTGTGGGTTGTATATAGTTAGTAAACATGGTTATCTGGGTTCCTTCATGTTACATTTGTTGGGTCAAGAGAAAGAGTTACAGCAGTGTAAAAAATAATTACTTTTCCTCATATACCGCAGAAACCCTAAATAAAATGTGGGACTAGAAGGCCATGGGAGAAAATTCTCTTGGTGAAAGACTTTTGTTGGTGTTGGGCCCAGTAATTTATTATTAATAATAAACATTGATACTGCTGTAGTGCCTAGAGGCCAGCCAGGTCAGGGCCCCCATTGTGTTAGGAGCTCTTACAGCATGATTAATATACATGAACACATGGGACAGAAGCCTGCCCTCATTTATTCCCACGGAACCCCACCGACTTCAATGGGCCTGCATGGGCTATCAACCAAGACAGAATTTCGTCTTGTGCCTTTCAGAATAGTCTGCTTTGCTTGCATTGCCATGGAAGCCTGATCTAGCCTCTTTACTGTCTTCACTACTGCGTTTTTCACAAGAATAAGAGCGTTACGTGACATTGAAATTTTCCTTGTAAAATGTTATTCATTAAAAAAAAAATTCTGAAGCCAGATCCTTAGCAAGCGTAAACTGGCATCATTCCATTAATAGTTCTTAAAATAGCTCCAAAGCAGTTGAAGTTTGTTCCATTTTTATTTAGTTTGCTAGTTTGAAGTGGCAGCTGCAATCATTTTGATAAATCTATGTAAGGTACTTATATGGTCCCCATTATCAGAGTCTCTGAGCCCCTCACAATCTTTAATGCCTTTATAGTCACTACACCCCTGTGAAATAGGGAAGTGCTATTGTTTCCATTTGAAACTGGGGCACAGAAAGTCTTCGGGCTTGTCTACACAATGAAAACTAGAAGGGTGTGATTTCTTAAGCACTCAAACGAGTTGAGTTCATGCTGATGTCCCATTTCAAACAGGACTACATTAATGTGCACTAGGCACCTTTTAGAGCATGCCAGCAGGTCTACACAGGACAGTTACCTGCTTCAGAAATCACACAGCCCTAGTTCACACCTGTAGCACCATGTAGGCAAGCTCTAAGTGACTTGCCTAAGTTACTCAGGAAGTCTGTGGAGGTGCAGAGACGTGAAGCCAAGTTTCCCTACTCCTGGGTTACTGCCCTAACTGCTGGATCATGTATCCTCTCAAATGGATAGGAGTACCCTATTATTTTAGATACATACAGCAGAGGGTGCTACTGTGATAAAAAACTGCTCATAGATTTGATATCTCCTGGGATAAAATATATAGCATGTGGGAATGTTAAAACTAGTGATGTATTAATAAAGAAGCTAGTTAATAATGCTGGTCAAAATATTTTGACAATTCAAAATGTTGAAAAAAGTTTTTCATGAAAATTTTTGAAAATTCTTTCCCAAAATTCACCCCACCCAAGCAGCTTATTGAGCTAATCAAAAGCTTTCTGAACATTTGAATTACCTTTTCCCCCCCCAAAATTTGAAAAACTTTCACAACCTTGACTTTTTGTAACTAAAATGTTCCACATTTTCCAACCACCTCTGCTAATTAACTGTTCATGAACATTGTCTCTATGTGGAATTAGTCCAGCTTCAAACTTCTTTTGTTAATGTTTTTATTTTCTTTACATTCAATGTATTGTATGTAGATTAGAAGGGCAGAAGTGACCTTTGTAATCATCTAGTCTGATCTCCGGTCTAACACAGGCTGTAGGATTTCCCTGAATTGATTTATGTTTAAACTAGAGCATATGTTTAGGAAAACAACCAATCTTGATTTAAAAATTGCCAGTGGTGGAGATAGGGTGACCAGATGGCCCGATTTTATAGGGACAGTCCCGATATTTGGGGCTTTTTCTTCTATAGGCTCCTATTACACCCCACTCCCTGTCCCGATGTTTCATACTTGGTATCTGGTCAGCCTAGATGGAGAATCTACCATGACCCGTGGTAAATGTTCCCAGTGGTTAATTACCCTTGTTAGGTAAAAAGCAAGTCCTACTCACCTCTCCAGCACCCGAGTTTGTGCGGAGTTGGTATAGGGCTCAGAAAACTGTCAGAGACCAGACAATAATTCGTTGATCAACGGGCTCACACCATCCTTAGCTTAAGACCAAAGCTTCGGAGTAAGTGTGGCAAGTTTATTAGGGGTGAGCATCAATGTTTATACACAGAAGTAAACAAAGTGATTAACAGATCATAATGGTCATGCATAATCAATCAAGATTCTACAGGATAAAACAGGTTAAAATGTAAATTAGAAAAGACAAAGGAGGATATGGCTACTTATTGGGAGGGGGGAGGTGTCAGGAGTAGTTCGCAGGTCAGAGCCTTGATTAAAAGTTTCAGACAGAGACATCAAGTCTGGATTAAGTTTAAACTCATGAAAAGTTCAGACTCAACATTCCTCCATTTGTAGCTTTGGGATAATTATTTACCAAACGCTACACCCCATTTTAAGGAGCCAAGGGCCGCTTGGCAATTTCAGCCTGGGCCAACTCGAAGAGAGTAAGGCCTTTGGCTGAAGTAGGAAAAGAATAAACTGACCCACATGAGTTTATGAGGGAGGGGACACACTGGATGCAGCAACACAGTATTATAAGGATTACTATGGCCCCAACAATACCCACCAAGAGTTTTTTAACCCACCCAAATCCAGACAACCAATTCCATAAGGCTCCCCACCAATCATAAGGTGGCTGGCCAGAGGAGTAGTTCTTAGCCATTTCCCTTAGATGTTTGGTACGTTGAAAAGTGTCAGGGTAGGTGTTGTTTACAAAAACACAGCATTCTTCATTTATGAGGGCGCAAGTCCCTCCTTGGGCTGCTAACATTATGTCTAAAGCCATTCGGTTTTGCAAAGCTAACTGGCGCAGCTGGGACATTTCCCCGGCCTGATTCTCAAATAGGGTCGCAGTCTCATTGGTTAAAGATTCTAGTAGTCCCTGTAGACGGATGACACCACCCCTCAAGCTAATAAGACCAGCCCACCGCTGCCACGACAAACCATCACGGATATTAATATCTCTGAAGGTTTCACGGATGTTACGAACGTGGGGAAAATGGGGGGGGGGGTGAGGGAGATGCGAGAAGGTGGTGTGAGCCACGCTAAATAACATGACCCTGCCCAATCAGGGGAGAGAAAGTAATAAGCTTTGGGCCCGCACACCCAGTATGTTCTATACATTGCGTTTCGGGTATTCCATTTCTCAAAGTAGGAGGTAACCCACCACCCGTTGGACCACTGTTCCCCTGGTAATGCAGAGGGGTCGTTGTGTGAACCGCAGAGGCACAATTTGGTAGTGGTGTTTTCAAAGAGCAGTGTAGTACTGCTTGAGCAGTTGTAGAAGGCAATCGTATATCCCTTAGCAATTAGTTGGACACCCTCGTGATCTGAGCAGGGTTTCTTAAAAGCTGACTCTGAAGGCTTGTGAGGGATCCACATATGGGATAAGTGGGATGCGCAAGGCTTGAAGCCAAGGTTTTTACTAAAGGCTATGCCATTAAAATACATGTTGCATTTACTGGTTCCCACAAAAGTTGACCCTTTTTCTTTAACAAAACACAGTGATCCTGTCTGATTTGTTACCCTGAGATATCTGTTAATTGGCACTCCTGTTTTGTCCCATGTAAGATTGTGTTGGACTGGATCTTTTATTCTAGCCGGTGGCATCCAAGTCATATTAGCAGTGGTCAGGGGAATGGGTGTGAAGGGGAGTCCCTGTTCTGCATTTACTGGAAATTGAGTACATACCCAGCAATTACTTCTATTTCCTAAAATACGAGTTTTAACCTCGTGGGAATATCTAATAAAAGCATTATCTTCATAAGCAGAAAATAAACTAAAAAGGCATAATAAAAAACATACAGTTGTCAGAATAAAAGGTCCTCTCATTTTTTTCGAGTCAATTTAAGTCTGATGTCTGAAAGAGGTAAGCTGGTCCACTGGTCAGAGGCAGTGTCCTTAGTGGTGGCAAGAGCTGCTGGTCCGTCACTGTGGTCCACTACGGCTGGCTTGACGTGGGAGTGGTGGATCCAGGATTTGTGTCCTTCCAGGAACACTGCAGTCTGGGTTGTTAAAAGAACCTGGTGGGGTCCAGTAAACCTCGGCTGGAGGGCGTCGCCACGAACGAACTTTTTGGCCCAGACGAAGTCCCCTGGTTGGAACGGGTGGATCTGTTCTTCCAGCGGCACGGTCTGGGAAAACTGTGAGGCTTTCCAAAGGGTACGGAGGCGAGCCTGTAGGGAGAGAAACTGGCACGCGGTCATATGATCCCCTCCCAATAGTGAAACATCAGCACGTGGTAGCGCCCCGCCTTTGAAAGGGGGGTGTCCATAGAGCAGTTCAAAGGGGGATAATCCCAATACACGGGTTGGGCGAGTGCAAAGGTGAAACAGGACCAAGGGAAGTACCTGAGGCCACTTTAACCCTGTTTCCTGACAGTATTTAGCCAATGTAAGCTTAAGCTCCCTATTCATACGCTCAACTTTCCCGCTAGACTGGGGGTGGTAGGGTGTATGAAAGGAGTGTGAAATGCCCAGTCCTTGTTCTAAACGGCCAAGGACATTACCAGTAAAGTGGGGTCCGCGATCTGAATCAAGTATGAGAGGGATGCCAAAACGGGGTACAATGTCTCTAAGGAGGATCTTCGCCACTGTGGCAGCAGTACAATTAGCAGTAGGAAAAGCTTCGACCCATGAAGTCAGAGGGCAAACCAAAACAAGGAGGTGTTTTTTCCCAAAAGCCTTTGGCATATCTGCAAAGTCAATTTGAAGATGTTGAAATGGAGCAGCAGGTGGCGGTCTTCCACCCTTAATTTTGTTAAGAGGCGGAGCAGGTCCATTTCGCTGACATGTGCTGCATGCTTTCACTATTGACAGGCAGTAGGGTTGAATGCCTGGAGCATACCAAAAGCGAGCGATGGTGTCCACAAGGGCGTGCGTGCCGTAGTGACCCCCCTTATTATGGTGCCAGCGAACTGCCACGGGGTATATGGAGCGAGGGAGGCAGGCTCGGCCATCCGGCATAAGCCAGGTCCCTTTGACCAGAGTGGCTCCGAGGCTCTCCCACGACTGTAGTTCAGCAGCGGGTACTGGTACGGAGTA
This sequence comes from Mauremys mutica, assembly GCF_020497125.1. NCBI lineage: Eukaryota > Metazoa > Chordata > Testudines > Geoemydidae > Mauremys > Mauremys mutica. Next base: position 203,862,726 of record NC_059074.1, read on the forward strand.
AAAGCATACTTGCTATCAGTAAAAATGGTAACGGTCTTACCAGCGGCCAACTGGCAAGCTCGGGCCAGGGCATAGAGTTCGGCGGCTTGGGCTCCCCAGTTGCCTGGCAGTGAGGCGGCCTCTTGAATGTCCCATTCAGAGGTGACTGCATAACCGGTGAAACGCTTGCCATTAACATAGAAGGAGCTTCCGTCCGAGAAGAGGATGCAATCAGGGTTGTCCAGTGGCACGTCAAACAGGTTGTTCTTTATCTGTAAGATGCTATGAACTACTTCCACACAGCTGTGCTGATCCTGGAGGACTGGCAGGTCAGGAAGCAAGGTAGCTGGATTAAGGGGCCCACACCTTTCAAAAATTAGGTTAGTGTCTTCTAGGAGTTCGGCCTCTAGCTGCTGCTGACGATGGGCCGAAAAGACTTGGGTCGTGCCCCTACGCAGAAGGGCTGACAAGGCATGAGAGGTCCAGACCGTGGTAAAATGACCCAGGGTCAGGCTCTTTGCCTTTGTGATCAGCAGGGCAGCTGCTGCCAGAGTCCGGGTGCAGGATGGGGTTCCCTGAGCGACAGGGTCGATCTGCTGGGAGTAAAAAGCAAGCGGGAAATGGTGGGGCCCGCTTAGCCGGGTAAGGACGCCACTAGCAATTCCGCCCCTCTCGTGGACAAAAAGGTGAAAGGGTTTGCAGTAATTGGGGGGGCGGAGAGACATGGAGGAGGCCACACTGTCCTTAAGTAACTGAAAGGCTAGGAGCAAGGTTAGCAGTGAGTCGGTGGAGCGGTTTGCTCAACTCCCCGCAGGACGGCAACCAAGGGCGACAGAAGCCAATTAATCCTAAGAAACCTCGAAGTTGTTTCTTGGTGTTTGGCAGAGGGCAGTTTTGGATAGTCTTTATGCGGACTGGGTCCATTTGTCTCCCCTCTGGGGTTAACAGGAAGCCCAGATATCGGACCTTCTGTGAGACCCACTGAATCTTGTTAGGGTCTACCTTGTGGCCTCTGGTGTGTAGGTATAATAAAAGTGCCTTACCATCGATGCGGAGGGCGGCTTCTTCGCGGTTACCTAGTAGGATGTCATCTACGTATAGGACTAACGTGGATCCCTGCGGACTGGTGAAGCCTTCCAAGTTGTGGCGGAGGCATTGGCTGAAAATCGTGGGGCTGTCTCTGTAGCCTTGAGGAAGTCGTTGCCAGACATAACTTTGTCCCTCCCAGGTGAAACCAAAGAGATATTGAGAGTCTGGGTGCACAGGAATGCTGAAAAAGGCTGATTTTTAAGTCAATAACAGTGAACCACTCAGCATCCCAGGGGATTTGGCTGATGATAGTAGCTGGATCAGGAACTACTGCATGAAGAGGGACCACATACTGATTAATAACCCGTAGATCCTGTACAAAGCGCCAACGAATAGGGTCTCCGTCCTTTTTAGGAGGCTTTTTGACAGGCAGTATAGGGGTATTACAAGGAGTGCGCTGAGGGCGGACTAGCTTTTGTGCAATGAATCCCTCGACAATGGGGCGGATGCCTTCCCGGGCTTTCAGCGACAGGGGGTATTGGGGGACTGACGGGGGGGGCTAAGGAGGGCTTCACTTGAATCCTTACTGGCTCTGCCGAAAGGAGCAGGCCAACATCAGTGTCAGAAATTCCCCAGAGGGTTGAAGGCAAGTCAGTGAGGTCAGGGGAGAGAGAGGGGGGGGTTTCTCAATTACCCTGAGTTAGGGCCGAATCTCCTAACACTGTCATCAATAATCCTACCCCTTCAGGAGTGCAGGTTAAAGTAGCCTCAAGCTTACAGAGTAAATCCCGGCCCATCAAAGGGATCGGACAAGCTGGGGAAAAAAGAAAACGGTGAGAAAAACATTTATCAGCATAAATAACATTTAGAGGCAAAGTGAGTCCCAGAGACTGTGGGTTGCCTTCCACCCCAGTTGCAGTTTTAACCTCAGAGGATAGCCAGGGAGAGGGGGCATGATTTAAAAGAGAGAAAGTAGCTCCAGTATCAATGAGGAAACAGACAGGCAGTCCCTGGACTGAAAGGGTTAGATGAGGCTCTTTGCTGGGAGGGGAGAAAGTGAGGAAAGAGCCGGCTAAAGACATTAAGGAAATAAGACCATTACATTGTTTGCCTTTGCCCCCGGGGTACCGTCATTGAGAAGGCTGAGTTTGCTGCTGCTGCTGCTGTTGCCCGTAGTTGATCCAGGCCTGAGGAACGGGCTGGGCTGGTGGTGCAGCGGTGTATTCGTCCCTGGTGTAAGTATCTGCGGATGCGACCGGACCCTCTGGGCGTCCCCAGGGGCATTCACGTTTAAAGTGACCGGGCTGTCCGCACTGAAAACAATTTCCTGATGGCTGGGGTTGCCAGGACCCTCTTCCCCGAGCACCCTGAAATCCCCTGCCACGGCCATGGCTTCTGCCTCGAATACCACCGCGAAAAGCTAAAGCCATCAACTTATATTCTTCCTTTTTCTCTTTCTTTTTACTACTTTCCCTTTCTTTCTCCCATGCAAAACTCCTCCCGAGGTGTGCCCCTCCAATTCCTCCTTATCCCTCTGCAGAGATTCCAATCTGGAGTCCTGCAGATTCCCCTCTGCGTTCTGGAGAGAGTCCCCTTGCGGAGGAATAGGGGCAGGTGCAGTGGGGACCAACTGACGAGTTAAAACACGCCGTGGTTTACACCCTTCATCGAAATAACATGGAGGGGGTTCACTCTCGGGAGAATACCTGACTGCCATAATTTTTAAAGATTTCCACAGCTCTGCTGCTGTGTCCCAACAAAACCAGTAACATAACTGTCCCGGATGGTCTTTTTCGATCTGGCTCCTTACTCCTCTTAAGGCAGCCTGTTCGAAAGAGCCATACGAAGGCCACCTCATCTCCGGGTCGGCCAATACCGCGGTATACCCAGTCCAATTCCTTACACACAGTGTGTACAACTTCCTCCTAGACATTCCTGTCTGTACTGGGAGTTTCCCTTCATTCCATAACTTATTTACAATCCCCAGCGGACTCTCAAGAGGCACGCTAGTCCCTTGACCCATGGTGTCTGACAGGAGCCCTCCAACTGGCGTTTATCCTGCTGTCCAGTACACGACCCCTCAATATTGAATTGGCTGGGAGAAATCTCCCGTGGCGCCTGCCAATTCGTATATGAGTGGTCTGACCACTGGACAGAGGCACCGCACCAGAAGGAATCCCGGACGAGCCCCCAAATTGTTAGGTAAAAAGCAAGTCCTACTCACCTCTCCAGCACCCGAGTTTGTGCGGAGTTGGTATAGGGCTCAGAAAACTGTCAGAGACCAGACAATAATTCGTTGATCAACGGGCTCACACCATCCTTAGCTTAAGACCAAAGCTTCGGAGTAAGTGTGGCAAGTTTATTAGGGGTGAGCATCAATGTTTATACACAGAAGTAAACAAAGTGATTAACAGATCATAATGGTCATGCATAATCAATCAAGATTCTACAGGATAAAACAGGTTAAAATGTAAATTAGAAAAGACAAAGGAGGATATGGCTACTTATTGGGAGGGGGGAGGTGTCAGGAGTAGTTCGCAGGTCAGAGCCTTGATTAAAAGTTTCAGACAGAGACATCAAGTCTGGATTAAGTTTAAACTCATGAAAAGTTCAGACTCAACACCCTCACTGTAAAAAAAAAAAAAAAAAAAAAGCACCTTATTTCCAGTCTGAATTTGTCTAGCTTCATCTTCCTATCATTCTATCAAGTGGTACCTCAGATAATGCCCAAAAGAAACTACTGGGGAACTTCTCTTTACTCACACAAATAGCACTTCTATTAACTGCAGTATATCCACAAGGGCTGGATTCAGAAATAATGCTGAAAACTAATTTGCCCATTGTCATTTGTATATGTAATGTAATGTACTTCCAACATCCTTGGAAGACCAGGCTGGCATGTCACCTCTCTAGGGGGGAGATGCGAGACCTGGGCATTCAAAAGACTACACTGAAAATGTGCTAGACAAGTATGGACTTTGGGAACATTAAGTGTTAAGTGGATTTCCTGGGGAGTCGCTAGGGAGAAGTTAATGCAAATTCCCCACCTCCAGGTAAACAAAAACCCAGCCTTTTGAAGCTACACCCTGAGGAGACGGTCAGTGTCTGCTGAGTGCAGAAGGAGCAGAAGGCCAAGATCAATGGCCCAAGCTGCATAAAGAACTGTCTGACCTGTCCAGTCTAGGGTCTGGTTCCATAGCTAAGATGGAGAGGAACTTGTAACCCTGAGGAAAACCCAATTGTGGGTTTTATAGGACTAAAACCTACCAAAGCACTAGGCTGGAGTTGGGGGGTGACCTTTTGAGCATGCATGTAGGTTCTTTTGTTTTTAATAAGCTCTTTCTAATGCTTTGACTTTAAGAGTAAAAGTGCTTGCTTGGAAGGAGCTGCGGGGTAACTCGTAACTGCGAGCAAAACACAAGTCATAGCCTTAGGAGAAAAAGCAACGCACAGGCACTAGCCTTTTTAGGCAATCTGGCTTGCTGGGCATATCACAGTACAAGGCAGGGACCTGTGCAGCCTTTGAAACCCCAGTCCGAAGGGAGTGAGTCATGGGTATCCACCCAGGAGAGGTGATGGCTGACAGCCAGAAACCTTTAAATAGGTGCCATCAAGGGATCATAGCGGGGGAATACAAGTGCCATTACCCTAAAACTGTGACATTTAGCACAGTATCATCTTCTGAAACATGAAGACCTGATTGGTCTTTCAACTATCCATTTTCTCCTATTGAAGCCTTTTCGACTGAGAACTTGGTATATTGTAGGGCCGATGTATAAATATTTGTGTGACTCTTCAGATATGTTTAGACACTGCCACTGGAAATTAAATAGAAAACAATTTTGTGCTTACATTACAATGCACTCAGAACACACAGCCACATGCCGAAGTTTACTTCTTTGAGTGTTAGAGCCATCCAAACAAAATTTTTTCCTAGTTAATCAAGATTTCAAGCGAAAAACTCCTAATGTTGCTGATTCACAAAGCTGTGACTAGGGTTGACCAACCCTCCAGAATTGTCCTGGACTCTCCAGGAATTAAAGATTAATCTTTAATTAAAAATGGTCATGCGATGAACCCTCCAGGAATATGTCCAACCAAAATTGGCAACCCTAGCCATGACTTGTTTTAACTGAGCTAGGTTTGAGGTGTTTGTGTATCCTTTTACATCTATGGCCTCAATCCAAAGCTCATTGAAGTCACTGGGAGTCCTTCCATCAACTTGGATGGACTTTGCATGAGGTCCTGTATGCATGTGTACCAGGGGCACAAGGACAGTAAGTAGCAGGAGAGGTGGAACAGAGAGCTACATAGATTGCATGGTCTTGATTTGATGCAGGGTCAGACTGAAATCTTTACTCACATAAGCATTCCCCAAACCAGATTGCTTTTTTAGTGTTAGTAATAGTATTAAGAGTGTGACACTCAGGGTAGCCTGAGATTCAAAGTTAAGACTGACACTACTTAGATGTTGCTGATAGACTATACTACTTTTTGCATGCCTTTTGGGCTCTCTGGATGGACTCCTCCCACTTCCATAGGTGTGTGCACACTGAAATGTCAGAGTAAACTGAGCACAAGAACTAGGGGTCATCAAATGAAATTAATAGGCAGCAGGTTTAAAACAAAGGGAAGTATTTCTTCACACAGTGCACAGTCAAGTTGTGGAACCCTTTGCCAAAGGATGTGAAGGCCAAGACTATAACAGGATTCAAAAAAGAACTAGATACGTTCATGGAGGACAGGTCCATCAATGGCTATTAGCCAAGACGGGCAAGGATGGTGTCCCTAGCCTCTGTTTGCCAGAAGCTGGGAATCGGCGACAGGGGATGGATCACGTGATGATTCCCTGTTCTGTTCATTCCCTCTGGGGCACCTGGCACTGGCCACTGTCGGAAGACAGGATACTGGGCTAGATGGACCTTTGGTCTGACCCAATAGGGCCATTCTTATGTTCACATATTCACAGCTTGAGGTGGTTTATGCTAGGATACCAAAGGGATTTTTCAGCCATTGCAGTGATTCTCGAGTCACCCGATGTGGAAGTGAAAGCAGAGCACTGCTGTGCATGATGAGCCTCTGCAGGCACTTGCAACAGTCCAGCCTTTTGGATTAATTGTTTCCTTGACTTCTTGGCTTACAGCTATAATTGTGACTTGGCGTTTTTGTTCTGGAGGCCAGATTTCATCAACTCCTGATGAACTGCGACCTGTGTGGTGGCCTCTAATGAATCACTGCGATACCAGCTTCTCTCATTATGACTGTAATAGCATCATAGCGCTCCCTGGCATGTCAAAGCAGTGTGGCTGCCTCTGTTTCCCTCACTGCTGGACAGAGGGCTTGGAGTTTAGATCTCCAGGCAAACCTCTTAAAGAGTCTTCCTCTTTCTGGGGGATAAACAGAACAATACTGTTCTTCACCCCTGTTAGTTCAGGACTTATGCTTCCCAGGTTAAATAGTCTTTTTACAGCCCCTCCCTGGGCTGCAGTCATTGAAGTCTGAAAGTCAGACTGCAATCAATATTACTTTTGCTACTGCAGCCTTGTGATAGTTTCCTAAAGCCCCAGCTCCTGGAGTCAAGTGAATATATGAGACTCTCAGCTTTTGTTTACAGGCAAGTGTAAGGTTCTAGCCTCTCCTCATGTGGAAAAAAGCTTAAAAATGTGACCTGAATGGACACTAGAATTTCAAAAACCAGGCAGCAAATAAAGATACCCCAAATTCATTACTTTAAAAAAAAGTCATGATTTTTAAACTAGGCCAATGATTTTGGGGAGGTCTTAGCCCTGGATTTTTTTAATGTTTGGGCTTGGCAGTACTGTAGTCACCATGGCAGAAGTGAACCATCGACAGAGACTTTCAGAGAAGTAGCTTTGTGGATGATCCTCACATTACTTTAAAGCAGGGGTTCTCAAACTGGGGGTCGGGACCCCTCAAGGGGCCATGGGGTTATTACATGGGGGGGTCGTGAGCTGTCAGCCTCCACCCCAAACCATGCTTTGCCTCCAGCATTTGTAATGGTGTTAAATATATGAAAAAGTGTTTTTAATGTATAAGGGGGGGTCGCACTCAGAGGCTTGCTGTGTGAAAGGGGTCCCCAGTACAAAAGTCTGAGAACCCCTTCTTTAAAGTAATGCCAATGACTCACGCTGCAAAGGGTACCTAAGAGTAATGCAAAAAGACCTCAGTTCACATCCAAATTAAATAAAGCTTGTTAAGAAACTCTACAGAGGGAATTTTGGATTTCTCAGCAAGTGGTTTGAGTTTTGTTCTTCCATTAATTCATACTGTGTTTCTAAGCAAGTCATCTTAGTTCTAACTCCTTAGCTATGAAATAATTCCCCAGGATCCTGCCTGGAAGGTGCTTTGTGCCCTCAGTTGAACTGAAATCAGTAGGAGTTAAGAATGCTCAACACCTCTCAGATTAGGGCCTTTCCTATAAGACACAATCTGACACCGTCACTCACCTTGAATAGTTTCTTACTCCTTGAGCTCCTAGAGGAAGGTGCTCGTCAGAAAGAGTAAAAGGATCAGAATCTGTTCGTATCCTATGAATCTTACAACATGTTCCTTTGAGGGCAGCAGAGTGTGGAGGATGGAATATTAATTTACCTCAAAATATTTTATTTTGTTTCCTTTTTATTCTACTGCTGGTTGAATCTGAAGTTAAGCCTGGTGATGTTGTCAAATTGCATCTATTGTTCTATCTCTTTTTGTCAAGGAATCAGAATGATTCCTTGTTCTTTAGGACTTGTATCCCAGTAGCACCTGTAATATGCAAGCTTGTGCCCAGACATGCAGGACAGTTCGAGCTCCCAATCCACGGGGCTGATCCAAAGCCTGTTGAAATCCGGAGCTGCTGGGCATTTTCTGCTCCCCACGCACCCTCCCTCTTCAAGAATGGTGTCGGTTGCCCCTCTCGACACTAACTTCAGTGGGCTTTGGCTCAGGCTCCGCCCTGTATCGTTTGGAAGTGTTTGCAGAAATCAGTATTTCTTTCCTGGTCCCCAGGCATTCATTCTTTTGTACTATACTATTATAGCAACTGGGCTGCTGAGGAAACAGAGAAGCAAATGCTCCCAAAGGTACCTGATTAAAACACAGATCAGCAGCACACTAGCTGCAAGCTGATATTCTTGTGCAGTGGGAAAGGTTACACCGAGCTGTTCTTCTCCTTGTAGGATTTCCACCTTTCATTTCCTTCCATTTACTGCTACACGCTGAGCCAGGCTGAGAGGGTGACTCCCATCTCCCCGCCATGGCTCACGTCTCCAGCTCCTGTTTACTTTCCTTCCCCTCCCTCAGTTTATTCCCCAAAGCCCGGTTGGCGATCTTCAACTCATCATTCCCACCCTTAGCCAGTTCCTGGAACCCCGAAGGTAACAATGGAGAGAATTCAATCATTGTGCTGAACTGGGGTTTAGGGACAGTGCTGAACAAAGGCGGGTCCACTGGTCCACAACCTCCCCTGCTCCCCGGGGGACACCCAGATAGGAACACACACTCCTCTGCTCTGAGTCACAATCCCACCCCTCCCTGTTCCCACATTGTGGTAATTTATTGCTGGCCTATACGTTATTTACAATGAAAAATCTTAGCCCCTCCCCACACAAATACAGCTATGAATGTTGCAAAGACAAGCACCAGGCGGCTAGGTTGCCTGTGCAACCCTAATTCTTCCCCCTATGCTGTATGCATTATAATATAGGTCTTGGAGTTCTCAGAGAGTCAACATTAGATGCTAGGCAATTTAGTGTTGAGGTAACAGGAAACTTACAGGAACACAAATTTTGTAACAAGAACCCTGAATGTGGGACAGGGAACTATAAGTTAAGGGTAACATTCCAAAAAAGATTCACATTTAAGGTCACCCAAACAGCCTTAACTCTACCTCAGAAAAAGCAGGCACTCAGAGGCAACCTTCATCCATGTGTGTGCGTGCAAGTGTTTGAGTTTAGTCTGCCTTTCAATATTGCTCCTTAATACTGGTTCACCTGGTCAGTGAACACAACAACTAGACGTATTTCGTTCTAGTGACATTCCTGTTGTTTTCTGACAGCCCTACTCCTGAGTCATTTTTTTTACCCCATCTCTGGGTCGGGTGCCAAAATGGAGCAGCACCACTCTACAGGGCAAGGGTCAAATGGGGCAGGGAGCGGGAGGAAAGGAAGTGGTGCTCTTCCAAGTTTTGCGCACAAAATACATGCCAACCAGGTGTCCCTATAAACGAGACGTGGCTCCGAATAGATTGTTCAGAACATGACGGAGCGTGTTCGCTGAGCTACACTGGACTTTTCAAGCTTGACTCCTCCTCGGTAGGACTTGACTATATGCCCCTGGTCTCAGCGACTTGGTTGGGGGAAGGGGAAGAAATGATGGCATCTCCCAGTGCCACTCAAGATGTGGCACCAAGGTGTAGCCTCATTCACAGTCAATTTGTAGCTCTCCTTCTGCATTTGTATGGGAGGAATGAAATAGTTCCAAGTTGTTTACACTGGCCATGTCTACACTCACCCAAGCTAGCTACATCACTCCGGCATGGGAAAAACCCACTCCCCTGAGTGACGTAGTTAAGAATACAGCGGGTCCCCAATATACGTTGGGGTTGTGTTCTTGAAAAGGGCCACGGATACCTACACGATGTATACCAGGGACCTGCTGGTACAGCAGCGGCATAAACAGGAGGGGACACTGGGTGGGTGGGCAATGACGGGGATGGAGGGGTAGGAGCAATCTGGTGGCCCCACTCCAGGCATCCTTGCAGGGGATGGGGGGTGATAGATACTTTGACTAGGGGCTCCTGTAAAAATGGGGGCCCTCGTAAAAATGGGCACCCCTGCACTCTCACCTGCTCCACGCCCGGCATTCGGGGCTTGCCCCTTATGCCTGCCTGGGGCTCCTGCCAGGGAGTGGGGTGTGGAGGCTTGTCCTGCTCCACTCGGAAGGGGAGTGGGATCGGGGCATGTGGGCTTGCCCTGCTCCACCCGCCTGGCACTCCTGCCGGGGAGCTGGGTTGGGCTTGCCCTGCTCTGGTGCTCCAACCAAAGAGCATGGGTCAGGGGCTTGGAAGCCCCCACACTCTGACCCCGCTCCCCAGCTGGAGCGCCGGGCAGGCAGTTTGGGGTAAGCACTGGGGTGGGAGCAGAGCCAGCACTGGGGGGGGGGGGGGGGGCTGGGCCGGGATGTTAAGTGGGTGGGCCCCAGCCCACCTGTCGTTATGCATATCTGTCACATATCCATCGCTCATCAACAGAGGAACGTGTTCTGATGCACGTCGGTCGGCATATCCGTCATTTGCAACTTACAGTACAGTACTGCAATTGATGGATATGCGGATCGGGACCGAGGTGAATCGGAACACGTTCCCCTATTGATGAGCGACAAATATGCAAAACAATAGATAAGAGAGAGACATATGTTGGGGACCCCCTGTACCTAACCTCCAGTGTCCACAGCACCTACCTACCACCTCTTGAGGAGGTGGATTAACTACGGTAACAGGAGAACCCCTCCCATTGCTGTTGCGAATGTCTATACAGAAGCTATGCAGTGGCACCACTGTAGTATTTCAAGTTTAGACAAGCACATTATCACTAGGCATCTGAACCACAACCTCACTGAGATGACTGGGGTAGTTTACACCTCTCAGAGCTATTGTTCCAGGCTCTCTGCAGACTCAGGTAGAACTAAGCAAAAGAGAAAAAGCTGAACTTCTGGGGAACAAGACAGCAGCTTGAAAGAAGTGCCCACATCCTGCCCCCCCCCCCGTGTGCCAGAACAATTCCAGCCTAGCTTCAAGGCTTTCGTTCTTGATACTTCTATGATTAAAAAGCAACAATGACAAGGAAGCAGGGATAGACTCGTTTTCTGTGTGTGGAAAACTTTTCAGCCTTCTTTATGCATCATAAAAAAGCCAAACAAGCCATTTGCAGGTCATCTTTAAGAGGAATGATGCAGCATTTCTTTGTTGATTCAATATATAGACTAACACCAACACAGGCATCCACTCATATCTGGCCTCCTACCTTTTCTTTCTTTCAAGGCTTAAGGAAGTTGGTAGCTTGCAGCTGTCACCATCATCCTTGTAGAAAATGATATGAGAAGGGGAGTGGCGTGGTACTGTATTCCATTCTGTCAAGCACCTTGGCCTCAGGCACTAGGATTTCATTCCCTGCTTTGCCACAAGCTTACTGTATGTCCCTGGGCAAGTCAGTTAGAGAACCGACACACACAGGCTATCTGTACAATGGGAACAGCAGCACTGTCTTACCTCACAGGGGTGTTATGAGGATAAATACTTTAAAGACTGTGAAGTGCTTTGAGATGTCCCAATGAAAAGTGCTATATAAAAGATAAGTACTGTAATTATAATTACTATTTGCAGACACCAAAGCTGATTTTTCAAAAGTGTTTATTGCCATTTGGCCTTTCCAAATTCTATTGAGTTTGGAAATGCCACAGATGTTAAATCACCTTGCACAATGCTTCCTTCTATTACCACTGCATAAGTCACTTTAAGTGACCTCAGAAGTAATACATCAGCAAGGAAAGGGAGTTACAGGGTGTTACAACAATCTTCCTCTTGCTTCCTGATGACCCTTTGGGGTTATGGCTTCAAGATATGCCAGTCTTCGCCCCCTGAGTATTATTTCTGTTTATCTCTGTATTGCCAAATCCAATGTTCAAAAATAAAGGGCCATATTCCAAAAAGCATGACTTTAAAAAAAAAAAGTTTTGGTTTCTTTTTATTTGCCTTCTAGTTTTTGATCTGTTGAGGTCACATTTTCAAGCTTTTCTCCACAATCATGAGGGCTCCCCACTCCCAGTTTTGCCATGATTTTTTTTTGTATTTTCATTCAAAAGGCTTGTTTTAAAAGTGAGCAAATACATTAGATACAGTTACAAATGTTGCTGGCTGTTTTGATGTTTTCCATTTGAAAGGGTTTCTTTTTACAAGTATTGGATGGAAAAAAACCCAAATTGAAAACATTTAATGAGTTCATTTTGTGCCCCACTGCTGAGATCTTGAAACTTTTTGCTGAACTACTTTTTCGTTTTTAGACCATTATGTGACTAGGAACAATAATACTAAAAATAATTCTTATTACTACGAATTTTCTGGGTTTCTACTATTTGAGTTGAAAGCTAGTGTTCTTGAAAGGCATTTAAAGCCTTATTTTAGTGGCACATACCTTCCATCTTAACTCTAGTTTAAGAACATTTTCCCTTCGCTTGGTTTCCCTTCCTCTACTGCTTTGTGATCTCAGTTGTGTCAAGCATCATGTGCCACGCAGGTCTACAGCAATCCACATAAGTCCCTGCTTTCCTCCCCTCCAGGGCTGAGCATTCCATAGTAAGTATGTGGCTGGGCATTCAATATGAGGGGAGGTCATTACCCACATCAATTAATGCAATATAATGCAGTAATGCACAGAAAAGGGGTTTCTAACTTTTTCACAATTTTGGATACAACACCACTTTTCATACAAGCTCTGAGTTTATCAGGCAGTACTGGAAAAGGCACACTTTTTTCTAAAAGAATAAAAAAAGCTATCTAGCTATGCTGTTATGAAAGGGCCTGGGTTCTATCTTTAATAAAACCTTCAATGCACTATGCTTTCGATTACTTTTTTCTGAATGATACCCACTTGACTGGAGAGTGACAAATTGTGGGCACCTTGAAGACCCATCTGTGTTGCATTCTGGGTCTGATCCCACTCCTGTTGATGTCCATGGCAAAACCCTCGTTGACTTCAACAAGTCAGGATCAAGCTCTCCCTATCAATGACCCACTGCATGGAGAAGAAGGGGGCTTGATGTTGCATTGAATAGCTGATCAGAATTTGTGGTTTTAGGGAGATATTTGCAAAGGCACAGATGACAGTTAGCTTTGATCTGCAGTAGAAAGTTTTACTGTCATAGCTGTGTTGGTTAGACGTGGGGAAGAAAAGTCACATTCCTAACCTAATAGCTATGCCAGAAAGAGTGTCCTTTTGCCAATATATAGTAGAACCTCAGAGTTATGAACACCTCGGGAAAGGAGGCTGTTCATAACTCTGAACAAAACACGATGGTTGTTCTTTCAAAAGTTTCCAACTTAACATTAACTTTGAAACTTTACTATGCAGAAGAAAAATGCAGCTTTTAACCACCTTAATTTAAACCAAACAAGCACAGAAACACTTTCTTTACCTTCTCAAATCTTTTTTTTTAAGCTTGCCCTTTTTTGTTTTGTTTAGTAGTTTACATTTAACAGGGTACTGTACTGTATTTGTTTTGTGTGTGTGTGTGTCTGCTGCTGCCTGATTGCGTACTTCTGGTTCCAAATGAGGTGTGCGGTTGACTGGTCAGTTTGTAACTCTGGTGTTCGTAACTCCGAGGTTCTACTGTAGCTTATTCCTCTTGGGGAACCTTTTGCTGATATAAGCTGCATTTCCACTAGTGGGAGCGACAAGCATACCTGGACTAGCAAACCCTTTCTCATGTAGGCAAGGCCTCCCATAGTACCCAATTTCCATTTGTGCCTTTTAAAATGGTCCCCCTCCGTTATTAAAGGGATAGAACTATTATTTCCCCCCTTAGCTACCTAACTATATAGATTCTTAAATGAATAGAAGTGAACAAACATTAAATGTCACCACTCATGCTATTTGTTTACTAGGTGCATTTCAATCCGCTGTTGAATGGGAGGTTCCCGTGCAACAGGGGGGATATTTAAATTGACAACCAGCTGGTTGCACAGAATTTTTAAAAATAGCCTAACAGCATTTTAATGTATATTAAGTTTTGTAAAAAAACTCTTTTTAAAAGCTAAAGTATACAGTTTTGCCTACATTACTTGGTGAAGCCCTTTCAAATGAGAGTTTAGCTGGGAGTATGACAGTGTATTCCCAACTGGGTTAAAGATGTTTAAAATAGCTTGTAACCAGGAATCAGATTTTTGCCTCCCAGTGCCACCTACTGGCTGGAAAAAACCTCAGGCCAAAGGCTCAGTTTTCTATCATTTGATTTTAAACAAAGGCCAACTCCTGTATAAAAACAGACATCCCCATCTCTTGCAGTAACACCCAGGGGCCCTAATTAGGAATGGTGCCCTATTGTGCTAGAGACCACACTAATATATGAAGAGACACATTCCCTGCCCCACTGAGCTGAGGTGCCAGGATCCCCCACACAGGCAGTCATGACAAAGGGTCTGCAAACCTGAGGGGAATAACAGAGCAGTGCCTAGTCATGTTCCAGGCCACGGTTGGTACCAAGGGTCAGAGTCCAAGTCAGGTTTCAGGATCCAAGTCAGAAGGCAAAATCCAAATCAAGCCAAGGTCAGAGCAATGAATGGTCATGACAGGTATAAGAAAATAAGACTTGGGTTCTAGTTCCCTGGGGCCTTACATGAGTCTGGGATTTTCAAAGGCTCTCCAGGGAGTTAGGCACTCATGTGACTTAATTGTTGCTACTTGGATGTGTAAATTTAAGCACACCTCCCTGTACCAGGGCAGGGTGTGGCTCTTTTACTTATTCAGGGCTGAAAAGGGGGCTGTGTCTTTTCTGGACTCAAATCTGTTCAAATCTTTCTCTCCAGCCCATCAGAAATATCACTGCCTAACTCCCCCTCCTCTCGTGCTGCTCCGACCTCTTGGACTCTCTGCTGGCTCCACAGCTCTTTTCGGAGCCCCCAGTTTCATCTCAAGACTTTGTACAACCTACATGTCCCTGGTCTCACCCTCTGAGGCCTGGCTCTTTGTTAATCCTGCCTCCCTTCTCACCTCTCCTGATTCCTTCTCCTCACACACCAATGCCTTCTCCCATCCTCCCCTGACGTCTGGAAAATCCACCTCAGTCCTATGCAACACACACCCTTCCCCTTTCCTTCAAAGGATACCATGAGCCCCACCTTTCCCCGACAACTTCCTCAGCAATGACCCCATGCCAACCCAACACAAGTTAAACAGAACTAAACAAATAAGGAATGAATCATCAATGATTTAGATAATGGCATACAAAATATACTTATAAAGTTTGCAGACGATATCAAACTGGGAGGGGTTGCAAGTGCTTTGGAGGATAGGATTAAAATTCAAAATGATGTGGACAAACTGGAGAAATGGTCTGAAGTAAATAGGATGAAAATCAATAAGGACAAATGCAAAGTACTCCACTTAGGAAGGAACAATCAGTTGCACACGTACGAAATGGGAAATGACTGCCTAGGAAGGAGCACTGCGGAAAGGGAGTCATAGTGGGGGTCATAGTGGATCACAAGCTAAATATGAGTCAACAGTGTAACACTGTTGCAAAAAAAAGCCAACATCATTCTAGGATGTATTAGCAGGAGTGTTGTACACAAGACACGAGAAGTAATTCTTCTGCTCTACTCCACACTGATTAGGCTTCAACTGGAGTATTGTGTCCAGTTCTGGGTGCCACATTTCAGGAAGGATGTGGACAAATTGGAGAAAGTCCAGAGAAGAGCAACAAAAATGATTAAAGGTTTAGAAAACATGACCTATGAGGGAAGAGTGAAAAAAATGGGTTTGTTTAGTCTGGAAAAGAGAAGACTGAGAGGGGACATAACAGTTTTCAAGTACATAAAAGGTTGTTACAAGGAGGAGGGAAAATAATTGTTCTTCTTAACCTCGAAGAATAGGACAAGAAGCAATGGGCTTAAATTGCACCAAGGGAGGTTTAGGTTGGACATTAGGAAAAAAACTTCTTAACTGTCATGGTGGTTAAGCACTGGAATAAATTGCCTAGGGAGATGGTGGAATCTCCATCATTGGGGATTTTTAAGAGCAGGTTAGACAAACACCTGTCAGGAGGAATGGTCTAGATAATACTTAATCCTGCCATGAGTGCACGGGACTGGACTAGATGATCTCTGGAGGTCCCTTTTAATCCTATGATTCTAAGGAGGAACCACCATACTGGGCACTTTATCCACACAACCATGGAAACCAAGTAAAAATCCCTCTTGCCCAATGTCATGTCACTGTTGAACCTAATTGTGGGCCAGTTTGCTCCCAACGCTGTCAAAAGGACCACGATTGGGTTAGCAGATTGTAAACTTCCCAGGGCAGATTCCATGAGCTGGATTCTCTGGTCTGCCAACACTTTAAGCTGGCTAGGGCGTCCCACAGGAGAATTCCCTCTGGTACAGAGCTGGTGGAGATGGTCTCCTTCTATGCTAGCTCCTGCCTGGGACTGTTAGGGCTGGAAAGGGTATGCTAGATCCAGACAGTACCAGGCCTAACCTGTAAGCTCATGCTGGAAAAGCTGATGCTCAGCAGCCAGCGATAAGAGAGCCACAGCTCAGATGTAGGCAAGAATCAGGGCCAGACTCTGATCTCACCTTGCACACCTGTGGTACGATAAATAGATGTGTTACAGTGAGTGCCCATTATTGCCTCCAGCCTATTGCACAAGCTTGCAAAGTTCAGACTTCAACACTCAGTTACACAGAATCAAGACTCCCTGATAACCTTCAGTCCAGTGGTTAGAGAACTAACCCAGGCAGTGGGACAGGATTGTGTGGGGCTAGGTGTGTGCTGTTGTTCATTCCAGAAATGACTGAGGCACCTGACTCCAGAAGAGGGTTCCCAGCTGCAGATTCCAAATGTACAGAGGCTCCTTGCTCCAGCCCAGACTTAGGCACCGAACTCCTTGAGGGCTTAGGATACTGCCCTCTCCCCTACAGTTGCTATGAGCTAGCTTAGGCATCTTCCTGCCTAGCTGTGTTGACTTTTTGAGGATCCAATTCTGAGATGCCAGTCTCTCCCCATTCCTTGTACAGGGGACCTAGGTGGCTCATTTGGGGTTTGTGGATTCCATTGGGTGGCTAGGCATTTATGAGTTAGGCGTTGCGACACTCAGAGTTGCAATGCCTACATCCCTTCGTGGGTTTGGGCCAGAGAGACTAAGTGACTTGCCAAAGGGCACACACAAAGTCTGTGGCAGAGCAGGCAATTGTAAGGAGACTGGGTAGTAGGTGGTCAGGCCTAGTGCTCAAAGCAGGAGTCATAACTAGTGGTTGGAGCAGGAGGTCAGAACTGAAGTCAGACTCCAAATATCAGAGCCAAGGTTCAAGACAGAGTCAGCAGCAGGAACCAGGGCCAAGGGTTAGAACCATCGCCAGAGTCCAAATGCCAGAACCAAGGGCCAAGCCAGAGTTGGAGCCAGGAATTATAGCTGACAGTCAGACCTGGAGTCAGGAAGGCAGGAGCAAGACTGAGAGAGGACTGGAACAAAGCTGGGAATGGAGCGGAGCAGAGCAGGGTCTACGCAGGAGCAGTGCAAAGCAAGGAGGAGCAGGACGTCCAGCGAGTCAAGCACAGGGAGGCAGAGAATCTAGAGGCACATGCATTGAGTAGTAGCCACTGATCCTCTGCAGCTGCTGGGTTTAAGAGCAAGCTACCTGACTGCCTTAGCCAATCAGGTGGTTCTGCGTGGCCCAGTTTTGCTTGTTGGTTCCCTGGAGGCTCTGGGGGTGAGCGGGCTAAGGTGCAGCCCCTCTTTCTGGACTGGAATTAACTTCAATCTCCCAAGCACTAGGTTAGCACCCCAACCACGGCCTCCTTCTCTTCTACTCCTGTATTTGAGACCAGGCAAAACTTACTAATAATTCAGAGGTATAAATGCCTTAGAAGTGGAATGAGTTTGTTGGGATTTTTTAATGTAAAGATTGCAACGAGAAATTTTAAATTTCAATGGCAAAATGGGGGAGGCAGGGAATTTGTTGGGTCAAAGAATAAAGTATGGAAAGGCTGCAGGGAACCCCCCAACAAAAATGTAGGTCCACAATCCTTTACTGCGAGCTCCAGTATCTATCACCTGGTTGGTAGCCAAGCTAGTCCTCCTTATGTAACCTCCTTTCCCCTCTCTCTGCTGGAATGAGGCATGTGGAATCAGGTATATATAAACCAAACAAATTGTTTTTATTTTGGAGAAACCGAGTTACATATATGGGAATGGGGAAAATGCATAAAATGATAACAGAAACGTATTCTCTATAGATACAGTAACTCGGAACATCTGTGGCCTGCAGCCAAGACCCAAACTAGACCCCCCCTGGAGTACAAAAGGGAAGTAAACATACATTGTCACCCTTCTGATGGTCACTCAGGACCTCGATCCTTTGGCTCGTACAGAGCCTCAGGAGAGGAACTCTGAGGAGATCCCTCCATGACTCGTCCTTCTCACTGGCACCGGCTGACACGGCGGCAGGCTCACAAGATGATGGGTGTTCACAGGCAAATGACAACGATGGATGTTAACTGCCGCAGGTGGTAAGTAATAGCTGGAGATGGCACTTGTCCGGAGTTTCGATCACCTGTGGAAGCAAACCTGCACGCGCCTGCCACTCGGATGGGCAGCCCCCAACTGAGGTAACTGCTGCTTTTATATAGACTCTATAGCGCGAAACCCCTTAGGGAACCTCATAGAATCCCTGGGAAAATCCAGTTAAAACTGGAACTTGTTTACACTGCTGACTATTGGAAAGGGCGGGAAAACACTCCAACTGCCCTCCTGAGCACATGACCAAGTCCTCCATTTTAGATAACAAAATGGATTCCATACAAACATAATAAATCATAATACTAATAGCCTTACAAACACAGTTTTAGGAATTTGCTCCTGACAAATTCAACCAAATTTTAGCAAAATCTTCCCTCCCTTGCATTTTCCATCTAGCTTTAAAAATCCCAAAGGGGATTGTGCAGACTCTTGACATTGTCTAACAGAAGTGTTCATTAGACTCTTATAGTTTTCAGATGTAAAATTATCAACTGTCGCTCCATCGAATATAAACATCTCACTGTGTTGTAAGTTGCACAACGAATAAAGCAGAATTAGCACCTGATTATGATTATGCATGCAACAAAATGGGATCATGTGGGCTGATTTGGTGCAGTGGATTCTGGGATGGGGTTAAAAAGATTATGCCAGAGGGACTCAAAGAATTCTGCTGTGTAAAGTGAGGGAAGTACAAAGTGGTGGCCTTGTGAGTCACAGATGGGAATCGAGTAACTACCTGGAATAAATCAGGGAAGAGATGATATTTAAGGTGGTATATACAAAGACTAGCTGGACCCAACCCAATGACTTGGCAGGAATGCGTGTGGGAAATCTGGGCTTGGGAGCTTCTCAGGCAGGTGAGACACATATTCATTAATTATAATAGAGGTGATTTGCGATGACTGGCCTTTCTCCTTGTATCTTATTTTGATCAGTTCAAGGTGTGTCATTCTTGTTGGCCTTGGAGAGAAATTCAGGATCCAATCCTGCAGCAGGAAAATCAACAGTGAGATGTTGTTTCACAAACCACCTGATAGTATCTAAGATCGCAGCTTATTGTGTTCCTATGAAACACCAGGGCCCAGATTCTGATCTCATCCACACTAGGGTGAAATTTGGGGTCTAACAGAGATATTTGATTTATTTATAGTTCCTCTTTAGGTTTATAAAATAGGAAGAGGCTCCAGTCTGAACATGCTAAGCAACTCTGACAAATGCTTAAAAACACGAGTCAAAGCAACAGCACCATAAAATAAAAATAGGTATCCAGACAGCACACACACGAAGCAAATCCCCCATTTATCTCTAAGCATCTCCCCCAACAATTATCCCAATTCAGCAAAGCACACAAGACCATGCTTAATTTTAAATATACGAGTAGTCCCATCGACTCCAGTGTGCTTAAAGCTAAGCATGTGCTTAAGTGCTTTGCTGAATACAGGGCGATGTTTGCTCCTTCAGCAAGGTGTGGAGGTGATGCTTGGGACCATGGATGAGAGGGGAGATCGTCAGTGAGATAATTTCTCTATTAATATGTGGTCCATGCCAGGAACACACTTGAGAACCCCGCATTATACGCTGTTCATTTGCAGTGAAAAATAAAACTACCATTATCGGGTAACAGAACAAATTAGAGCAAATCCCTTCAGAAACGCGTACTCAACGGCTGGGAAGTGCCCTGGGCATTGCAAAATCAACCAGATATTCCCATTACATTCAAACATTCCAGAAGGAGCTGCCTTCTTCTTGTCCTGTTTTGCCATTGCAACCAGGTCCAGCCGGAAGAACCACGCATTGCTCCAGGCCTTGGCAATGCATAGTTATCTTTCCACATGTTATCATTCAAAGATCTCTTACTTAGGCAAATACAAGTACCCCATTCCCTTTTATTCTTACAGTCACGGGTAGGCCGGGACTGTTGTAATTCCCCCTAATCTAGTCTTCCAGCTGGTACTTCAGGTGGATCTTTTCACATACTAGCTAGAGAAAAGCCAGCAGTAGCATTGCCAAACAATCTAATCACTCACTGTGATTTTATGCCTAATTAGCCCAGTTACCTTGCAGTCGCCACAGATGAAAGAGAGGCATGTCTTGACTGGAGTTTATTAGCTTGGCTCACTTGGCTGCTACTAAGCCTGCAAAAATGTATCAAGCCAAGACTTCAAACCTTATTTGCATTTGGGCTGGTGCATCTTTGCAAGCAACAGTCACCTGAGTGAACAGTTTCTGTCGGCTGCATAAACGTTGTCATTTGGGATTTAAAGCTTTGTGCAGGTCCTGGGCACGGGGGTGAATTTCACCCGCACTGAAAGCAGGCAAGCACAAGAGCGAAAGGATGATCCAGTGGGCAGGGTGCTTGCCTGGGCCTTGGGATGGCCTGGGTTTAGTGTGATCTTGGGCACGTCGCTGTGGGTATGTCTACACTGCAATAAAAGACCTGTGGTTGGCCCAGGTCAGCTGACTTGGCTTCATGGGACTCAGGCTGCAGAGCTATAAAACTGCAGTGTAGATGTTTGGACTGGAGCTGGAGCCCGAGTTCGGAGACCCTTCCCCCTTGCAGGGTCTCTGAGCCCGGGCTCCAGCCTGAGCCTGAATGTCTTACACTGCAATTGTATAGCCCTGCAGTCCAAGTCCCGCAAGCCTGAGTCAATTGACCTGGGCTCTGAGACTGGGTTTTTTATTGCAGTGTAGATGCACCCTTGAGTTCTACTAACCCTGGGCTTATAGTGCAGTGTAGACACACCCTTAGCTTCTTGGTGTCTCGGTTCCCTATCTGTAAAAGGGGGATAACAGCACTGCCCTACTTCACAGAAGTGTTGTGAGGCTAAATACAGTACAGATGGTGAGGTGCTCAGACTACTTATTAATTGGGCTATATACATTCATGAGGTAATACACCCACACTAAGGTGTATTAACCAGGTGTCCTGGCTAAATTCCATTGTGAGTGACTGAATTCCACTTTCCTAAATCTCCCTCTTCAGAATCAAGTAGAGAATTATTGTTTTTATTTTTGTTTCTCCTCCTAAACTTTACTGTGTTGCATTGCTAGCTGCATCAGCATATCAGTGGGTAGGGGTTCCCAAATACACAAATGCCATGGGACCATAGTTAATCTCATTCCCTTGCTTTCCTTTCTAAAATGCTCTCAGCTAAAATTTGCTTGGTCTGTAAGAAATCTGTGTTGAGATCCTGTTATCAAACTATTAATACGCTACTCAGCCCATTCAATATAGCATGGTCAGCAAACTTAATCCATCAGTTTTAAACCATATCACTGAACTTTCATATATAAGAAACAGATCGGGGAAAGCAATCATTATTGTAATAAACGTTTGGGACAAATGGCGGTGTAACAAAAGTTAATATGAGCTGGATTAAACATTTATACGAAATGGCATTGACTTTTCTCCATATGCTTCTGATTCTTTCATCGTTCAGGTCAGCTGTTCGTTTCAAAGATGGTGTCGGCTTTTAATTCTTGATCAGATGGTTGTAAATATATTTTACCAAAGATTCAGCAAAATATGCACATGATAGGTGGGATTTTCAAGAATACCTGTGTAATTTGGGGGCGCACATGCCATTGAAAATCAGTGGCACTCCTCCTAAATAACTTAGGTCTTCTGGAAATCCCACCTAATTAGTTTATGATGTGTTGTTAATCACTATGGGCCTCAGTAAATGCCAATATGGTAAATGAATCCAACTACTGCAGCAAAGCACGGAGTCTGAAATCTGAAGTAGATAGTAAGAACACAGTTGAAATTCTGTATCTACCCCCTTTACTGGTTGGCTGCTCCGTAGCATTTGTCCAAACTATTATTATTTGTATTATGGTAGCACACAGGTGCTCCAGCCGAGACTGGGGCTGCATCGTGCTAGGCACTGTACACACACATAGCAAGAGACAGTCCTGACCTCCAAATAAACAAATCTAAACAGACAAGACAGACAAAGGATTGGAGAAATGAAATATTATTGGCCTAATTTCACTGATTTCAAAGAGTTGAAGTGCCTTGCTCAAGATCAGACAGGGTGCCTGCAGCGAAACTGAGAAGCCAGATCTCCTGACTCCCGGTCCAGTGCCTTAACCTAAAGCCCATCCGTCCTCTCTGACAGAGGAAGCTTCAGAGCCCCATGGAGCATTTTGCAGTTCAGTGTGTTTAGCTCATTCCATTTGCAATTTATCTGTGAACAGATTTAAGGTGAATTCCTGGCCCTGTTGAAGTTAATGGCAAAACTCCTACCAATGCCAACAGGCCAGGATTTCACCCTTAATATTTTAGGCTTTTATTCCTAACTCAAAAGTATTCACACATTTCACCCTATGTATTGTTCCAATTGTTTGCTGCACCTATTGCCTCCAGGATTTTTCTACATAAATAGCAACATGTGGGGTGTGTTTGTTCACCTAAGTGGCACATGGTGTTGTTTCTGCTCTAGCTGGATGACTTGCATACCCCCACAGGGCTTTCCAGATGACTGTGTGAACACCTCTACAATGACCGTTTCTGCCAACACCCTATTCTGACAAGGTTTCACAACGCTTTCCCTTTCCGCTAGCATCTTTGCAAACAAAAAGGTGCCCCCATGCAGCGTTGCTAACTCTGGCAATTTTCTCATGAGCCCTATAATATTTAGTGTTTTTCTTAAAGCCCCAGCTCCTGTAGTCAGGTTATTTTGTGAAAATATATCAGCTTTCAAGGAAGCTTCATGGTGATGGAGGAAAGCTTGCAAATGTGACCCAAGTGGTTCCTATTGGCTCAACAAACAAAATAAACAACCCTCCTTCCGCCACCAAATGGAACATAAATAACTTTATAAGATTTGATGAAAGCATGCTGATGAGTGTGAATATAATGTAACTGGAATATGCTTCATGCAAAAGGTCTCTTGTAAGGAATCATTACAAAGCTTATAATATACTGAGTGTGGTCATCCTATTTGTATAAATGTATCACTCTTGTATCTGAAACTAGAAATATGAAATATAACTCTGAGGGCCATTAATGGTGGTCTGGAATCTTAATGGCTCCCATTAACCAGGACAATTGACTGTAGATGACTCTGTTTTACTTGGAAGTCTTCCTGTATATGTGTGTGCTGGCAAGTGGGTAATGAAGTCTTACACACCAAAATAGCTAGGGACGGCCCTGAGCCCAGCAGTCCCATTGATTTCAACACTGCTGCATGCCTGCCTTGCATCATCCAGAATTCAGGATACTCCTAATGGGATGCTTCCAGCTTCCCCTGTTATTCCTACAAAGTCTGGATTTTTGGACCATTGGCGCAAACAGCAAGAGCTGTCTGTTTACTCAGGCCTTTCCTGAGTGAGCGGCATAAGTTTCTTGTGGAGGCTGGAGACTCCTATTCCAAGTTGATTTTTGTCAGCTATTGTTGCTGCTGTTACATGGGGGTGATTTATGGCAAATTCAGCTAGAGATGGGCACATGCTCTTTACAAAAATAATAATGATTAAATAAAAAGTCTTCTCAGGAAAGCAAAGAATGGGCCCCAGGCTAGAGATAGCGATAGGGCCAGATCTGTAGCTGGTGTAAGCTGCTGTAGTGCCGTCGACTTCAATGGAGCGCTGCTGAGTTTCATCAACTGACGATCTGCATTTGGAATATATTTCATGATTTTCAAACATAACAAGTGGCTGGCAGGATGAGTGTAGACGCAAGGAAACAGATAAGGGGTCGTGAAATGGGGCTGTCTCGTGGGAAGGAGTGGATAAAATAGCTGAATGCCCACTGAAGCCCCTTTCCAAAATCCTTGTGCTGTGCATGCATCTAAAACCTGCATGCCGGCTCCTAGCCACACCCTGGTGTGAGCTCATTTCCAGCCAGTTTGAGTGCCCACACAAATAAACACCGTCCGGTGCATGCAGAAGGAGTGGGCATTGGTCTGTTATTAATCCGGATAAAACTAAGTTCCTGGACATTACCAGCAAACAGTCTCCAGCTCCAGACTACAATCGGCTCAGTATTAACCTGTCCAAAAGGGACACGGAGCAGGTGGCAGCTGTCACATATGTGGGCAGCATCATACATGGTGCTGGAGGGTACTCGAGAGATGTGGACATTAGTACAGCAGTAGCAGCTGTCATGGTTCACACCCTTTAGCAGCCTCTGTGGGGACACTGGAACATCAAGCTTGCTACAAAGCTGCGGCTCATAGTTATACCAACTCTGTTATATGGAAATGAAACGTGGCTGCTGACAAGACTGAAGAATGCCTGACTGAGGTTTCTGATGCTCTTTTGGTTCTGTCAGCTTCTTCATATCAAGAGGCATGATAAGATCAGAAACAAGGATAGTTGAAGCGGAACCCAGCAACCACCTCTCAGCACTGGTTTGGGTTCAGTGGCTTTCTTGGTATACGCATATTATTACAGTGGAAGAGTAACAAATACGGAAGCATTTGTACTGCAGAATGCTTCTGTGCAGCTGGCGATCATATGGGTGCTAAAAGCAACAAGATTTTCAGCGATGGACGTGAGCTGGATATAGTCAGACCACCTTAAGCACTTTGCCAGAGATGGAGCTGAGCGGCGCTTGATTTGCAAGGAAGCCACGTCTGTTTGGAATTTGCCATGGTGCTGAGGAGTGCATTCAGAAAAATGCATACACAAAAGATACACTATGCCCAGGCACGTGTTTCTCTGGAAATGAAACCTTGAGTTTTAGCCAAGATCAAACTGGAAGTTGCCATGACATATGGAATCACAGCAAAGAGGAAGCGTTTATTAACAAAAAACAGCTATCGACCCTAGAAAAACAATCAAATTTCCATACAGCGTGAGTTCCTGCTTGGTCTTTCTTGTTTGCCATGCTGTTTTGGACCACCATATAGCACGTCTAGTGACTGAATAATGTGCTGCAAGTAAGCATTATGCAAGAGGAACTATCGCTTGGAAAGTATTGCTCTTATGCAATGCAGTTGGTTTGCTCCACTTAGCAGACGTTTCTGCTGCCATGTACCCTGTCAAGTGTGGCCTGTGGGGCAGCTCAGAGAAGAACACAAGAGAGTCCGCTCTAGCTTCAAGATCTTTTCCAACTCCAATTTCTGTTGGCTGGAGGCTGACCCCCTTGTCCACATTGGGTAGCATCTTATTCGTCAAGTAGTCCTGTTGAAGCCAATGGGATCCCTCATTGGATTAAGGTGCTGCTTGCTGTAAGTACAGGTAACGGGATTGGCCCTATAATTCATTGTTGTTAGCAATGGTCCAGGAGCAGTCGCTCCCTGCCAGAAGTCTGGTTATTAGCCCTCTGCCGAGCAGTATGCTTTACTTCAAAGGAGCCTGATTACTGACCACTCTGACCTAATCTTGGAAACTGGTGTCCTTGTCTGTCCAACAAAAACATGTGTTGTCCATTACGATAGCTGCTCCTAAAGCACTATGCATCAGCTTCTTCCTGAGTGTACTGGCTGGGAGCTCACTAATATCCAGGCACACACAGAAGCCGGGTGTGCCTGTCACTGATTTCTTCAAAATCTTACTCAGAAAGTCAATTGACAGCATCCTAGAAGTCCAGCAGGCTGGGACATGGTGATGGCATATGATTCAAACTCCCCTCCCATATCTAACACAGGGGTTAAGGGGTGCGTGACGCATCTGGGTAATGACAATATCCTAGCTGGCGTAATGGGCAGGGTGTCTCAGTGCCCGCACAGCCAGATGACACTAGTTTGTTGGAAATGCTCCTGCAAACAGAAGCCCCGCCGCGTGATCTTGTTCTAACTCTGTTTCCCAAGTCACCATCTTCCCCCGATCCCTCTGTTAGGCCACCAGCTCCGTGTCTGTGTGTGGAGAGGGACCTGTCCCCACAGAAGAGGGGTGTTCTATCTCTGCAGTATGAAGTCCCCCGGCTTTCCCCTGCCCAGGGTGCTCTGGATTTACAGCTCTGTGCAGCTGGAAGGGGAGGCAGGCCAGGGACCGGATGGGCATGAGGCTGTATGAACCTGTGCTACTTTCTGCTCAGTTCTGTGGAATGCCCTTTAAGAGAGCAAAGCAGGTAGGGGAAGCCCAGGAGATGGCCTCTTACTCACTAAATAGTCCTGCTGGGCTAGATAGCGGGCCCTTACTCAGCCTGGTGGCCACGAATACTGCTTATGTGGTGTGACTAACTGCGGACCCAGTGTGTGTAAGGGCTCCATGGTCTGGCTCGTTGACTTCAGCGGGGCCTGATTTGACAACCCTTACTCACACTGAGTAGTAGCCTACTCCCTTGAGTAGTCTCACTGATATCAATAAGGCTGCTCCTGGAGTAAGGTGCGAAGCTAGCACCGATGGGAGCAGGTCACCATCTCCAGGAGACAGTTCTGCTGACTCACCAGCATGGCTTCCATTTTGTCTGCTTGAGCTTCAATCACCTTGCTCTCATCCAAGCCGCTATCTTGCTCTGGCACTGAGAAAGCAAACAGCGCCCCTGAGTCACAGGGTTGTCATCCCTCCAGAATTGGCCTGAGGTCCCCAGGAATAAAAGATTCATCTTGAATTAAACATAGGGTGACCAGACAGCAAGTGTGAAAAATCAGGACAGGAAGTGGGCGGTAATAGGAGCCTATATATAAGAAAAAGACCCAAAAATCGTGGCTGTCCCTATAAAATCGGGACATCTGGTCACCCTAATTAAAAACCACAGCATGTGAGGAAACCTCCAGGCAAAAGCTGGCAACCCTGCCCTGAGAGGGTGCATCAGAGCATGCCCAAGGAGGCCAACGGAGAGAGGAAGGAATCCCCCGTGGTTAGGGCACTAGCCTGGGGCTTGGGAGGCTCAGGTTCAATTCCCTGCTGTCTCACACACTTCCAGTGTGACCCTGGGCAAGTCACTGACCTCCTTGTGCCCAGGGCCGCCCAGAGGATTCCAGGGGCCCGGGGTCTTCGGCGGCGGGGGGCCCTTCTGTTCCGGGACCCGCCGCCAAAGTGCCCCAAGACCCGCGGCGGGG
Organism: Mauremys mutica; assembly: GCF_020497125.1. NCBI lineage: Eukaryota > Metazoa > Chordata > Testudines > Geoemydidae > Mauremys > Mauremys mutica. The sequence continues at coordinate 203,889,980 of NC_059074.1, forward strand.
CCCCCCCGCCACCGAATTACCGCCAAAGCGGGACCCGCCGCTGAAGTGCAGCCCGGTCTTCAGCGGTAATTCGGCCGGGGGGGGGGGTCCCCACCGCGGGTCTTCGGGGCACTTCGGCGGCGGGTCCCGGAACGGAAGGGGCCCCCCGCCGCCGAAGACCGGGCTGCGCTTCGGCGGCGGGTCCCGCTTCCCCCCCGCCCCGGCCTCAGCCTCTTACCCCCGGCTCCCTCCTCACCCGGAGTCTCAGCGCCTCGCTGGAATAGCCGCAGCGTGTCTCCGGCGGGGCCTGAGCCCCGTCCCGCTCCGAGCCGCGTGGTGAGGGGGCGGGGCTGTGAGCTCCACACCGAGCGGAGGGAGCTGAGCTCAGCCCGGAGCTCCCGGCCCCGCCCCCGCCCCCTCACCACGCGGTTCGGAGCGGGGCGGGGCTCAGGGGCCCCGGCGGAGACTCAGCGCTTGATGCGCTGAGGCTCCAGGAGAGGGGTGGAGGCGGGAGCCTCCGCTGTTCTCTTGGGGGGCCCCTGCGGAGCCCGGGGCCTGGGGCAAATTGCCCCCTTTGCCCCCCCCTCTGGGCGGCCCTGCTTGTGCCTCAGATCCCCATCTGTATAATGGCGAGAATAGCACGAGGGGGTGTTGTGAGGATAAATACATTGCAAGAGTATGAGGGGCTCAGATACTGTAGTCATGGGGGCTGTGTAGGTGTGTTTGTACAGCACCTTGCACAGTGGGCTCCTGGTCCATGACTCGAGCTACAGTAATACTAATAATAAAAGTAATAACTCAGGAGAAAAACATTTATCATTGTGGGGGAGGGCCTGATTCTGGTCTCATTACTCCATCTTGAACCCAGCGTACCTCCACTGGCTTCAGTAGGATTACTCGTGATTTTCATTGCTGCACAATCAGATTCACAACCTCTATGAATAATATAAATCATGGCATAATGAAATCCCATCACAAAACATTTGGGGTCAGAGCCTCCCCTGGGGTCAGCTGATGTACTCCGTTAATCTCGTCCTTCAGCCTTAACTGCAAGTGTAAGACTACCACCAACCAAAAAGGACAGGAGTCACTTTGTCCTACTCCCAGCAGATCTAAATGACTTGTTTTGATAATGCAGTGCTGCCGGTGCATTCTGTCTGCACGTAAGGGTGATGCATGGGCGTGTGAGGGAATCCTTTGGCTCGGACCAGGATTTCATAGAGTGGCTGGATTTTACTTCGTTTATGAGAATGTCTGTTTGTTTGTGAAGAGCAAAAGGAGCTCAAATCAATATTCTGCCACCTATGCTGACATTGAGTAGGAGTGTAATTGGCAAACAGCCCCATTGCAATCAATGAGGCTACTTGCAGAGGAAGGTGCTACGCAGCAAGAGGAAGGTTCTCAGAGTCAGTCCCTAAACTGAAAATTATTCAGTCCTTTTGCAAAACAATAGCCCACGTATGTCATACGAACGTTGGAACTGTCTGACTGGATCAGACCCAAAGTCCCGGTAGTCCACTGTCTCTAACAGAGGCCAGCGCCAGATGCTTCAGAGAAATGTGTAAGCAGATGTTGGGTAATCTGCCGCCACCTTAGGGCTCACCCTGATCACTAATAAAAGATTGGCTTAAATCCTGAAGCATGAGGTTTAAAATCCCTTCCACAATTGTTATAATTAACAATATTGACTTTGGATATTCTTGTTATCCTTAGAAGCATCCGATCCCCCACCCTTCTGTCTTTTGAATGTCAGAATATTAAAGTGACAGTGCTACGTTGTGTTGATCTTAAATGCACAGAATACCCAGGTGGGAAATGATTTCTCCTTCAGTTACTCATCTATCATCTATTACTTTTCAGCCAGGCTGATTTTGACTTACACTAGCAAATGAAATGCCATCACCATCCAATTACACTGGTATAGCATGTCTAAATCTATCACGTATTTACTTCAGTGGGGATAGGGTGGAACTGCCAGGTGTGTGTGCTATTATTTTAATTACATTTAAAGGGGCACTGCAGGTTGAAATCTAGGTAATTAAAAAAAAAAGAGTTGAAATAACATCTGGTTCTACACCTGGCCCTAAATTGTCCTGCTGCTGTGTGTAGTTTTACAAATCACATTTTCCTATTTTAGGTATTCCTCTCTCTCCCAAAACTATGGGACAGACACACACAAGCTACCGGGAAACTGAACAATGCTACAGGGGCAACATAGCGCTGTCATAGGTATAAAAAAAAAGCGTACAAACTAAAAAATAATAGAGTGTTTTCCCCCTCAAACCTCTTTCAGTAATAGTCCCCTAAGGTGTTACTTGTAATAATGGGAGGTACAAAAATTTCTTACGTAAATTTGATTTTTAAGTTGATGGTCACTTAGGACAGGTCTTTTGGGTAACATGCAAATGCAAACAATTCTCAGGACTTTTCACATAATGGGCCCAATGCAGAGCTAGCAGAATCAGCAGGTACATCTTCATTGAAGTCAACAGCAGTGCACTTGCTTGGGAGGCAGCGTTGACTAGTGGCTAAGGTCAATGGCCAAGACTCTAGAAAGCTGGGTTCTGCTCCTGGCTCTCAGGTGACCTGCTGGGTAACCTTGGACAACTCACTTCTGTACCTCAGTTTCCCCATCTGGAGATAGTGACATGCGTTTCTTTGTAAAGCACTTCAAGATCTACTGATGACATTGTTATTTTATATCAGATCTATGTTTGACCCAATCAGTTTATATTACTTTCTAGCTTGCAAGGCCCAAATAAAGCTGAGGAATGTACACACACATTCTTGCTGATTTATCCCTGATGAGCTCAGCTCTTTTGCAACCTAGACTCTCAGGCTGAGAAGAGTGCTGGGCTCTAACTTAAACTCCTTTGGAAATTCCCAACATAAATCTCTTCCCAGAAGTTAATGTCAGGCTATTTCTGGTCCATGACACTCAAGTTCTCATAATCCTAGTTCTGTTTACTCTATGACACTTCTCTTTCTGAACATATAGATCAAATTCTGGGCCTGATCCTGCAGTCATTATTCAGGCAAAACTTCCGCTGCCTTGTTCGGTGTCAGCGAGGAGTTTCTATGCAGATTCCCACCAGCTGAAGATCTGGCCCCTTATGTTTATGTAGCCATTCGCTTACACAATTATCCAGTGTGTACATGAGACCATGGCAGCTGTGTGTGCAAATCAGACAAACAACTGCAGGCATATTCTTGCATGTTTGGCTGCATGAGCATGTTAGTTTAATTGTCCAGATGAAACTTGGATTGCAAAAAGTGCTGCTTACTTAGGGTCCAGTCCCATAAGCCCTCACTCACCAACCTAGTGACCCACTGGAGACAAGAGGCGGATTCATGGGGGTAAGAGTTTGCAGAGTTTTGCCTGAGCAATGAATGCAGAATTAGGCCCTCAGTTTTTAAGGGACTGATCCTGAAAACCTCTATTGTCTTGCATTGTGCGTTAGTCATTTACACCTGTGCAATGAAGAGGTTAAACGTTACCAGTCGGAAGAGTAGTGTTTTATACCCATTTTGCACTAGCGTAAATGACTACTCACGGTACAAGGCAATGTGTTTACAAACTATGGCCCAAATTCCTCCCATGAAATGAATGAATGGAGTGACATTGAGGACGATTTTATCTGAGGACTAAATCCATGCCAGGAATGGAAAGCCAGCGCTGATGGGGATACATTGACTTCAGCGACATACACGGGGATGAGGCTGCTATTCCAGCTAGGGGACAGATTGGCAGTCCCAAGGGATGCACTGTAGGCCTCTGTTCAGGCCTCAGTTGGGAGTGGTAGAATCCATTTAAGGCAGTGGTCTCCAAAGTGTGGGGCACACCCCGCGAGGGGGGCACAGCGGGGCCTGGGCCATCCCCCCCAGGGGGCAGGGAGGGAGCACCACCCAGCCCTGCTCTGCTCCTAGCACCTGGCCACAGCTGTGGCTCCGGCTCCGGCTCTGCTCCCTGGCCTCTGCAGTAGCTCCAGCCCCACTCCCAGCTGCTGGCCCGTGGCCCCATTCTTGGCTGCAGCTCATCTGCGGCTCAGCTCTGCTCCCAGCCCCAGCCCCGCTCCAGGCCCCAGCCCTGGCTCAGCTCCCAGCACCTGGCCATGGCTTAGCCCCCCATCCCTATCCCCAGTTATGGCCCCGCTCCCCAGGCCCTGCTGCGACTCCAGCCATTGACCCGGCCCCCAGCCCCATTCCTGGCCCTCGGCTGCAGCTTGGCCGCCAGCCCGCAGCCCTGCTCCTGGCCCCTGGCCGCGGCTTGTGGCTCAGACCCTGGCCACAGCTTGGACCCAGCCCCGCACTCCGCCATGGCCCCAGCCCCTGGCCCCACTCCCAGCCCCCAGCCCAGGGGGGCACAGACACATTCCATTACTGGTAAGGGGGGGCACGAATGGAAAAGTTTGGGTGCCACTGATCTAAGGTGACTATTTAGCAGTGACGTCGTTTTTCAGTCTCTCTAGTATCATTTGAAAGAAGCCGGCCTGCTTGTGAAATCTAACAGTGCCAACCCCCATTTCTAGGAGAGTCAGTAGTTAGCAAACAAGAAAATTAACTCGGGAGCTGTCTTTTCTCTGGGATTTGATGCTGAGTTATTTGTGGTCCCGGTGGCAGAGCGAGCACAGGAAATTGTGTTTTTTTGCCTTTCCCGAGTTTTCAGTGATTGAGTAATACAATTCTTTGACCCTTTACCATCTGGCAGAGGTGCCGATGAAGCTTGGTTAATTTAACACAGGTTTTGTACAATGTTTCAGTAACACGCCCACATTTTCTGATTCTAGAACAAGTACTTTTCCTTATGCCTGTTTCACAGTAATCAATTGAAGCCAATGTATTCAGAAGGAAACGCATATCTGGTCAACTAACAATATAATATTGCCTAGCTACTGTAAATGCCTGACTTAGTGCATGCAAAATCCTGAATATTTATTTCAGTTTTTGCTACCGCCTGGTCTTCCTAACAAGAATCATTTCAGATGAGAAATTATTCCAATGTGTCTTTTACGTTTTTCCAAAGAGTGTAATCAAAATTTAGTATCCAGCAAGAAGTGACAAGAGTTTCTTGAAGCATCCAGGGATCAAGCTGTGAGATTCTACTACCACAGTCAAGTTCTTGGGCAATCTCTTTATTTATTAAGTTGTTTTTTTCAGCAAAGAAAAGCCATGTGTCCTTTTGCAGTTAAAAAAAAGGCAATGTGCATAAATGATTTGGATTATATTTTACAAATATTTGGGGCTAGAGTATTAGTTGTCTGTTCTCTGGCCATACCGATTTTTTTTTTAATTTATTTAGTTTTGGGTCGATCCAAACTGAAAGTTTTTCAGTGAACCATAGAATAAAAGGATTTTGATCAATTTGACCTGAAACAAAACTTTCTGTTTCTAAGGCATTTGTTTTCCTTTTTAAAAATGTTCTGAAAGAAGTGAAGTAAAAATTGCAAAACAAAAAGTTCTTTCAAAGTTTAAATGTTTCATTTAGAAAATGTTGCAACATTTTGATTTTTTTTTCAGATTTTTTTTTTTAATTTCGACCAAAACATTTCAACAAATTGGACACAAGTATGCAAAATGTTTCAGTTGACCCAAATCTGCATTTTTTTTCAGTGGGGAAAAAAAAAAGTTTCAGCTAAAAAATTTCACCCAGTTCTATTTTGGACCACATCTTGCATGCCACCAAAATAACACGAACAAATTCCTGTGTGGTTGCATTGTGATGCAAAAGTGACATTGATTCTTGCTTGCATATCCTTTCTCCGGGAGAGAAAGATATTTCTCCACTAAGCCATTAGGATACCAAGAGCACTGCATTTTTGGGGGCTGGTATTCCTTTGTTCCCAAGATCAGCCTGTTCTTCAGGAGGAGAATTGCAGGTAACAATGAAATGTACTTAGCCGGCAATGAGCAATTCTTCCGGTGGAAGCCCGCAGTAAAGAGGGACTTGCATCATCACACTTATGCAAGGCAGAAAGTGATGAAAATGTCCTTTGAAAAGTGAATTGAGAGCTAGATCATGCCATCCTGACTCTGCTTGGTGAGCACTTGGTGCTGTTCATTTCAAAGGGACTGCTTGTGTGAGGAAGTGCTCACCAGCATGAACAAGGCTTGCCCACTCCAGCTCCTACTGCTGCTGACAAATGCCAGGCTAAGAGCCGTGGAGAGCGCAAGCCATCCTTTATCTACAGAACAGGGGGATGGTACAAACAGGGCCAGTGCAATGGCTTCCATGAGTCCACCCTTGCGACTCAACCAGGGATGGCCAATCCTAAAAGCTTGAGCTGTTACAGCTTGAGAAACACTGCTCTATAACTAGGGGCTGTAACAACTCATATCCTCTATAGAGCAGCACGGAGCAGGACCTTTAACACACTCCCTCTCCTAAAAGCAGCAAAGAATCCTGTGGCACCTTATAGACTAACAGACGTTTTGCAGCATGAGCTTTCGTGGGTGAATACCCACTTCTTCGGATGCAAGTGGGTTAGGGTTAGGGTTAGGGTTAGGGTTCTTGCATCCGAAGAAGTGGGTATTCACCCACGAAAGCTCATGCTGCAAAACGTCTGTTAGTCTATAAGGTGCCACAGGATTCTTTGCTGCTTTTACAGATCCAGACTAACACGGCTACCCCTCTGATCCCTCTCCTAAGGGCATCATGAGGATAAATACGTTAAAAAGATCATGAGCTGCTCAGATACTACAGTAATGAGGGCCATGTAAGTACCATAGTTAGAATACGTGTACAGTATGTCGTTTATGTGGCTGTCTTTTTTTTTTAATTTGTTGTAATTGGAAATGTGATATTATATGTGCATTGCTGACTCCAGCCTTTTGCAAACGCTGCTGCCAGAAATCGGAAATTCTTTTGGGGATTAGATCAGTTCATATCTGAATCTGGGTAATATTTGTATTAAAACAAGGTTAAAGAACTGAAAACGTAGGATGAAGTAGTTTTACATCTGCAATGTGAGCTTGCTGCATGAAGCCAGTGACCTCAGCTACTACTTGGAAACCCCACTCACTTTTCAATTCCTGGAATTGTCAGTAACCATAAACGAGCTGTGAGGATTCACTGGGTGTCAAAGATGTGCACAAGCTTCGGAAAGAGCAGAGGCTCTCAGAAGAGGCCTGTATGATAGCTACATTTTACGGTCATAATTCATGGCTTAAGGTCATATTATATTTATATAAGGCCTGACTTACTCCCCACAGGAACATTGTAAGTCTGAATTAATGTTTATACAACACTTTGAAGATGAAAAGCACAGCGTTGGCACTAAGAAGTATTATTATTCATCTGGAAGTGTTATCAACGGCTTCATGTACTGTATAGATAAATACTTCAACCACCTCTGAAATGTGGCCAGGAGGCAGTAAGGCAGAAGGCAGCAATGACGAAACAATCAATTGCGCAACTATGAAATGGAAAATGACTTCCTAGGAAGGAGATCTGCAGAAAAGATCTGGGGATTAGAGCAGATCACAAACTAAATATGAGTCAACAATGTGACACTGAGATTTAGGCATTAAGAAAAACTTCCTAACTGTCAGGGTAGTTAAACACTGAAACAAATTGCCCAGGGAGGTTGTGGAATCTCCATTTAAGAACAGGTTAGACAAACACCTGTCAGGAATGATCTAAATAACACTTAATCCTGCCTCAGTGCAGGGGACTTCTGAGGTCCCTTCCAGTCCTACTTTTCTAGATAGGCAAAGTGATCACTCAGGTTGGAGTTTGACCAGGACACATGAAGTACATACCAGTGTAGCTCAGATGTCTACATAGCAGTGAAACAGCCCCCCAGCCTGAGCCCTGTGAGCCGGAGTTGGTTGGCATGGGCCAGAAGTGGGAGTCTCTTTGCTGTGTAGACATAGCTTCTAAGTCCTCTTTGTGGCACAATGGTGTCTTAAAATGACCTTGAGGCAACAGCAAACCTTTCAACTGACTCAATACCAGCACCTTCTACCTCTTAAGCGTAGGAGGATGTGGGATGGGCTGGAAGCAAGAATGGGCAGGGCTGGAGCATGGTGCTGTCTGATGATCCTGGCCTGCAAAGCGGCTGCTTGAAACCTACTATCTCCCAATGCAAGTAAGAGCCGCCCTGGGGCTGCTCTAGGCTATGTTGAGGGACAGGTTGGCCCCCAGCAGTCCCCAGGATCAGGGGAGTGAAAAGTTGGGATAAAGCTGCCTACGACTCACCCACCTGCTCGCCCAAGATGTGCCAGTGCCGCCCTGGTGCCACTGGAGACTTAGTCCCAAATGCCCAGATTTTCACTAAATCAGTATGAAACCCATTCGCCTCCCAACATATTTCCCAGACAGTTTGCTGGTGTCTGGCTCTCACAACAGTTGCTGGCTCGTTTGGCTCGTGATCGCGTCTAATGCAGCCAGTCAGCAGTTTTACAGCCACAGCTCACTGGTCTGATCTGTCTGATTTGGAGTAAGTCCAGAGCACATGCACCTCCTGCACGCACGCATCTCCTTCAGTTCTGCCCCTCATGCATACAGAAAACAAGTCTGACAGCCACCTTGACAAGCTCATTGCAGTGTAGGAGCCTGATCCTCCTCTGGTGTAAATCAGCAGAACCCCATTGACTTCAGTGGAGCTATGCTGGTTTACCCCAGATCAGGGATTGGCCTCGTATGTTCTGCGGAGACATAACAAATGAAAGGCAATAAAAGAAATTGCTGGCCTCTGACCAATAGGTCATTTGCCATTTGCTCCTTAATTTTGGCAATACCATGGGTTGTTTGGGGCACTGTGTTGTATGGCACCGAGATAAGTGTATCTATCCCCAGCATAGCTCACCCGCTAGAGATTTGTAGTGAACTATGATCTCTTCAAGAAGGTTGGGGAGAGGAGCAGCTGGAGAGATACCAACACAGAGTGACTCCCTCCCTACAAACCAATCAGGCCCCACAACCGTGCTGCCCCAACCCTTCCCTTCCTTGGTTCCTGCTGCAGGGTTGGCGCTGATTCTCTGGCAGCCTCCCTGAGCTGGCTGAAGCTCAGTCCAAAGCTTTCGTGCTTGAGTCCATGAAAGCATGCCATGAGGAAAGTCGGTGGAAACAGAAAGGCGTGTGGAGCAGCTGCCATTACTGTGTAAGGCATGAAGGACAACTGCACAGACCAAAGATCAGCCTCCATTGTGGAAGGCAGTGCTCTCATGCAGCAGAGGGCAGATCTGTGCCAAGTAACGTTTGAATGAAAACAACATCGTTGTTCAGGACCAGCTCCCCAGGCTGTAACAAGAACCCACCGCAAGCAGGAGGTCTCACCAAATTAGTCCAACAGGAGGAGAGCTGTGGGGGAAACTTCTGGCCCCAGGCAGGGAGAGAGGTGGGAGCTCCCCTCTTTCTTAGCTGAGTGGGAGAGCTGTGTTCCTCTCCTCCCCCTCCCTTTCCTGCCCCCCCCTTAATTTAACCCCTGAACATTTGGATAGTACAAATACATTTAAGATTAGCAGACAAACTTTGGATGTTAATCTGAATCAAGATTGAAAAGAACCTCTTTGATGCTCTCCTGTCGCTCTATTATAAACAAACCAAAAAGTAACTGCTCAGTCATATGTTTAAATATTATAATGATTACAATTGAATAGTAATTAACTCTGATGGGGCCAGATTGTCGGTTGGTCTCCTGGCTCCCTTGAATTCAAGGGTGTTATATCAGTGGGGGATTGGTGCCCTTACTGCATTCTGTTTAATGCCAATTATTTAGTTCAGTGTCTTCTCAGGGTTCTCAGGATTCGACCCCACCCGATGGCCTACATTGTAATTCTGTGCTTACACGATGATGGACACGCTCAAGAACCAAATGTGGAAGTGTAATGGCTTCAATCTTCACCCACCCACTGAGGACTGAACCAAGAACTTCCAGACTTAAAAACTATGAGTTCCTATAGCTTCAGCTAAAGTGCCAAGGCACTAAAGATGTGGCCTGTACAACTGATAGCTTCTGTGGATTGGCCCAGCGGGACCTGTAACACATACTCACCAACGGTTACAAAAGCAACTACCTCAACAGCTACATATCACCCAACTGAATGTCAGATGAACTGGGAAGTGAAAATATGGCCAATTCAGTGTAAAAAAAAAAATGGTTAAACCAAACTAAACATATTGGAATAGTAGAACCACAACACACACACAAAATGTGATTTGCGGGAAACGTTATGTATTTAATCATAGTCATGTTCTAAAGAAAAACACTTGAAATAACTGGTGGCGTTGTTACAAATGGCAGAGTGTGTATGTCTGTCTGCTTAAAGTGGACTGATACGTGGGTCAGGTATTTGTAACTAATTCTGTGTTCTCTGGGACCACTGGCTGTCTCTTTCAGCTACACAGTGGTTCAGTAGCCCTCAGTTACATCACTGTTTTCATTAGCTTGTTAACCTCAAGGTCATCCTGAGCTCCCATTTGTGCCACCTGATATGGACAACAGTGATAAACTCAGGTGACCCGGACAAAGTGTGACAGTGTTTTATTAGGAGTATCTTTTGAGAGCATAAGAAAGGAAGACAGAAAGGGAAATGTTACTTTATAATAGCTTCTTGGGAAGTCCTTCGGATGGATTATGCAGTGAAAAGCAAACAGAGACATGTTTAGAAGGGCAGGAGAAGATGACAGGGAGAGAGATTATGAGAGTCAGTAGTTCAGTTCACTAAACTGAAACTGAACATTTCGATTTGTATTTAGAACACCGATCCTGGTGTAAATCAGCATTGCTCCACTGAGGTAAGTTGCACCACGCCCGCTAAGGATCTGGATTTTTATGGCATTATTTTTACTTTTTTTCATTTGCTAATGTGATTGAAAAACAAATAGTTTGAGGGAGGATCTGAAGTATAGAATTTCAATCTGACGGGATTAATTCCTCCGCTCTAGCCCCCATTTCCCAAATATGACACACGTGAGTCTCTCAGCAAGGTAGAAGGGAGACACTGAACGTAGATAGTTACTTAGATTGTAAGCCCTTTTTCTCCTGTGTTTGTACAGTGCCTAGCACAAAGAGGGCCTGATCAATGGCAGGAGTTCCTAGGTTCTACTACATAAATATTAATAATTAATAATTAACAAAGGAGTAGCTTTCCACTACATGTTTGTGAAGCACAGAGCACAATGGGACCCTAATCTCTCTTTGCAGCCTTCAAGTGCTACTTAATGCAAATAATAAATAACAATAATTACTCAGTCAGACTTTATAGTAAGATTCCATTTATAAATGGTTTATGAAGCTGTGACACATGGCTACAAAGGGTTAAACATCCTGCAAAATAAATAACCTGTGGGGACATAATTGTGTTTTTGTGTATTTACATATGTATGAGCAGGGTTGACAATATAATCAACAGTCTCTGTCTATTCTGTATTCTGATATCATTTAAATGAATTGTAAACATGGGATATCTCGGTATTCATCTCTCATTGAAATGTACTATGAATGGCCTTATGTTAATTCGTATAGCTAAGTACCGGTGAGGGACCGCCTTCAAAATCATCCTAATTACCTTTTGTTCCCTGAGGAACTCTCAACTTGTCAAAGAGGACATGAAATTGTATAAAAGATCCTTGGGCCCTGATTTTGTCATCTCAGATCTGCTTAGACTTCATCGGGGGAAGTTTGAGTCGCAAGACTGAGGTCCCAGTTATGCTGGTACGCCCTGAATATGAGATGGGGACATTGGACTATGACCTATGAACTGAATTCTAAAAGAACTCTTTGCAGCTACGAAGCTCATCGTCTCTGCTGTGAATCTGCATCTCAATAAACTGAACCATGTCTGTATGTATGTTGATCTTTTAACCATACTCTCTTTTGTTTTTTAATAAATTTTAGTTTAGTTAATAAGAATTGGCTGTAGCGTGTATTTGGGTAAGATCTGAAACATTCATTAACCTGGGAGGTGATGTGTCCGATCCTTTGGGATAGGTAGAACCTTTTCTTTTAAATGACGAAATAAGATTTACAGAAATTTTCATCATATTTGACGTGGGTACCTGGATGGAGGCCTGAAGCTGGATCACTTCAAGGGAACTGTGTAGTGTGGACTTCTGAGTAACCGGTAAGGTAATAAAGAAGCTGTTTTATGCTGGCTTGGTGAATCTAAGTATCGGAATATCCACCAGCTTTATGGGGACTGTCTGCCCCATTCTTTGCAGTTCACCCTAACTGAGTGACCCCAGCAGGCTCCCCACTAGGACCCCGGTCACAGTGGCGCAGTCATGCTTGGATACACATTACCACAGGTTAATTGGGTTTTTGGCTCAGAACCACACGCTTGTCAAAATTTAATTTTGACATTGGAGAGTTTAAGGGTTAAAAATCAGTTACCGTGAGTGACTCATGATCAAGATCCTGACAGAAAAAGCCTGGAAGAATTGTGGTTACAGAGAGGGTTGTATTTTAAGCAAAAGGCCCCAGAGCAGGAACTGAAAAATGTGTTAATTGCCAGTGATAAGGAAGCAGACCCAGCGAAAATGCTTGCAGTGAGAAACCAGAATCTAGAACTTGAACAAAAGCAAAAAATAGCTGATATGGAAGGAGAAGCTGCTAAAAGAGAACACCTGTGTTTTGAACATGGACAAAAAATGGCATATATTTGATTGTAGGAACTAGAAGCTAAGGCAAAAGTGGACAGACTTACGCTCCAACTCGAGAATAAAGGAACAAGAAGAACTGTATCATCTTGAAAAAAACAGTTCCTCTCAACAACAAAGATGAGGATAGAATCTATCCAGTTTGTAACAATGTTGGTTTGTTGTTTGACTCTAAGCAGTTGTCTGGGTGTAACCAAATTTACCCCAACACTGCCACCTTTTATGTAAATGCTTTTCCTGTGAGCTAAGGTGAAGGAAATCCCATCACTCTCATCTCTGTATATTTTGGATATGTCTTGTAGTCTCTTAGTGGACTTGAATCTGATTCCATGTGGAAGCAGAGGTTGGTAATGGAAGGACAAAAGAACCTTGAGTCTAACATGGGTGGCAAGACAGATTACGCAAGGGAACTATCTGTAATTCCATGTTAAGGCTGTTACAGTGCCTGAGGAGTTTACACTTGATAATTGGCTGGTGAAATCTAAGTATAGAACTCAGCACCAGTTTGGGGTTTGTGCCCTGGTTCCTAACAGTCTGCCCTGAGGTTGGTCCTCACGCTCAAGTCACTGTGTCAGACAGCTTGACAGTCTCCCTGCAATGGCCGTGTTATGCTATATTTAGACAGACTCTTTCTTTCCTCTTGTCTGTCCTATATTGTATATACAGTAAGCACCGTCCGGATCCTTGCTAGAGACAGGATGGGATAGGAAGAGTTATAGTCCTGCAGAGCAGTGGCTCCACCTTTATCTGTAAATATCCTATTTTTGCTTATGAATGTTGCTCTGTGTTTAAACAATCCTTTGAGGGCAGGATCTCCCTGCTTGCTATTGCCTCTTCACTGGCCCTGCTGGCAGCCCTTATTAAGAAGGACTGATCTGTTAAAAGCATCATTGACTCTCAGCCAGAAGGGACCATCATGATCATCTAGATTAACCTCCTGCTGAGCATACAGCAGGCCAGGCGATTGCTCTCCTGCCCCTCTGCCTTTTCCTGGCTGGAGAAACGAGTTTGTCTTCAGTTTTAAAAGAATGTCTAAAGATGAAATTCTTACGAAGCTAAGGAAAGGCCTCATCTTTCCTCTTTACTCGTGTAGGCCCGGTCCAGGGGTCGGCAGCCTTTCAGCAGTGCTGTGCCGAGTCTTCATTTATTCACTCTAACTTAAGGTTTTGCGTGCCAGTAATACATTTTAACGTTTTTAGAAGGTCTCTTTCTATAAGTCTATAATATATAACTAAACTATTGTTGTATGTAAAGTAAATGAGGTTTTTTAAAATGCTTAAGAAGCTTCATTTAAAAATAAATTAAAATGCAGAGCCCCCCGGACTGGTGGCCAGGACCTGGGCAGTGTGAGTGCCACTGAAAATCAGCTCGGGTGCAGCCTTTGGCACCCGTGCCGTAGGTTGCCTACCCCATGCCTGATCCATAGCAGCTGTAATAAGTTGTGGAGCCAGGCTGCTAAAATAATGGAGCCCGGTTAACTTTCACAGGGCTTTTTTGGAGCAAGCTACAACTCAATGTGAATAAGGATACGTCTACACTAGAGGTGGATGGTGTAAATTCCAGTGCGAGCAGACATACCCCTCACTAGCTCTCACTGAGCTGGTGGGCTCAAAATAGCAGTCTAGCTGCGCTGGCACAAGTGGCTAGCCGCCGCACATGCAATCCAGTCCAAAACCATTGGTACACACTCAGGGTTGCACACACAGTGGCTACACTTCCATCAGTCAGATCTAGCCTGGGTATGTCTCCCCAAGCAGCAGTTTACCCCTTCCAGCTCTAGCAGAGACATACCCTAAGGGCGGTCGAGCTAAGCCTGTGGTGCTCCTGTTTGAGCAAATGGCCCCTTTGTGGTAAGGACATCCCCATGTCTACCAGTGATTCGGACCTCGTGAGAAGGCAGTTTCCTGACCCTGTGTCTAAGTCATATTTACAGGTCCAGATCATCCAGTGGTGTAAATCAGTGTAATTTATACTTGCTGAGGAGCTGGCCCATACATGTAACAAAACTGTGGCCACTTAGAACTTTACACATGCCACTTATGCTGCTTACACCCTGGCTCCTTGGTGTGTTTTGGAAGCAGCAGGGCTAGCACCCAGATTTCCCTGGTGTAAAAACAGCACAGGTTAGCACTACGTGAGATCAACAAGTCTCCCTGTGACCAGTACAGGGCCAATGACTCATTATTGAGCAGTTCTGATTCCCTCCAGCAGAGGGCAGTGGTATATACAGCCTACATTACATGCCTAAACATTGTATAGTTGGGGGATTTGATCCTAAGGGGATATGATATGTTGTGATTGTTTCCATATGAAAACAAAGCGATAAAGGTAAATTATCCCCAACCTATTACATTAAGGTGGATGGTTTTACTAGATTCCAGGGATTTGTCATTAACATGCCTCCGCTCGTTTATCTGTTTTGTTAATTTCCCTTAAAATTACTCCCTGTTTTTGGCAAAGGATTCCAACCCAGCAGCAGCTGGCCACAATGCCTTGCTCATGGCATTCCAAGCTGCTTATGTTTTATGTTGTGATGGGACTGTTTGCAGTTACCCTGCTCTTACAATAATGCTCTTGTCATCATGCCAAATTTCCTTTCTTTGTGGCACTCAGTTTGGGTAGTAAAATGTTTTGTTTTTTTCTTTTTTAATTCCAAACACACGGAGCCAGAGTATATAGCCATTATGTAAGCAGTAAGAACAGGCACAGGGTGCTAACCCTTTATGACTGACCCAGCTTTATGAGTACTATCAAAACACCGCAGTGCTCCTTGGTTTCTTTCCTTAACTATTGAGCAATAAACACCCTGATGTTCAGTGAGTGTCCAAATAGCCGCTGTCATTGAAATGAAGGACTGTATGCATTAGGAAACAATTAAAAGCCCCTTCCTCAGTATCAAAATGGAAAAGGTTGAGTTCAGCAGTTTCACTGCATGCTAAAAAAAAATCCCAAACCCTGCTAGGTAATAGTACACATTCCAGTGCTGGGGATTCAAATAGCAATTATCAAGAATATTGATCTGCTTATGCACAGGAAATGGAGCTTTAATAGCAAAAGTCTCCTAAGTTAGGTGCTGCAATTTTTTTGTCTGATGGGTCAACCTCCTTTTTCTGACTTGGGGATACTGAATTACATCCTGTGTTTTCTAAACAGCTCTTGATGACTGTGGAACTATGACAGAGCTGTCAGAATGCATAAAACATTCCATGTAAGAAGACTGCTGTGGCAGCATACAGCCCTGGTGCGCATTCACATGCATAAATCTGTCTTCATCGTTACTGCTATAAGCTCAGAGATATCCCTTCCTCACAGGGCTGGCTCTGGCTTTTTTGCCACCCCAAGCGAAAAAACCCCCAAAAACCAAAAAAACCTGCGGGGTGGCCGGAACCAGGGTGCAAACTTTCGGCTAGTGGGACTCCCTGGCTGCAGGCGTGCCCCGGCTAGCAGGGGGAGGTAGCCGGGGGCAGAGAGAGAAGGGGGGCAGCCAGGGCTCCCTTCAGCAAAGGTGCTCACCACTCAGCCCCTCCTGCCGCGCCACCTGCCGGGAAGGCTCCGCGCCGCTCCGGTTGGCGGGAAGGGAAGGACGCAGGCTGTCGTGCTTGCTGCAGACCTGGCACGGGCTGGGGCAGATGGAGCACGCAGCCGGCTCCCAGCAGGGCGCTCCCCTCCTCTGTGCCACCGTCCCCTACCGGGCGGCCAGAGAGGCGGGAAAAAAAAAGAAAAAGAAAAAGAAAGGGCGGCCGTGCTGCCCTAGGATTGGGCGGAATGCTGCCCCTTAGAATCTGCCGCCCCAAGCACGAGCTTGCTTGGCTGGTGCCTGGAGCCGGCCCTGCTTCCTCATATCTAAGGCTACAGTTATGTCATGGAAGTCACGGAAGCCGTGACTTCTAGAGACCCTGGTGACATTTTCTGCTCCTAGCTGCTGGGCAGCAGGGGGATCCCGGAGCTCCCAGCCCTCGTGAGCAGCAGGGGGACCCCGGAGCTCCCAGCTGCCACAGGTGGGGGCCCCCCCCTGCAGCTGGCTAGCTACAGTGGGTGGTGAGGGGACCTCGCTGTGGCTCAGCCGTGGCAGATGGTGAGGGCACCCCATAGTCCCCAGCCGCTGGGGGTGCTGGACCCTCCTCACTCCCCATTTTGTCAGGGATATTTTTAGTAAAAATCATGGACAGGTGACAGCCTTCTGTGAATTTTTGTTTATTGCCCATGACGTGTCTGTGATTTTTACTAAAAATATCCCTGACAAAATCTGAGCCTGACTCATATCTGATACAATGGACGTTTCCGCTGGTTCCCAAACAGAAGAGAAAGCTTAGATTCCAGCTGGCCTAAAAGAGGAGGCACAGTTGCTTTGCTGAGGAATCTTTCGGAGATGCACCCTTAGGCCCTTATCTTGCAGACACTTGGCTTGAACTGTCTCATCGGACTGGGGACACGCATAAAGTTACGCCTACGTGTAACTGTTTGCAAGATTGGGGCCTTCGGGAAAGACAATCAGAGTCTTTCCATTGGCATCCATGAGCTTTGGATCAGAGCCTTAAGGAAAATATCAGTAAAAGAAGGCAGGCCCTTACTGAAAGAGACCAAACGGGCAAAGGGTGGGAGCAGAATGGGGCTGGCCAGGTGTTAGTCACGAGAACCATCGTACCACAGAGCAGCAGGCAAGACGGTTCAGGGTGGGCAGTCCTACCATTCGGCAGGGTTCCCGGCTGTGTTCTTTTGAAATGAGCACTGGATCCCCCGCAGGTAGCGCAGTCTGCACTAGTTAGCTTAGGGTCAGGCCACGCTGCCTTGTCGGACCAGACCCGCTTGGGACTGTGCTTTTTGGGCTGGTGTGGGAACGGTTTCCCCTCCTTAGTGTTTTCTACAGCACACACCTGAATTTTCCTGCCCAAATGATCTTGCACTGTCAAGCCCTGGTCCTGCAAAGAGCTCCAGGCAGGTGTCAGAGTCCCACGCCTGCTGCAAAGGGCGTAACTGCACAACAGCGAGAGGATGAAGAACTGAGGCGACAGCAGTAAAATCACATGGTGACTCAGGCTGTGTCTACACTACAGATCGCATAGCTGTACCGCTGCAGCCACCGCTGTAACATCTCCCGCGAAGCGGCTCTATACTGACGGGAGAGAGCAATCCCACCGGCATAATTACACCAACCTCAACGAGCAGCAGTAGCTATGTTGGCGGGAGACTGTCTCCTGCCCACATAGCTCTGTCCACACCAGCGCTTTTGTCGGTGAAACTTATGTAGGTCAGGGGGTGTTATTTCACACCCCTGGCTGACAAAAGTGCTAGTCATAGCCGCAGAGTAGCCACAGGGGAAGTGTGGTTTTAGTTTTGTGGTACATAACTAACACATTAATGCATTTGATTATTTTCCTTTGCATCTGATTAGTTTGCTGCTTGCTAGCAGTAAAGCCATTGCAAAGGCATTGTACATAGTTTGGTGGTCAAATTCTTCTTGTGCAACTCAATTGAGGGAAGGTACTTTCCACCCCAGTTTTGAAGGACGGTGTTGCAGCTAAGGCACTGGATGGGGACTCCGGAGATCTGCATTCAACTCCCAGCTCTGCCGCAGACCCCTTAACATAAGAATGACTATATGAGGTCCAACCAATGGTCCATCTAGCCCAGTATCCTGTCTTCCGACAGTGGCCAATGCCAGGTGCTCCAGAGGGAATGAACTTAATCTCTCTGGGCCTCATTCCCCACCTATCAATGGGACAATAATCCTTCCTTGTCTATTTAGATTGGAAACCCTTCCAGACCAGGTCTGGTGTATGTACAACACCTAGAACAATGGAGCCTAAACCCTGGTTGGGGCCTTTTGGTGCAACTATACTATTAATAAATAACTAACTAAAATAGCTGCTATAAGTGGGTAACTGAATACAGTCACAAGTATCCAATCATTTCAAAATCTTATGACTAACGTACCATGAGTAGCCAAGCGAAATATAATTGTCTTCCGTGACAGCGGATAATGGGATGCTAATAATTATGGGAATAATGTTAAGTTGCAACCAGCTAACTGGCACTTGACTCCAGCAAGGACGAGGACCAGATGTTTTCATGGCACATCTCCACAGCTCAGGATAACTCCTTTGGGGATTTAGCCTTTTATGCAAACTGCCTGCCCTCAACCGACACGCCCGTGGTTTCAGTTACAGAGACAGGACCATTAGACAGTAACCGCTCCCTGGAAACATGCAAGGAAAAGTAATTGAAATTAAACCATCCCCATGCCAACTACTATGTGCAGCAGAGTTGGAAAGTAACAGGATTTGGAGCAGACTAAAGAAAAAACAAATTCAGACACAAAGTGACATTTTCCTCATTTAGATCAAAGGGCTGAATAGAACCTGGAATGATTTTAAAATTGATCAGTCCTAAAGCTGCTGACATACAGTGCAGGGGAGAACCTCCTTCGTGCACCATGGCTGAGCTGTTCTCTGTGTGCTGGGGATCTGGCTTTAGCTATGGATTTCCAGTCACCCTTCCAACAGACAAGAGGACTAACATGCATCCAGGGTCTGATCCAAACCCCACTGACGTCAATGGGAAACAACAGCCCCATCTTTCTCCAACTGAACTCCACGGCAGCTTTACCGTGGGCCAGCAGGGTCGGGCCTCAAATCGCAGACACGGTAAAGCAAGGACGGTACGGTAAGAGGCAGACTCCTCTCAGCGTCGGGTTTGAAACGAAGAGAGATTTATCTGGAGAACAGACATCTGGAAAAGAACTTCTCAGTGTACTTACCCTATAGCCAGGAAAGTCATACACCCATTTTACATTGAAAATCAAGTTATTAATAGCCATTAAACGAATGGCTGCAATAGAAAGAAAGGTCAAAAGGGGGAGGGTTTAAGGGACTGGATCTCACTGTTTTTTTCGTGATCTCTTGCCCTATCCATACGTGTCATAATTCCCCCTCCTCCCTCGTAGTGTATGGTTTTTTATTCCCAGGGAGACAAAACAATCCGCTCTTTTCACTGACACTGCCAGTGGAAGGAGGATAAATAGAATCATAGAAATGGAGGGGTGGGAAGGGACATCGAGAGGTCATCAAGTCCAACCCCTGCGCTGGGGCAGGACCAAGTACACCTGGACCATCCCTGACGAGTGTTTGCCTACCCTGCTCTTACAAACCCTCCCAGGGTGGGGTGTACGAAACTTCTTCCAGTACCTAACGATCCTTATAGTTAGAAAGCTTTTCCGGATATCTAACCCAAATCTCCCTTGCTGCAGATTAAGCTGATTATTTCTTATCCTACCGTCAGTGGACACAGAAAACAGTTGGTCACTGTCCTCTTTATAACGGCTCTTAACATATTTGGAGACTGTTACCAGGTCCCCCTCAGTCTTTTTTTCTCTCAACAGTAAACATGCCCAGTTTTTTTAACCTTTTCTAACCCTTCTGTCATTTTTGTTGCTCTGCTCTGGGCTATCTCCGATTTGTGCACATCTTCCTTAAAGTGTGGCACCCAGAACCGGACACAGTGCTCCAGCTGAGACCTCACCAGTGCAGAGTAGAGCGGGACAGTTCCTTACATATGACGCTCCTGTTAATCCACCCCAGAATGATATTTGCCTTTTTTTGCAACTGCATCACAGGGTTGGCTCATATTCCATCTGTGACCCACTATAATCCCCAGATCCTTTTCCGCAGTACTATCCCCTAGCCTGCTATTTCCAGTTTGTGCATTTGATTTTTCCTTCCTAAGTGTAGTACTCTGCCCTTTTCTTTTATTGAATTTCATCTTCTTGTTTTCAGACCAATTCTCCAGTTTGTCAAGATTGTTTTGAATTCGAATCCTGTTCTCCAGAGTGCTTGCAACCTCTCCCAGCTTGGTGTCATCTGCACATTTTATAAGCATACACTCCACTCCATTATCCAAGTCATTGATGAAAATATGACTAGGATCGGAACCAGAACAGACCCCTGCAGGACCCCACTCAATATGCCTTCCCCCTCCCCATACATCGCAGTTTGACAATGAACCACGGATAACTACTCTTTGAGTACAGTCTTTCAACCAATTATGCACCCATCTTATCATAATTTCATCTAGACCACATTTCCCTAGTTTGTTTATGACGCTGCCATCTGGGACTGCGGCAAAGCCTTACTAAAAATCAAGATATACGCATTAAACTTCGCAGCTTTCAGGGGCAAATCCCAAACTGATGCACCCTGTGCAATCCCACTGCCAATCACAGCACTGCATGGGGTTCAAGTCAGCACAGAATACAGCACCTAAGAGAACTAAGGGACACATACTGTAGGTCACAAATGAATGATGACAGAATGACAGCTTGTGACCTCCACCCCCCTGGGGATTCACTCTGCACTGGAAGAATGCCTGGGTAGCTGCTGAAGCCAGCATAATGTGCAGAGAAGCACAAAAGGGCCATGAAGATGGGCCCAACATGAAGAGGAACATCACAGTGTCAGCAAATCAGTGCCTTGTCAATAGCATTCTGTAATGTCAGAAGCAAGGAATCCCACGTACGGAGTTGGCGATATTGGGAATGCTAGGAGACAACACCTTGCGATAGCCTGTTGAGTTCAGTAGCAGGATGGGTACCAAAATTCTACTGAAAAGCGACCCTCTAGGCCAAGATTTTCAGAAGTAATAGCCTCTAGACAGGCTGCTAAATCTTGCTTTATGCATCTAACTAAGTGGCCTGCTTTTCAAAAGTGCAGAGCGTCTTTTCTCCATTTGGCACTCTGGCAGAAACAATCACTGGCCATGGGTCTCAGTTAGCCAGCTCTGAGCTCCAGGCTTTTCAGACACAGTATGGACTCCACTGACAAAGTGGGCAATCATATGCCATGTCATTTGCATCAAGCAGTGGTTTCTTAAGCACTGGTTGGATGATTGCCTGCTATAGAGGGGGCTGTAGATTTCCTTCTTCAAAGAAAGAAGCGGTGATCTCCATTAGCAGGAGTCCTAGGATCAAATACAGCAGCCAGAAAGGGTATGGATCAGAGTCACAAGTGGTGACATGGGTTTCTTGCTGAGTGATTGGGTCAAACTGCGGACCAGATGCAATGCCCAGCCCACTGAAGTCAATGGGAGCCTTTCCGTGGATTTGAGGGTCTAATCTAAAGCCTGCTATGATATTAACGGGCCAGTGTTTGTCAGGCAATTCCTCAGAGGCCATCTCAGTGTGAGGCACCTCCATGCAGTAGGCCAATGATTCCTTGCAGTGAGTGCTACCGGATTCTGCAGTACAACAGAGACTTGCTGATGCAAGCCCCGTTCCTCGATATAGCAGAGTGCAGTGTTTTATAACACTAGTAAAATAATCCCAGCTCATTAGAAAGAAAAGGGAAAAAAGATCAATAATATTGATCATATACAGGGAGCCTTCTCTAAACAAACTGTTGTGTTTGTTCCTGAAAACTACAACCTATTTAACCAAGGGAGATAGGAAAGGACACCACACAGAAACACACAATCATACTACTTGGATCCTGGTAATAATGGCAAAAAAAGACATAAGGGAAAAATCTAGCTCTGCATTGGAAAAGGAAATAAATGTATCTTTTAGACCGGGGTAGGCAACCTATGGCACGCATGCCAAAGGCAGCACGTGAGCTGATTTTCAGTGGCACTCGCACTGCCTAGGTCCTGGCCACTGGTCCGGGGGGCTCTGCATTTTAATTTAATTTTAAATGGATCTTCTTAAACATTTTAAAAACCTTATTTACTTTACATACAACAATAGTTTAATTATATATTATAGACTTATAGAAAGAGACCTAAAAATGTTAAAATGTATTACGGGAACGCGAAACCTTAAATTAGAGTGAATAAATGAAGACTCGGCACCCCATTTCGGAAAGGTTGCCGACCCTTGTTTTAGACTAAGCTCCTCAAGGCAAAGCTCTGTCTTTATTTGTGTCTGATACATTGCCAAGCACAGCATCAGCACTTCACAACTACAGAATAATGGAATCATAATATTTAATAACTGAAGAATCCTCCTTCTATAATGCCCATTTCAACTGCACAAAATAAGAACGGTGGGATACATCCTTAGTAGATATACATTGACTTCAATGGACCTAACACCAGTTTACACAAACTGAGGATCTAACCAATAGCTTCACAGTATTTCTAGCTGGGATTTCAGGTAGATAAATATTCAGAGTCCAGATATCCTCTTCCTCATCTAACAAGTCAATCAGGAGAGATTTTGATTTTTCTTAAGCTGAACTTCTAAAGACCTTCCTAGCATCTCCCACAACAAAATAAATAAAAGTCTCTCTCTGAAAGTTAACATGGTACATAAATCACCCGGATGCCGGATTGATATTGTTGTACAGTTTTCCAGAAGTCAGAACTTACATGTATAAAGTGTCTCCTTTAAAAGAGTTGTGGAAAATGAGAATGATCCTTAAAACAAATAAAACAACCACCGAACCCAACCCAAAAGGAAGCTTGGAACAGGCATCATTCAAATGATTCTTCTTCACGGCAGTAGATATCCTCCACTCAATCCAAAACGCTACTATAAATATAAAAAGGCTGTGGCTTTCACATGCCCCAATCTTGCAAGATAATCTCTGTGGACAGACTGTTGCATACAAGTAAATGGCTGTAGGCTCTTTGGGACAGGTACAATCATTTTGTTCTGCGTTTGTACAGCACCTAGCACAATAGAATCCTCTGCCATGACCGGGGCTCCAAGGTGCTACCACAACACAAATAGATCAATATTATTACTACTCAAGTGATGTTAACATCCATTGCCTTCCGCCATAATGTACCTATTACAGATATCTGCAAGGCGGCCACGTGGACATCTGACCACACATTTGCCAGACATTATGCTATCACGCAAGATACCACGGCAGACACCATAGTAGGCCACACAGTACTGTTTACTGTCGTCACTGCAGCAACTCCAAAGTCCCACCAGCCATAGTGGGTACAGCTTCACATCACCTGGAGTGGAGCACCCACAGGGACACACATCTCGAAGAACCTCAGTTAGTGCAAGGTGAGTAACCTTCTCTTCCTTCACTTTGCCCCCCAAATGTCCCATTTCTTAGGCCTGGTCTACATTACGGGGTTAAGTCAAATTTAGCCGTGTTAGGTCAATTTTAAAATGAATGCGTCCACATAATCAACCCGTTCCGTCGACTTAAAGGGCTCTTAAAATGGACTTCTGTACTCCTCCCCCGACGAGGGGATTAATGCTAAAATTGACCTTGCTGGGTCAAATTTTGAGTAATGCGGATGCAAATCGACAGTACTGGCCTCCGGGAGCTATCCCAGAGTGCACCAATGTGACCGCTCTGGACAGCACTTTGAACTCCGGTGCACTAGCCAGGTACACACGAAAAGCTCTGGGAACTTTTGAATTTAATTTCCTGTTTGGTCAGCATGGCGAACTCAGCAGCACTCAGCAGCACAGGTGACCATGCAGTCCCCCCAGAATCATAGCGCGTAGAATGTTTCTAGGCTCCCCCTATCATCTCCGTCCCTGAGGTTATCACAGATTAGAAGGTGAAAAAACACACTCGCAATGAAATGTTTTCCAGGCTCATGCAGTCCTCCCGCACTGATAGGGCACAGCTTAATGCATGGAGGCATTCAGTGGCAGAGGCCAGGAAAGAATTAAGTGAGCACGAAGAGCGGAGGCAGGACGTGATGCTGAGGAAAGCCAGCAAGAGCACAGACCTCCGCTGCATCCACTGTATAACCACCTACCCTCCTCCCCATGTCCCATAGCGTCCTCATCCAGATGCCCAAGAACGTGGGGGGGAGGCTCCAGGCACCCAGCCACTCCACTCCAGAAGATGGCCCAAGCAACAGAAAGCTGTCATTCAAACAGTTTGATTTTTAGTGTGGCTACAATAAGCAATGTGGTCGTGTCCGTCCCTCCTTCCCCACTTCACCTGGGCTACCTTGTCCATTATCTCATTTTTTAAAAATGAATAAAGAAAGAATGCATGGTTTCAAAACAATAGTTACTTTATTTTGAAGGGGGGAGGGTGGTTGGCTTACAGGGAATTAAAATCAACAAAAGGGGCAGGTTTGCATCAAGGAGAAACACACACAATTGTCACACCGTAGCCTGGCCAGTCATGAAACTGATTTTCAAAGCCTCTCTGATACGCAGCGCGCCTTGCTGTGCTCTGTTAATCGCCCTGGTGTCTGGCTGCTCAAAATCGGACACCAGGCGATTTGTCTCAACCTCTCACCCCACCATAAACGTCTCCCCCTCTCACAGATATTATGGAGCACACAGCAAGCAGCAATAACAATGGGAATGTTGGTTGCGCTGAGGTCTGACCTAATCAGCAAACAGTGCCAGCGAGCTTTTAAAGTGCGTGACGGTGAGCTGGGTGGGCTCTATGCTTGCCGCGGTATGGCGTCTGCATGGGTAACCCAGGAAAAAAGGCGCAAAACGATTGACAGCCGTTGCTTTCACGGAGGGAGGGGCAACTGACAACATGTACTCAAAACCTCCCGTGACAATGTTTTTGCCTCATCAGGCATTGGGAGCTTAACCCAGAATTCCAATGGGTGGCAGAGACTGCGGGAACTGTGGGATAGCTACCCACTGTGCACCGCTCCATAAATCGATGCTAGCCATGGTAGTGAGGACACATTCTGCTGACTTAATGCGCTTAGTGGGGACATACACAATCGACTGTATAAAATCGATTTCTAAAAATCGACTTCTATAAAATCGATTTAATTTCGTAGTGTAGACATACCCGTAGACATCTCAAATGGGCCTTTAATTTCTTTCACATCTGAGAGTGTGGGAATTTGCAGTGCCTTGGTGCAGTAGTTCTATTATCCTAACTCTTCAGCCACATCCTCAGTGAGTGTAAATCAACAAAGCACCAATGACTTCGATGGAAAGCAACACAGAATCCAGTAATTCAGGGCAGGAAGGGAAAGATGCTGGCTAAATGTATAGGGCAGCATGGCAGTGGTCAGACCCCAACACCCCTTGTCTCCACTGATGGTACCTTTGTTTAAACCTCATCATCCTCATTCAGAATCCATTGTAGTGGGTGCAAAAATGCCCATTGACATCACTGAGCCTTGGAATGGACCCCATGTTAAGGAATCATCCAGTTCAATTCTCTTTGACCCTTCTCATGGTTAGATAGGTGTAAGATTCTACCTACTCTCCCACTTCTCTTTATCTAGACTAGCTCTCTCGGGTCAAAACGCTCAGCCTCAATTTGAGATTATATGAAACACAAAGGAAAGGGAGGAACCAACCCCTGGAACCGAAAGAACAATGTCAATTCAATCCTTTGGTGATAACATCTATGATTTGTTACTTCTCCATTGTGCAGCTGCACTAAGCTATGGAAAGATCAGCAGTAGAGGGAGGGATTTTTCACATCTGTTTTTTTTTTCATGGGGCTACTGATACAGAAGAGATTTTTTTTAATTTCTGCCTTTCAAGAGCATCATAGTCACCAGGCTCTCTGCTGGTTTACAGAGCCAGGTGAAGGAACACCATTCCTCAGATATTGGATCCTCTGATGTTTAGGCCCAGTTGACCAGGGACCTTAGACTACCTCTGGTCCACCAGCTCAGGTAGGTGGATTGCTTTCTACATGACATGGCAATCAGCTCTCACAGTAGCTGTATGATTTACCGGTGTTGTTACGAAAAGGCACTTGCTGATAGAGAGTTCAATCTCACTTGGCCCCCTGCTGCTTTGCCGGCAGGAGTCATGCTCTGGAAAAATCTGGCTCTCTGAATCCTGTCCATTGCCTTTTGGCCTACTTCTGCTAATCTAGACTCTCTCCAAGGTCACCCACAGTAGGGTCCAATTTGGTTTGTAGGAAGTTGGCCTTCTTGTGGCTTTCTTGGTTCACTGCCCTTCCTCAGCCCCGCTGTCCTTTTTGATAGCGACTTGTGTGTTTGCTTGCAGTAGTACACCTAACATCCCAGTGGAGAACATAACCTGGGTTACCATGTCATGAACCTGCCTTGTTTTCCTACCAAAGAAAACAAGATAAAAATATACCTTTCCCACTACTACAATGCCAAATAACCCAAGCCTTGTCTTGGTTCTTATGTTTACTTTAAAAATCGAATAAGGAACTTTAATTTTTTTTAAATGAAAGAGTGTGAAATAGTTCCGTGCACTTCCTTATAGGCCAGATTCTGCTACCTTTCCTTACAGTGAGTTCTACCTTACTCTGCATGAAGTCTCACTGAAGTCAGGGGGACTGCTTGTGGAGCATGGTACTTCTCAATATGAATAAGAGCGTAGGACCTACCCCTAAGTAAATAATATGTAAAATTTAAAAGCAACGTAGTAACTCAGTAGGATGACAATTTTCTACAAAGTAGAAGACGTGTTTGCAAATAAAATGTGGCACCAGTCAACACTTACAAAATTATGCTTTGTTATACTAAATGTGAATTGCACAAGCTCTATAAAACAGCATTTTGCTGACCCAAAATCCATTCTTGGGGTGTGATACCTAATGCGGCAGATCACCCTCTCACTTCATCTGCCTGTAGGAGATGATGAATGTGGGGGCAGGGAGAAAAAAAATGAAAAATCTTACAAATGGATCCCTCATTCATTATTACCCCAGGCGTGTGGATCTGCTTTCCATTAGCAAGCACTGGCAGGTGTGTGTGAGTCTGCACTGAGTTTCCTGATGCAGTCAGAAATCTGTGTTCTGCTAGTGTAGTACTTTTTTTTGTCTTCAGAGCTGTTTGCTTTTTTACTTCCTTCCAGGCCAGGCATTTTGAATCATTCCCAGGGCCTCCAGCCGCTTGGCTAAGGATGTTGTTTGTGACTTCTGATATTTGTCTCACGGGAGGTTTTACAGACGAGCATCAGTTTGTGCTGTTAAAAAAGTAAAGCTGAGACACAGCTTGTGGGGCTAAGCAAGGGAGTATAATTGCAACTCCTGACTCCCCACCCGGATGTTTGTGCCAGAAATATTAGCTTTGTTGAAGGAGTGGAGCGCATACATGCAAATGTATTTATTAGTAGTACAAATGGGAAGAAGAGTTTATTTGCAGGGTCTGATCCTGCGAAACTCCTGTTCGGGTCCCATTGATTTAACTGGAGTTAGGGATACCTGGTACCTCCAGAGATGCTCAGCACCTTGCAGGATCATGCCCTGAATGAGTTCCGTACTGCTTAAAGGTGCTGGATGGACCATCCCAGAGACTGAAGTCCTTAGTTTATCCAAAGCACGGGCATAACACAAGCCGTGGTTATCGCAGGCATCCACACAACACATGTCCACCATACATCAGTTGTGGTTTACAGAGACTGCTTTTTGGAGTGAGGCTAATTCAGCCCCTATGCTCATTCCATTCAGCTACTGATCTGTCTGGTGAGATGATCAATTGTGGTGTCACTTACTGCCAATGGCTATGGTGGTCATCCTTTTCCCATCAAGAAGTGGGAAGTAGTTCCTTTCTGATGCCCTAAATCATGAGGTTTGAATTCTCATTTTTTCCCTGACCTTGCAGGGTGACAAGAGTTCTGCATTATCCTAAAGTCACCTAGATCTTCATTTTACAAAAAATGAAGCCACGCTACGTCTCAGTGATTTCCTAGGGCAATGAATAATACGGTTTGACTAGGTACTGTGTAAAGAAAGATGTCCTTTTGTTTATGCTAAATCCATAGCTCCTTCATGTCATCAAGCTTCCATCTGTTCTTACAGATCTCTATCCTGCAAGCTGCTTAACACGCCGGAGAAGTGCTGAGACCTGCTACTGCTGATGTCAAGCTATTGAGATCCCTGATGGACCTTCTACAACCGCTGAGCTATTCAGGAGCAATGTGACACAACATTCCCTGAATGCACATGTACCTTCACAAGAACTCAGCTTTTGAGAGTTGGAGAGGGATTTTTCAACGTGTGGCCCACAGATAGGTGACCATCTACAGGACAAAGTGCAAGACCTAACTCTGCCAAAAAGAACCACTTCATTTCTTTTCTTTCAAGATGCTTAAGATTCCACAGGGATGAGTGCGATATAAATGTATAGCTAGACAGACAAAGGGTTAAATGGATAGACAGATAATTATTAGAGAGTACTGCCTTTGGAGCCCATCTGTTATATGAGAACTTTAAAGATATTTTTCACACATGTGCCAATTATCCAAACAAAGTTTAATCTGCTATCACTGTAACAATAGCATACTGTTCCGTGTTCAAACGAAATAAAGAAACGCCATATCTGGGGGGAAAACATTTTTGCTGAACACTTTTCTTTGATTTTGTCAAAGAAACTTGCTGATTCTCCTTTAGCTAATCTGTAAATCCAGTAATAGTCCTCAGAAACTGATGGTTAAACTCCACCCCTCAGAAGGTGCAGTGGAAGAGTATTGTAGTGAGATTGCATCTTACTAAGGCTTTATTACTTTTAAAAAGATATATTACAGTCTACTAATTAGTATGCAATGAGGTGGATTGTAAATCATTAAAACTAAACTACACTTGTCAAAATAAATGAAAAAGTTAAATTGGCGAGGCAGAACCCTGGATTATTATTTTTTCAATTTAGGTTTGTTCACTTACACTTCACAAAACTCAGTAATCTGCCACGGATTAGTACCAGTCATTAGTTCAAATTAGCGAGGCTCCATTGTAGTCTGATTTACAAATGAGTGCATGGATATACAATTTTAAAAACCCTACAAATGCAATTTGGCTTTGGGTCAGATTCTGATCCCACTGAAGTCAATAGCAAAACTCCCATTGACTTC
Source organism: Mauremys mutica (assembly GCF_020497125.1). Lineage (NCBI taxonomy): Eukaryota > Metazoa > Chordata > Testudines > Geoemydidae > Mauremys > Mauremys mutica. The sequence goes on from NC_059074.1 coordinate 203,919,298, forward strand.
AGTTGCAGATAATCAAACACCACAGTGATGGGCCTGGTATAAGATCACGGAAATTGTAAGCTCTTTGATGCAGAGGTATTGTTTTAATTATATGTGTAAATATAATGTCTAGTGCAATGGGGCCTTGATCTTTATTGGGGTCACTTGCTGCTACTGCAATAAAAATATTAAACAGTAATAACGATAAAGAAATAGAATGACATGGCATGGCATGGCATGGCATGACATGGGAGAAGAAGCAAGAACTGGCTTGATGGCACTATCGTAAAGCAGCACAGATTCATGCACAACCTGGAACTGGGCCATCAGTGCATTGGCTAGTAATGCATGCAAAATATAAAACATAGGGGGAAACTTCTCAAAAGTCATATGAAGTATAAACACAGAAATAAGAGATAGGACCATAGGAATTGCCATTCTGGATCAAACCTGAAGTCCATCTAGTCCAGAATCATGCCTCAGGAGCAAAGAAATAATTGGAGTACATACAATAGTATGCACATACTGCATATGGATGCTATCACATACAGAGGACTGTATGGTAGAGACAACTGACTCTTCACTGACATCATCAGTTGACAAAAATTGCCTAGTCTCTCATCTCCCTTGACTTATATACACAACACATAAACTACTGCAAATAATAGCATTGTGCAGACCTTACATTTTTACAACGTGATAACTGAAGTTTGCAGTGAGCATTTCAACACTGCAGGGCCAGATCCTCAACTGGCATAAATCAGTTTAGCTCCATTGAACAGAGCAATGTCCATTTACACTCACTGTCTGGCCATTTTACTGTATATGGAGATTGTGTAGTTTCAAACGTCCCCAGAGAAGGCATGAGTTCCTTCTGTTCTTCTAGAGCATGATCTTTCTGCTATTATTTATTCAGGTGCTACTTTATGCCTTTTGCATGCTATTGTCCATTGTTCCAACCCTGATTCTTTCTTTGGGAATTGTTGTTGACTTCAAACAGATCATCTACATTTCCTTCTTCTGACTTTGGTAACAGTTTTATAATTAATCCTTTTGATAATCTGATACGTTTTTATATATATTGTGCCCTACTTGGCAGGAGAGCCAGTCTTCCTAAGGGCAATTTGCGGTTGATTGTGATCTGAAACATCAGTTCATATATACAAGTGTTAAATCGCTTATTAAAAATAACAAAAACATGTAATTTATTGTGGGCACTTTTATCGCTATTTATTGGCAGGATAATTATTTGGATCTTTTTATTTTCAAGTGAGATCATGTCTATAGAGGAGGAAATTAAATTAAATGGGTTATTTGATATAGGCAATAGAAGTATGCTTGTCTCTTTAGGAGTTGCTATAAATTATTCTCTGAACAATTTGGGTAAAGATAAATAAACTTGATAGATGGAGTTCTTTTTAAAAAATACAGTCTACTGTTACTTATCTACTTTCAGACATTTATAAATAGCTCTAGTGGTAGTGTTCAATTTTCAATATTTATTTAAAAAATAAAAAATGTTGAAAGTTAGAAAATGCCAGTGACGCTACTTGCTAAACTTTTAAAGTATGTAGTGAATCAACAGGGCCAGATACAGCAATCCTTAAACAGAATTTTATCCAACAGGAATAAACACTACCGGATTAATGTACTTAATATACCAAAAGGAAAAATACCAACATGAGCTCAACACCAAGTGTGACTGTCTTAATGTGCCTTTTAAAAATCTTTCTGAGTTGCAAATTTAAGAGTATGTTATGTGTTTGACCATTGCCATAGACAATGACCCAGAAGTAAAGATAAATTAATAACGCATTGTGGGACTGATCAAAATACTTTTATTTTGTTAGGCGCCACAGTTGTTTACAGGCTCAACATTGCAGGTAAAGTTAGTGGGGAGAGTAGTTTGACTTCTATATTTGGGGGGCAGCTCCAATCAGGCCAACAGGGACGCGCATGGGGGGAGAAATTCCACGCCTGATGGAGGCTTGCAGTTTGACAGGACAACCCCCCAACCCCCATCCCTCCCCCCGAAACTAGGCCCACGGGAGTGAGCCAAATCTACCATTGTCATGTCTACACCAAGAGGCACCATCAAAACTTGGTGAGCTTTCCGGCCATATCCTTCACTTCCACATAGCGACAGAGGCGGTCTGGAGAGATTGTAGTTCTTCAGAGGGCTATGAGGGGCTTATAATAAACTTCCTCCTCTCTTGATCCATTTCTCTCGCCTGCCAGTTTGCCCTGTCGTCCAACCCTTGCTCGCTCCCTCCCTCATCACCACTGTCAATAACCTCTGATGTGCAGAGGCCTGTACTCTAAAGTATCCAAGGAAACAAAAATCCAACTCAGTCTGTTACGTAAAACTGTTTGTAAAAGTCAGCAAAAGCTGGGACAAACCGGACTGTTTAGGTTAATTCAAGAGGAAAGATCTTCAGTGCTCCTGGTAGTCATTGGTTGGCATGACAACAAGCTGAAAGATTCTAAAAATGGGTGGCAATGTGTTTTAATTAGTTAATATTAATGGAATGAGGTTGCCACTCCTTCTTGAACATTGTTTACTTGGGGGACACTAGATGGGAGCAGCAGGATGGGTAGAGTGGAAGAAGCGAGCTTTACCATCATGGGACCCTAGCAACCAACCTGACACTCTTGGGCCTTCATCGTCCTGACCAGACCAGGCCATGACATCTCCACCTTCCCGCAGTCACTCACTACACATCTGTCATTTTCCTTCCTACTGTATTTCTCGTCTTTCCTCCCTCCCTCTCTGTTTGCCTCGGTCGGTCTCTGGCTTAGCCAACAAGACGTCTACACCTCTTGCAACACTGCTCTGAGCCTATAACCAAGAAACGCAGGTAAAAGCAATGCCTTAAGCATGATACAGATAAAAGTTTGCCAGGACTTGGAGTGGATAAGACCCTGTGCTGGGCTTGTGTTTCCTCAGCAGCAAGATCACACATGAGCGTCAGCACCAGAGACAGAAGTTGCGTTTTCTATGTTTACTGATCTCTTTTTTCTCCCCTTTTGTGCGTGTTTGTCTTGTTTTGTCTTAAAGAAAACAGGACTGGACTCCAATAACAAGAGATCCAGACCAACTGAACTAACCTGTTCTCTTTTCTCCTCCCCAAAAAGACAGTTAATATCTTTAACACCATCTAAAGACAGTCATGGAGAGGTTTCTCTCTACAGCTAAAGGGAAAGGGCATAAGGGATATTGTGAAAATGAAAGCCTGACTTACTACTTTACATTTTAAAGGCCGTAACTGCTTTTTCTTGTCTCTTTAATTAAAAGTTTAAAACATTGTATAGTAGTTTTCCCAATGGGAGTCACCAGCGATAATATGAAACAAAACCTCAGACCATACTGCACTGTTTAATGTTGTAACACTGTCCCCGGGTTTCAGCAACGTCTTCTCTTTTGTTGGACCCCAAACACCTTCTGATCAATACAACACTCCTTTTTCTCTGGTTCTTCCCCCACTGCTCCACAACCTACCACTGTTCCTGAGCCAAATTCAAACACAGTGTGAGCAGGTACAATTCCTCTGATTTCCGATTTAAATCAATAGACTTGGGCCTGCTTCTTTACACCCCAGCTCAGAATTTAGCTCCCTCTCTTTAAAAAAGCTCTCCCATGACCCTGAAGCTAACTATTGGCCCATCCCTATTTCCCCTTTCTCAGAGTTTTTGCAAAAGTAACTCCCTCCTTCCAGGGCTTTGGAGCGGAGCCCGGAGCTGGCGCACAGAGCAGCTCCAGAGCAGTGGAGCTGCAGGTTTTTGCCTGGAGCTTGCTCCGGAGCTGGAGCACAGCTCCAAAGCCCTGCCTCCTTCATCACTCCAACCACCTTTCCCACAATAATACGCTGGCCTAATTTCTCTTTGACTATTGGCCTGGCCATAGCAAAGAAATCATTCTTCTGCAGAGAGTTAATAAACTTTTCCCTACTGATGATGGCTCCCTCTGCTTCCTCAGTCTCCTTGACCACACAGGCTTCTACACTGCAGTCACAGTTCTGTCCTCTTGGGCCAACTCCGTAGATGTGAAGACATCTCTGGCTTGATGATATTCCTTCCATTTTTGCCTCTCAACAGAGCTGTCCCTTGGGTAGGGCGAATTGAGGCGACCGCCCCGGGCCCCACGCTTTGGGGGGCCCCACACCTCGATAAAATCAGCACTGTCCCGATATTTGGCCCTTTGTCCCGCATCCCGACCGATGTACAACCGGGATGCCATTTGTCCCGATATTCAGATGAGGAGGTGAGGTGGGAGGTGAGTGGGTAAGCAGGCTGAAGAGGCGAACAGGGAGGCGAGCATCAGGTAGGCAGACAGGAGGGAGGTGAGGAGGCAGACAGGTGGCTGGATGGCAAGGAGGAGAGCAGCGGTCGGGCAGATGGGGGGGGGGCACACTGGACGGATGGTGAGACTAGCGGAAAGGTTGATTTGTCCCGGGCCCCGCACTCCCCTAGGGGCGGCCCTGCCTATCAAACTGTTCTTTCTGCATCTCCCACCTGGGCTCATTCTCTAACATCTGTTCTCTATTCTCTCCCTTGGTTACCATTTTTCATCCTTTAACGTCGCCACAGTTACTCTGCTGACTGTACAAATGAACCGGCTGTATAGTACATTGTCTTGTGACAACTGAAATGACTCTGCCTACACCTTGACCAAGTTAACTGTTTTCAGCTAAATGTCTCAAAGGCAAGAAGTGGGAAGAAAAGAAGCATCCTGTCTTTTATCTCTCTCCCTTCCTTGAGTCCATTCCATTTGCCTTCATGGTCCACAATCTTGGCATTATCCTGGACTCTGTATGGGCTCCACAAACCTGTGCACAGTGGGTTCGCACTGAAGTGCAACTTGCACCTAAAGAACGGGACATATACCCCAAAGTGAATTCCCAGATCCATGGGCATACTTGCATATTCATTAGTGCACCCATGTTTGCATGCTCAGGCCTAACTGGACATCCGCATCAGGCAGCTGGACACACAAATATATATTTAGATGCCTTCACTTCATCTATTCGGTTTATGCACACAACTGCAGTACGTGTGCACTCAAAAGCAAGCACATGAATGCACAGGCAGAAAATGTGCATGGATCTAGGACCTCACTGTATAAAAAAAATCTGACCTTTAACCTCTCTGCATCTCATGCAAATCCCCATCTGCAAAATAATAGTTGTAAATAATTACACCTCAGTAAATGTGAGTTTTAATTAACGCCAGTAAAACACTTTCTGATTCTCAAATGAAGTATTTCTACTTTATTACAAAGAGGTCAATCAACTCAGTATCAATTGTGCTTTGTGTAAAAGTTGCGAGCCCCAGAAAAGGGGACTTTTGGGGCCTGAAGGCTTGTGAATTTTTAATGCATTTGTTCATCCAGTAAAACTTATCACACTAACTACTTTGCCGTTTCTTTAAGGTTCTTATTGATTTCACTGGATTTGGATCAAGCTGCAACTGAACTGATGATACAACTGATCACTGACCTTCTGTAAATTCTCCAAAACCATTAACTTGGAATATCATTGCGCTGATGCTCAAAAATCCCAGGTGTAAGCAGATGCAGTTCAGTGCTTTTCTTCTGTTTGAAGTGACTGGTTCTGGACAACAGATTACTGACTAAGTTTAGAAAACTCCCCACCGTAGACTGAGTTGGAGTTGGTTTGGTGCCCTTAAACAACTTGGCTTAGTGCATGGAGCTCAGACATTCTCATGACCCAATCCCTATTTAAGGACTTTTCCATCTATTTAAAGTGCAAGAATGAAGAAAAAAGAAGTGCTTGAAATTAATTGTGTGGATGACATATATGCACCAAGTATTCCATTTCTTCTAGAAGATGAAATCTTAACTATGCTTAGGATCATAATCAGGGATTCCATGCCTTTTTTTCTTCTCTCCAATTGATACTGGAAAACTAGAACTCCCTATTGGGGGTTACAAAAAGTCACTGATGAGTAAGTAGTTTAAGTCCTTTAAAAATAAAACAAGAAAGCAGCATTCCAGCAAGTTTCTCATACAAGGGGAGGGGAGCACTGGGCCAAAATAAAGACAGCCCTTTAATGGTAAACCTTTTTTTAAACTGGTGTTAAACCACTTCACTTAAAGGAAGGCGAAGAAAAGCAGCTGAATATCTTGATTGTTATCCACAAACCAGGAGGATGAAGCCACCAGTAACTAAAATACAGGAAACTCTAGTCTCCGGTGATAAATAAGAGTCACAACAGCACAGGATGCGTGCAGGGCAGCTCCTTGGGCCAACGGGATCTGAAAGGCAAACAACTTCTGCTCTTTTGTTCTAACATCTGATGTGTGTCCCCTGCAGGTCCCATCTGTGCATCTGGTGCCCGGGACAGCAACAGCACCGATCCTGCCGCTCTCCGCCAGACCAGACCGAAGCAAGCATGGGAATTGCCCTTTTCTTCCTAGGCCAGGTCTTACTTTGGGGGGTGCCCTCCTGGGCGAGTGAGGAGGCAGAGGCCCTGTGCGCCCGGACTGCCTGCTACACCATCCACTGGGGCGTGCACAACTGGGCGGATGCCCAGGAGAAGTGCAAGAGCAATGGAGGCAACCTGGTGACCATGAAGAGCCAGGAAGAGGCCTTGCACGTCCAGGATCTGCTAGCCAAGCTGCCCAGGAGGGAGGCCGGGCCAGAGGGGCAGGCGAGGCTTTGGATCGGGCTCCATCGGGAGAAGGGCAAGTGTTACCAGCGGCACCAGCTCCTCAAGGGCTTCAGCTGGGCCTCGGGAGGGGAAGAGACCGACTACACCGGCTGGCTCCGGGAGCCCCGAGAGACTTGCACCGGCCGGCGCTGCGTGAGCCTGCACTGGAACAGCACCGCCCCCGGCTCCTCGGCGCTGGGCTGGGCCGACGGGCCCTGCAGCGGCTCCTCCGCCAGGGCCCAGGGCTACCTCTGCAAGTTCAGCTTCCAGGGCATGTGCCGCCAGCTGGCGCTGGCCGGGCCCGGCAGCGTCACCTACACCACCCCCTTCGGCCTGGACAGCGCCGCCCTGGCGGCCGTGCCCTTCGGCTCCCAGGCCGCCGTGCGGTGCCAGGGCCAGGCGCCGGGGCCCTTCCCGGTGTGCAAGGCGCAGGCGGGCGGCGGGTTCGAGTGGAGCAGCCCGGGCCCCCTGTGCGCCTCGCCCCGCCACGGCTGCGGCTACAGCAACGGGGGCTGCCAGCACCAGTGCCTGGAGCTGGCGGGCGGCTCGTTCCGCTGCGCCTGCCGGCCGGGCTACCAGCTGGGCGGCGACCTGCTCTCCTGCTCGCCCGTGGACCACTGCGGCTCCCAGCCCTGCCAGGGCGAGTGCCTGGGCCGCCCGGGGGGCTTCGAGTGCCGCTGCCCCGCGGGCTACGCGCTGGCCGGGGACGGCGTGAGCTGCGCGGACGTGGACGAGTGCCGGGGGGAGCCCTGCCAGGGGCGCTGCGTCAACACGCCGGGGGGCTTCGCCTGCACCTGCCCGCCGGGCTACGAGCCCGCGGGGCCCGGCGGCCGCCGGTGCCGGGACGTGGACGAGTGCGCCCGGGGCGCGCCCTGCGCCCAGCTCTGCGCCAACACGCCGGGCTCCTTCCTCTGCGCCTGCCGGCCGGGCTACCAGCGGGGCCGCGACGGGGCCTCCTGCCGGGACGTGGACGAGTGCCGGGGGGAGCCCTGCCAGGGGCGCTGCGTCAACCAGCCCGGCAGCTACCAGTGCCTCTGCCCGCCGGGCTGGGCGCTGGCCCCCAGCGGCGTCTCCTGCCTCTCGGGCTCCAGCCCCGCCAGCCCCGGCAGCGCGGCCCCGTCCCCGCGCCCCCCAGGAGAAGAGGAGCCGGCGGCGGGGGGTGGGCACCCGCCGGGCACCCAGCCCGCTACCGAGAGCCCAGCCCCGCGCTCTGATCCCACCACCCGAGCCCAGCCAGGCGGAGCAGAGCCGAGCACCCTCGAGCCGGCTGCCGTCAGCAGCGCGGCGGGGGCTGGGGAACCTATGATGAAAGCCGACGCTGACCAGGCCACCGATGGCCCCAAACTGCTCCTGTACTATATCCTGGGCAGCGTGGTGGTTATCCTGCTGCTGATGGCTTTTGCCCTGGGCTTGCTCATCTATAGGAAGAGGAAAGCCAAGGAGGAAAAGAAGAAAGCCAAGAAGAGTACCACAGACAACTACTGCTGGGTGCTTGAGCAGGCAGAGAAAAAAGCAGTAGACAATGACTACAGGTAAAGGCAGGAGTCTGCAGAAAGGGTAGCCTGCTTGCAGGGACTAGGGTAGCATCAGGGGTCTCTGGAGAGAGGGAACACTAAACTAAGGGTTAATGCGTGCAGCAGAGAATGTTTCCCATATTATGTAAAACGATACTTTCATTGTGTGACTTAACTTTTCACTTTAGAACCTGGGGTTTGGCATTGTCTAAGTGTCAGAGGAACAGTCAGTCTGCAACTTAGATCAAGATCCCAATGCTGTTCCCACTGGAATCAGTATCAAAACTCCCACTGATTTTAATAGGACAAGGACTAGGCCCAGAGTGATATGTTGCTTTTGAAAAATAAAAGCAATCACACCGAAGAGTTTATTGGAACTTTCAAAAAGATAAACATCTTTACAATCAGAATAATCATGGCCCTGATCTTACAAACACTTGTGTACATGACAAGTTTCAGTGGTAGCAGTGTTAGTCTGTATCAGCAAAAATGAGGAGTCCTTGTGGCACCTTAGAGACTAACAAATTTATTTGGGCATAAGCTTTTGTGGGCTAAAGCCCACTTCATCAGATGCATGGAGTGGAAAATACAGTAGGCAGGTATAAATACACAGCATGTGAAAAGATGGGAATTGCTTTACCAAGTTTGGGGGGGGGGGTCTGCTAAGGAGCCAATTCAATTAAGGTGGAAGTGGGCTATTCTCAACAGTTGACAAGGAGGGGTGAATACCAAGGGAGGGAAAAAAATCACTTTTGTAGTAGGCCAATGTAATCAAGATGGCCCATTTCAAACAGCTGACAAGAAGGTGTGAGTATCAGCGGGGGGAAATTAGTTTTTGTAGTGACCCATCCACTCCCAGTCTTTATTCAGGCCTAATTTGATGGTGTCCAGTTGAGAAAGCATAGGAGGATGCAAGATCAAGAAGTTAGGAAAAGGTATTTGAGGAGGAATTGCCCATCTATGGTCACTTAGGATAGAAAATAATCCCCTCTTTCAAAATACAGTAATATCAAAACCCAAACCATGCCCGTTTTCCAGTTTTGCCATTTACTTCAATGGAGCAGCACCATGACTATACAGAGTACAAAAGGTGCTAAAGAGGAGTATGGATCTGGTTATAAGGGTACATATTTTTCCTGAAATACCCACCACCTTTATATTCTTGCAGCTTTTATTTTATACTTGAGGCCACATTGGACAGAAATGTGAACTTAACACAAAAGAGTTAGCTGTGAGCCTCACAGCTACATCCTGTTCTTTTTAGTCTGTGGAGGAAAACCCTTTCCTGCTGTTTTTCTTCTCCAGTTAGCCATTGTAGAAATCAAGAAAACAGGAAAATGTAGCTTCTAGCAGCTGTAAATGTTTTGAATAGTTTGTATATGCTTCCATTTCTCTGGACAATAGTTGAAAGAAGCAGTGTACTCATCCCTGGTTTGTTGGGAAGACCTGCAGAAAATTCATAGTATTTCTTTGTTATGATACCAAGCTAGTCAAGCATTTAAGCACCTGAGTAACTTTAAGCATCTTTGTAATCCCAACAATAGGACTAAAATTAAAGTTATGCATGTGCTTAAATGCTGTGCTGGGTGTACAGTCTGTATGAACAGTCACACCAACAAACTTTAAGATTCTGAGATTATTAGCTTTGCTTTGTGTCGTTTTCAAAATTTTTCTAATCCTCAGTCTTTCCCCATTCATTTTATGGGGGAGGGTATCCAGGTATTTCCATGTTCACTCTATTCACCCAAAATGAATGGGAAACTAGAAAGTATAGGTGTGAAATCATAAAGCCAGTGTAAAAATCTCACATATTCAGAAAGGTTAATAGTTCAATCCATAATCCTGAGTTTTTAATACTATATAAATTGTGTGTATTCTGGTGTGTCTGACAGGATTATGAGTAAAAAATTCTAATCAGTTAAGGCTACCAAAAAACATCGATTTGCTGTGTATGTAGGTTTAGCTTTAACTGCCCTTCACCTCACCAGGTTAAGCCTCTTGAGGCCAGTTTCATCTCAGTGGAATTACATCAGTGATGAATTCAGCCCTCACTTGCTTTTTGCCATGAATCAGTTTTCTTGATTCAGGGCTCAATGCGAAGCCGATTGAAGTCAGTGGAAAGACTCCCATAGATTTCATTGGGCTATGGATCAAGCCCTTGAGGTGAGTAGGAATGGCAAAGAAACAGATTCTGACATCTAAATGAAGAGTCAGGAGATCCTAAATGTTAATGTGGGCTCTGTATGTATTTGCTCTGTGGCGTTGGGCAAGTAACTTCAGTTTCCTCATTTGGAAATGGGGAATAATAGTGTTTACCCGGTAACCTCATTGGGCATTGCGAGGACTGATTTGCTAACACGTGTGAAATGCTTTAAACACAGCAAGTGCTTTGTACGTGTTGTTATATTCCTGTTATGCTGGGGTTGTATGCACGGACCTCCTCAGTGCTAATGGGAATTACCAGTGCTTAAAGTGCACCAGGTTTAAACACATTACAGGCCCAGGAAATACAATTGCTAAGAAGCCAGCCAGCTTGCTGAGATGCTCAAATTTTTAGTACCACCTGAGGAATGTCCTTCTCATTGGCGGCTTTCCCCACTTGACCACCTTTGGTGAAGAGCAGCTAATCTGAGCAGTTGGAGGAAGCAGACACGAGTCGTCTTCTCTTTCCCTTAGCAACCCAGTACCAATCTCGCAGGATGCACCAGGGGAGCGGAAAGACTCCAGCAGCTCAGAGCGGCTCTGATCCTTCCTTCCCCTGCCCCTCCTGTGAGCAATGGGACAGCTTCTCCCCATCCCAACACCACCAGTCCTGGGAAGGGATACAAGAGGCTCTCAGTGCAGCACCCCCCTCCCCTTTTCCTCCAGATCAGGGTGAAGAATTCCAGGAGATGCAGGAGGAACGGAGGTGAGGCTGGGTGGGCAGAACTACTGGAGGCAGGCAGATGTGGGGAGATAAGACCTCCCTACTTTTTCAGATCCTTTTACTCATTGGTAATTCCATGCGGCTGCCCATATGTTGAAATAATACATGCCAAAAAAAGTCTGTTCGTCACAGGTAGCAGCATCACAGGTGCATCAGTGTTACATTTTTGTATGATGATATTACAAGTGTTCTCAAATAGTGTTTTCCTTTTTTAACTTTAACACTGTAAATAGCATTACCTCAGTGGCTACATTGCTATTCTGATGGAAGCATGTACAAATAAAATCCAAATGAAATTGATGCTTTGAAATATACATGATGTTTGATGCTTTGAAATAAACATGATGTTAAAACTTATTGATGCAATACACGATAAATTGTTTTATTTGTGATGTTTCAAATAATTCACTTAAAACTGCCTCCAAACCAAGAACCTTTTTGTACTAAAACTGACATTTTTTTTGTTTTTTTTTTAGGAAAGCAGATACCCTCTGTGAAAAATGTCATTTAGTTAAAATTTTTTGACAGAAACCTAGGTTTTGAGGGAAAAATGTTGACTAGCTCACTGATAAATTGTCCTTGCTGGTCATGATTAAGCAGGGCAGTGCTGGAAAACTATCTGCATTGTCACTGCTATGCTGTACCTGTTCCATACAGAGGACTTTGGTTTCTGGAGTTGTCAGTCAGGTACCTTTCATCTAATAATGATTTAATACGTATATTAATGAAATGTTTAGAGGCCTCAGGCAAAATCAGGGCCCTTTTGTTCTAGGCCATGTACAGAGGGGGCAGGGGTCTATTCATGTGGCTCTCACTGCAGGATCAAGGCACAGAACAGTAAGTTCTTTAAAACAGCAAAATATTAATCATTTAGGGTTACCAAGATAAATCTGCTCAGCCGATGAAAGATTCATCTAGGAAAAATTGGAACAAGCAAAAATTTGAACTAGCCTCACTGACCAGACCCCTCTAAAGATTCTCATTTCTACAGCTCCTCTGTCCTCCTACCAATCACAGAAGTTTTCGTTAAGTGGTATATAAAAAAAAGGATGTTCTCGAACAGCAGCTGGACCTTAGATAAATGGGCATTTCCAAAAGAGGAAAAGCATTTCTAGATTCATTTTGGCTAGTATCAGTATCTGCCATAGGAAAAGCTGACTAAGATTAGGTACCACTGTGATGTGCATAGTCTCAATATCTATACAGGGAAGTGCAATAGGTAGGTCATGCACTACCACTACCTAATTTAGGCTGGTGATCTGAGGAAGAAAACAGAAGTGTGATTAAGTCAGACAGAAGTGCAATATGGTGGCCATGAACTGCTGATTGTGTAGCACAGTCATTGCTATAACATGGTCAGAAAAGCCTAGTCTGCTACCACTATTATTACTATTCATATTTATGTGGTAGTGCCTTAGGCCCAACCAAGATTGTGCTAGGCATTATACAAGCCCAGTGTACTAGCACTCTCTGCCCTGAAGAGCTTATAATCTGATCGGGATGGATAGGGGAAAGAGATACAAAAATCATAGTTTGTCCATTCTTTCGGTCAGTCTACATTCAGACCTACCATTTAGTGCCGTGGGATCTCTCAACCAAGAGCCTGAAGTCAATGGAAAGACTTCCACTGATTTCAGTGGCCTTTGGATCAGGCCCATATTAGTTATTTTGGCCCTTACTTGTCACAGGTGCAAATGAACTGGGACACTGTCAGGGTAAGCCAGGGCATCACACTGCCAGGGGACTGTCAGGCCCTGTGACCAGTGCTGAGATACAGAATCTCCACAAGGGTAGTTCTGGGCCTCTGAAGTTTCCCCCAGGATCTGCAGACCCTCTTTGTTCTGTGGGGCAGGGACTATGGAAAGATTTCGAGGAAAAGGTGTCAAATAACGTTAAAATATGATGTATTCTGCAAGGATTAACACTGCTCCCTCACATCTACCATGGTCCCTAACGAGTCTCACACTGCAAAGACAAGGGCTTTCAAAATGCCTTTTTTTCATTTCCCTTGTAGAAGAGTGACTCACCGGCCAATGCGCCCCCTCATGGCTGGGTATAGCTTAGTAGGCCGCCCTCCGCTGCCACCCCTTGCCAACAGCCACTGTGGCCCTGCCAGGGTCTGCCTCTTCTTAATACTTGACCCTCCAGCCAAGACACAGTCAGTCCCATCCTTTCGGGGGTAACAGAGTCCAACAAACTATGGTCCAATGGCCTTACGCCGGGTCTTAAGCCCATCTCTAGGCTCAATGGCCCTTACACCTCGTATATCAGGGGGACGTTCACAAACTTAGGCCCTCCCTGTACTCTGGGTTCCAGTCTACAGACCCTGTAACAAGCAACTAAGGTCTGCACCCTCAGCTCCCTTTCTGCTTCCCTAGACGACTTCTTACCTCAGCCTGTTTCTAGGCCCTGTTCCCAAGCCCTTTTCTGGGGTCACTCGTCCATCGGCTCTTCTCCTCTTCCCAGTCGCCACAGAGGTCTTTCCCGCTGCTGTAAAGAGTGACGCCTCGTAGATGATTCCTCCCTGCCGGTTCAATTGTCTGTCTCTGAAGCCCCAGCCCTGGGCTGGCTCAGGAGTGTCTCTTACCAAGGCCTCTCACAAGACCTTTCTTCACTCTGGTCCTTACCAGAGGCTCCTATCCCAGAAGAGAATCCCTAAGACTTCTCCTGCCCTGGAATCCTTCCTCTATTAGTTACCCTACTTCTGCTGGGACTGATCCTTAATTAGGCCTGGCCCATCTTTCTGGTGCAACTGGATCAGCTAATTGCTCTCTGGCTCCAATTAGCTATTTCTAGACCAGTGTAGAGTATATACCCCATCACATACTCTCCCCCTCTAGACTGTGCCTGTTTTCATTATTTTTATCTTTTAGTAATTTCTTGGCATTTGACTCTCTCAGGTCCCTTCAAAGTCAGTAGGTGACCTTCATGTCTAGCCAAGTACATTGCAGTGCTGTTGCCCGATCTTTAGATCGTGTATTAATTATATTGATTACTTAAGAATCCCCAGTTATCACTTTGAGGGTTGCCAGGCCCTTTCCTCAAGATCAGGCCCAGTATTATTCCAATTATTATATTGGTGGGAACCCTGATGTGCACAGTTGCAACACTCAGACTATAGGAACTCTTATATTTACAAATATAGTATATTCATACATTTAACACAGTCACAAACACCCCACCTCGGTAAAGGTAGATAGAGATACTACAGAATGTCCATCTGCACATCCATATACTCACACCATCTCCTGTAGAACAACCTGAAATGTTAGCCATCATCTTCCTCATCACCATCACCTTCCCCATCATCACCAGTGGTCATCATCCTGGAACCTCCCAAGGACTACATCTCTCTCTCCTACTGCCCTAGGCTGGGATGCCACTTTTGTAATATGTTACGCTGACACCATTGTGTTCAATGCATATTCAGTAGGGGATTTTTTCCCCTTCCTTATCTGTATTTCCTCACCTTGCTAATGTTGGAGTGTCTTTTTCCTATAGGTTAGTATATCAATGATCTCAACTTATTATCATATATGTTCCTTAATTACCGTGGCCCTTTTGTGGTTAGGATCACATTTGTTACTTCTGTCCTACCCAGTTTTTTCGGTTCTTTCCAAGTTCCAAGTTGTGGTGTATCTGATAAGTTTAAAAGGGCATGAATCTAGGAAAGCCCCTATGCCAACCTGCTTAAGACATCCTCTTTGTTAAAGGTCGCAGCCATATATGGACCTTATGCTTTAGCTCATCACCATCTATCTGGGTGAAAGATTCCAAACGTACATATGCTAACTTTGCCTTAGCTCACCATACAGGATGTGGCCATCAGGTCCCTTGTGTTACAGACAAAACATACTCTAATATAGACCTATAAACCTATTATAATAAAATAATCAAACCCATAAGAAAATAAAAAAAACTTATAAGAAAAGATATAGGCAAGCAAGCAGGCTATCATTAAATGTACATCAGTCCATTGCCACTTCTGTAGTTGAATTATTTTTTTGTGGTCAGAACTTCCCCTAAACTCTATTTTCAGCTCCCCGAATACTTGGGCTGGTTATCTATGCAAAGTTTATCTGTTTAAAGTTTATAGGTCTCAAGCCTTATGCTAACTTGCAGAAGCTAATGTCTTACAGAATACAGGCCTGTAGGTTTCTTGCATTACAGCTGAATATAATACAAAGCAGTAAATATAATAAAGGCAAGCTAACCCAATGGGCTACAGTGCTACTGGTGACAATGTGACTGAAGGAAGGATCCAGATTTCTAGGAAGACAAGAAGGAACTTTTTAAAAAGATGAACCCAGAAAATTTCCCAGGTTAGGAATCTGCTGTTCTCAGAGGATGCTAGAGTCAGCAGAGAGATTGTGAGAAGGAATAACAGTCTGCCCTCCCTGAATGTGCAGGACTTGAAGCTTTCCTTCTCCGGATCCCCTAAAATAGTGGGATGCAGACAAGTTCAAACACCTGTATCCATTGTAAGTACAGTTATACATTAGCTGTTCCATCTGAAGCATATACCTGTAATGGGGCACTGATCTTTTATGGCCAGAGGAGGTAGTTTGAGAGGCCAGTCACCCCGCTGCATGTCCTGGGAAGTAAATGCAGCAATCACTAGAATAAAAGAAGTTGGTTCCTGGGAACAGTTAATGTCTGGTAGGGGGAAGGTATGGGGAAAACTCAGATTTCTGTTACTTTAAGGGCCCAGGAGCCTGGGTGGGGAAAGTCTCTCTCTTCCTGCCAGTCCAGACAGATGGTTGGGGTTATTACACCCAGCTGGGAAGATTAAGGGAGTGGTGGGATAACTCCATGGGGCTCTCAAAATTAGGCTTCAGGCCCAGGCCAGCAAGAACTGCTAAGAGCCTAGGAAGAGGGCTTGAGGATCTCATCTAAAAGGGTGAGTTTGTGGGCTGGGAGACCAGACCTTGAACCATTCAATCCCAGAAGGCAGGCTATAGACATCCTGATAGAAAGGGAGCTTGCTTAAGAGCTAAACTATGCTGAATCAATTAGATCCCAGGAGATGGGGAATACTGTTCTAAAGACTAGGAGTACTTGTGGCACCTTAGCGACTAACAAATTTATTTCAGCATAAGCTTTCGTGGCCTACAGCTCACTTCTTCGGATGCATAGAATGGAATACACAGACAGGAGATATAAAAGATACACAGTACAGGTCCCGGATCCTCACTGGTATAGCTCTCTTGTTTTCAGTGGTGCTATGTTCACTTATATGGCCTCTCCTATTGCAGAAGATGTTTTTCTTCTGCTGTGCTTTCTCTCTTCTTTTGCTGTGTTTCTTGGTTTTCCCCTCATGCTATGGCACTGGTGATTAGTGTTTATAGTTGTATGCAGTCACTGGATAATTAACTCAAGTGCAGAACATCTAGCAATCCCTTTTGGGAGGTACATGGGTGAACTGGATTTCAGATGTTACTTCTCTGAAGCCAATGGGAGTGTTCCCATTGATGTAAGTAGCTTTTGGATTGAACACCTAATGATTTGCCTGTTTGGTCCTTTTCCCCCAAATGAAATTCTAGAACTGCCTGTTAGCTGAGCAAGATGTCAGACCTTCATTTCTCTAGGCAACTTCTGTGTGTGCTCAAAACCACAATGAAATGGTAGAGCTGTCAGCTGATCCCCTCAATAGAAGAACTAATATAAATGTAACATAATTATAAATAAAAATACAAAAGTAATCTGCCTGGTGGTGTATGAGTCAGAGCCTCTGTCATCATGGATAGGGATCCACCCTCGCTCACAGACATCTGCTTTCATGTCAAGGGGATTAAAAATGTTTTCATTTGCAGTTACCACCCAGTTCTTATGCATTTAACCTTTGCTTCTAGCCGGGACAGCTCATTTGCCTTGCCATAGGCTCCTTGATCAACTTCACTGTTTTTCTGTGATGCTAAATTTCAAGTGTGACATGAGACCTCTGGGGTGAGTAGAGTGGGAGGAAACTGGGTGACCGTGAAAATCTACCTCCCAGGGTATGTCTTTCACTGCAGAATTAACAGGAGTGCAGATCACTGGAGTTATTTCTCTCCTGTTAGTTCGAGGTGAAGCAGCTGCATGGTAAAATGACACTCAAGCTGCTGTGTCCACACTGATGCTGTACTCACTAGTGCAGCGGTCCCCAACCTTTTCGTCTGGCGGGCGCCAGACGAAGGACCATGGCGGTGGTCAAGCATCCGCTGAAATGCTGCCGAATTTTGGTGGCATTTCAGCGGAGACGCCTCTCGATGACGCCGTTTGTCGGCGGCAAGTGGAGTCATTGAGAGGCGTCGCCGCTGAAATGCCGCCAAATTTCGGCGGCATTTCGGCGGATGCTCGACCGCCAGCCAGGATGTGGGCGCATTTAGATGCTCCCGCAGGCACCATGGCGCCCGCGGGCACGGCGTTGGGGACCGCTGCACTAGTGTGTAGAGCTGGGTGAAAGTTTTTGATTGAAACTGTTTTTGGCAAAAAAATGCTGATGTAGCAACATAGAAATACTTCCCCAATGTATGTTGATTTTCCTGAATTGTTTCAGTCAGGAAACCTGAACCAGTTCCCGAAAACCTAACCGTTTGTTTTGACACTTTCTGAAAGAAGCATTTTGTTTTTTCAATTTGAAATGACTTCGTTTTGAAATTTCCTTTTAATTTTATTTTTAAAATGTTTAAAGTTAAAAAAAATCCCTCAAAATCAAAACAAAACATTTCATTGGACCCCAAAAGTGGGTTTTTTTTATTCACCAAAAATTTCAAAAAATTCATTTCAAATCAGACTCAAATCAAAAAGAACTTCCCCTCCCCCCTGGAATTGCTAGTCAACTCAAATCAGCTATTTACCCAGCTCTACTAGTGTGGGGCTCTAAGATTTCTGGGGGCCCATCGCCCGGTTCTCAGCACTGTAGTCAGCTGAGCTGCTCTGTGAATTATTTGGCTGTGTATTGTGGGAGAACTTGTCTGTTCTTCCTGGCTACATAGTTGAGAACTCGTTCCAGTAAACCACTTGTGGCTTGGTGCACTTCCATTTTGTCTGTGGGCTCTGCTCTAACTGGTGACAAGGCACAGATCCAGCTCAGAGGAAAGACCTGTACTAAATGTGGGCACGACTGCAGGTCTCACTTGATAGGTGGCCCAAGATATAGTGGCAATGCCTCCTCTATAGTCTGAGTTTTCACAGAGAATGACAATATACTTTAGCGTCTTATTTTCAGGTATGAGCAATCCATGCTAATGAGTGTGATCATCACATGGTGCGCATCCATTTGTAGGGAAAATGGGCAGCATTTTCTCTTACTCATTTTAGTAAAAATGAATGCACACAAATACTGTTGATGTCCTGTGTCCTGAGAAGTAAAATTTACTCTCAACATTACTTCATCTCCTTATTCTTGTCATGCACGAGGGGGATTTTTTAAAGAGTATTTTCATCACCCATGTCAGAAATGTTGGGAGCCCCTTGTGTAGGCAAAACTCTCATAGTTGTAGGTTATTTTAATAGGGTGCCCATGCTCACCGCAAATCTAACCAACAAGTCAATTACATTTACACCCGCCCTTAAAGCCCCTTTACACTGCCAGAGACGTGTAAAAAGGCGCCTATGTAAATGAGACTCAGATCCATAATAACTAAATTGTAGTCAGCCAGTTGGACTCTGACTTCAAAGGCCTAGCTGAAAGAGGTCTAGCGTGTTTTAACTTCCAAAACAGGCTAACCGAGAATCCAAGTTTAATTTCCCAATAGGAAATTCTTGGAATGATGAATCTTTATTGTTAACGTGTTAACAGCACATGGATTATATAACGCTTGCAGCTGGGCCTATTGCAGAGATGGAGACCACTTGTGATAGGGAGTCCACCCCACACAAGGCCTGGTGGAGTAAATTAGGCCAGTTAACCTATAAACCAGTGTTTCTCAACCTTTTTCTTTACCGCCCCCACCCCTAAAAACTCCCTGGCCCACCTCCACCACCGCAACTGTTTTTCTACATATCCAGTTGATTAAAAGCTGTATTCGACTGATAGTGATACAGTTAAACACAAACACACACATCTGTAATATAAAAAAGAAAAGGATAACATAAGTACAAAAATAAACGGGATATTACTTTTTGTTTTACTTACTCCGTGTGGAACTTGGCCCGCTGAGGTGAGCCAGGGGGTGGAGGTGGTCCTCCCTCCCTCAGCCCTGCCGCCCTGGGCTGAAGCCTGAGCCCCGCCACCTGGGGTTGAAGCCCAGGTTATTTTGGCAGACCGCGTTAAAACTGCTCGCGGGCTGCAGACCCGTGGCTGAGAACCGCAGTTGTAGGCAGAGGAAACCAGGAGGCCCCAAGGCCTAATTGGCTGAGGGAGTCCAGCTCGGGGAGGGGCTGGGCTGGGTTTATAAAGCCAGGAAGCTGGCAACAGAGGGAAGTTGTCTGCAGTCAGCTCCCTCCTGTAGGTGCCAGGTTTCTGTAATTTTTGGTGGTGCCCCAAATGGGTCCAAGCAGAGCCGTCCCATCTGTAGGTGGGACCAGGGCAATCGCTCTGGGCCCCATGCTTCAGGGGGACATGGGGTACAGGGCAGCCTGGGGAGTTAGTGGGGGGCTGGCACCAGCAGCAGTAAGCAACCAGGCCCCAGCCCACTCTGCCCTGCCCCACACGGCCAGCTCCCAGCATTGCTCAGGGGAGGGGGTGAAAGACAGAGTTGAGGCAGGGGCTTGGGGGAAGGGGTGAAATGGGGGCAGGAAGAGGTGGAGCAGAGGCTTGGGGGAAGGGGTGGGGTAGAGTGGGGGGCAGGTCGCTTGCTGCTACCCGTGCCAGGCCCCCCGCTAGCCCCCCAGGATGCCCTGGATACTGCGTCCCAGTGAAGCGTGGGGCCCCCCAAAGTGTGGGGCCCAGGGCGGGTGACCCAGTCCATCCTATGAAAGAGCGGGAGCTGCATGCGCTGCATATATCCCAGAAGATGCTTAGCACGTGATTCTGTACCACTAAAGGGAGAATCAGGCCCAATGGGAGTTCTACCACTGAGTTCACTGTGCAGGATTGAGCCCAATATTTAGAGTATGAGGCATTGGGCAAACTGGTTTTAAACACTTAGAATGTCCTCAGAAACATGGGCCAGGTTTCTCCAGTGGTGCACATTCTCTTCTGGAATAGAAACCTGGCAGGTCAGGCACAGGGCTCGGGCTTTTATGTATGAATTTCTACCAAACTACGCTCACTACACACAACACCTGTCTGAGGGAGTCTTCCCTAACCCCCTCCCACCCCACCCCCCCTGACTTCAGTGGGCTTTGGATCAGACCTGAAAATCCTAAACCCCTCATTTCAGCATCTGGTTTGGAAGGCAGCACCCTTTATTCTCAAATGTGCTTCTGCATGCAGCTGATTTCATCATCCTCAGTATGGCCAAGCTGCTGAACCTTGTGTTGGTCCATTCTACAAGCTCCTCAGGAAGAAAGCCAAAAATGCGGAGAGATTTCATTACAATAGAGCAGAGAAGCAATCTTGCCTCGTCTACATAGGAAGCACTTTGAGATCATGGCCTGTTTGACCCAATGAATTGTGAAGACTCCAAAATAGAATTTATGTGCCATTGTATAAACTCTTCCCAATTTGCAGGTGAATGGCTTGATGAAGCATAACAGCACCATAACACGGGCACTTGCAAAGGGACCTAAGTGAGTTATGCACTCAAATCTATGGCAGGCAGATCTCAGCTCCCTTGGTCTCCTTTCAAAATCCCAACCTTAATATATCTGTAGCAGGTGCATACAAAATGCAAGTAAGGTGGAGTTTTCAATTGTCTAAGTGATTTAGGAGCTCACATTCTTCTGGCTTTCAGTGAAACTTGTGCTTCTAAGTCATTTGGGCACATTTGAAAATCTCACCCTGAGTGCACTAGTTTAAAAATAATTCCCATGATGCTTTTATTTTAAAACTGAGTCACTCTGAATGTGCAATTGCTACTTTTCTACTCAAAATAAATGTGCTAAATAGAATTTTTCTCCCCAAATCCCAGAGTCTCCTTGTCCACATGATAGGCTAATGAATTCAGATTCTCCAGCTAGAGCAGGAGTTCCCAAACTTTTTGCCAGCACGACCCCATTTTGAGACTTACTTTTTCCTCCAATTTTGCAACATGGCAGCCTCCACACAACGTGACCTTGCACATACTGAATAGATCAAAATGGCAGCCTTCTGCGGTATTTGTGGAGAAGGTCCAGACACATTCAGGAGCAGACAGCAGCATCTTGCGGGCCAAATCTGGCCCATTGGCCCTGTGACCCCTCTGCCAATGGCTGTACAAACACCATTTTGCCATTTGCATGATCCAGCTGAGACTTGAATCCAGAAAATCCTTCTCTGTGTGAAGCAGCCTCATCAACAGAGCATCCTCTCTGCTGGGGCTGGTAGGAGCCTGTGCTAGCCTTTTTTGAGATAGGAACCTGCAGTGGTTTGTAAGCTCCCTAAGCCAGGGCCTGTCTCTTCTTTTATGCCACCATGAGTACCCTGTTGGCACTTGATAAAGAAGCATTGTAAGAAACTGTCTCTAGGATGCCCTAATGTCACCACACAGGGCCTTCCTAAGTCCTGGCCTCATTTGCTTAACCCTGAATTCCTCTTTCTGATTTGTGGTAAGAGGCATAATGGACTCATTTTTATGCAGAGTATCTTCTTCAGCCTCCCGCAGGGTGTCTAGTGATCAGACTCATGATTTGCAAGAGCTGGGGTTAACCAAAGTGGTGGTGTTTTGAACTTGAGGCCTGTGGAAAAGCTTCTCTGTATAAACAGATTTTATTTAAATAAAGTAAAACGAAAAATGTGTGTAGAGAGGGCAATCTGGTCCTTTGTGACTAGCACATTTCTCCTTCCTGAAAATTTCATCCCAGAAATATTTGTAAGAATTACAGATGCATGACATGACCATTCAGGAAATCTCAGGGGCCTATAAACATTGATCACCGGAAATAGTGGGGTCTCTGGTATGTATAGTATAACATTGTTTAGCTGCATGAATATGTGTATGTAGTATTACCAACCCTAAACATTCAAAAATCATGATTGGCTTAAAAATCATAAGATTTAAAAACAAACAAACTTTACGTTATTGTTGTTTGTCTTCTGGCTTTTGAACCTGTAAGGTTCACATTTTCCAGCTTTTCTATCCAACCACAAAGGCCAGATTTTTTTTAATTATTATTATTAGTTTAAATAAAGATGAGTTTTTCAGGTAATATTATGATTCCAGGAGCTGTGGCTTTAAGAAAATCTAATGTCACAAGATTCATGATGTAATTCCAGCTGGCAACAGCGATATATGCAAGCCTAGATATCCATCTAAGCGCCAGATCCCAGCTGGTGTAAATTGGGAAAGCTCCACCCAAGTCAAAGGAGGCATGCTGATTTACACCAGCTATGGATCTGGCCCTAAGACCTGTATCAAGAAACCACAAGGGATTCTTGTGCAATTTCCTTCTTGTGGACAGTCATGCTGAAATGACTTAATATTTTTTCATTGTAATTCTAAAATGTTTCAAGACAGGTGAAAGTTTGACTTGGATGGGCTTTGTTAGTGTTCCTAAACTGGCCCACATTTCAGTATAAAAAAGGGTTGGGATTTCCTTTTCAGCTGTCTAGATACAGCTTAAGTAACTGGGGATTTCTTTTCAAAAAAGACACAAAAATCTGTCATCAAGCAACCAAAGGTCAGGGGAAATTATTTGAAATATTCCCTATCAGCATTCCTTTGATATAAAATTTGTCAGTTTGAGATGACTCAGTTTGAGATGACTCAGATGAAAAAAATTAAAAGTCCCTCTTTTGTTATCACAGTTGACACACACCGGGCAGTGTCTTACTATAACTTTGTAAACTGCACTGCAGTATGATTGAGAGACTGCTTTAATCAAGCCTCACAAACGGAAAAGAAGTATGTACATCTGGAGGAAATGTTTCTGTGCATGTCATAGAGTTGAAGGCCAGAAGGGTTCACCAGATGATCTAGTATGACCTCCTGTGTATCACAGGTGGTGGGTAGGGGAGGCTGAGCCTCCACAAACAGCCAAGAATGATCCCGCCCACTGTGACCTTGCACCCCATAATGCTTTATAGAAATATGCTTATGAATGTAAATATGACATAACTGGGATATGTTTTATGCTAGATATGCCATGCAACATATCTCTGCAAAGGTTTTGTTCTTCTGCATGTATTCATCCTATTTGTATGCATGTATCATTTTTATATCTGAAGTTATGAGCGTTGGATATATGCTTGTATTTAAAGTGTTTGCTGTAGAATGCACCTGCGGCAGATTTGGTCAACATAGTGTGAAGGGGTTATTCAAGTAAATGGAAGTACTTGGCCAACAATGAACCTTGATAGACGCCAATCCACATCTGAGCTTTCCTGGGAACGTCCTGTAGAAAACTGAGTCATGCATGGACATGTGACTTGCCCATGTGACTCCAAAACTCCATTTTGTAAGAGGATTCTACACAGGGGGAGAGAGGTGTTACCACCCACAAGAGAGACTATATATGCCCCTGGGGAAACCCCTCCATTTTGTCTTCAGCTGGCAGAAAAGGTAGCTGCTCCACCCCAAGGAGATGCCTGAAAGAAACTGGAACAAAGGACAGTAACTACAGGGGTGTGAGTGATTGCTGGACTCAGACTAGGAGGAGGCTAGTCTGTCAAAGAAACTTAGTGGAACATCTCTGAGGGTGAGATTTACCTGCATGTAGTTTCCTACTGTATTAGGCATAGAGTTTTATTTTAGTTTGCTTGGTAATTCACTTTGTTCTGTCTGTTACTACTTGGAACCGCTTAAATCCTACTTTCTGTATTTAATAAAATCACTTTTTACTTATTAATTAACCCAGAGTATGTATTAATACCTGGGGAGGCAAACAGCTGTGCACCTCTCTCTATCAGTGTTATAGAGGGCGAACAATGTATGAGTTTACCCTGTATAAGCTTTACATAGGGTAAAACGGATTTATTTGGGGTTTGGACCCCATTGAGAGCTGGGTATTTAAGTGCTGGAAATAGGAGCACTTCTTAAGCTGTTTTCAGTTAAGCCTGCAGCTTGTGGGGACATGGTTCAGACTTGGATCTGTGTCTGCAGCAGGCAAGCGTGTCTGGCTCAAACAAGAGAAGGCACTGAAGTCCCAAGCTGGCAGGGAAAACAGGCTCAGAGGTAGTCTAGGCACATCAGGTGGCAGTTCCCAAAGGGGTTTCTGTGAGCCAACCTGTCACACCCACACTCCGCCCTCAGTGCTCTGCTTCTGCGGTGCCTCTGGGCTCCTGGGGTTAGGGCCACGCCACCCGCCTTTCTGGGGCTTGGGGTGGGGACTGTGGGCACTAGCCAGCCTGGGGCAGTGCTGGTGGCCGTGGTGGTGGGGCTCTGGGTTCCGGGGCAAGCAGAAGGGGCAGGGCCTTGGGTAGAAGGGGCAGGGCTGGGGCTAGCCTCCCCCAGCCAGCGGTTCACGCGCTGCCCATGACCACAGGCCTCCAGTACCACCCAGCACCCACACACTAAATCCAATAACCAAAATTAAACCAAAGTATTACAGCCCACAGGAGTCTAGGCTATCTTGCCACAGGCAGAGAATAGGAGGAAGGGAGGTGCACCCATGCCCGAGGCCCCGAAATGACAGAGATATGATTAAGTGAGATACCAGATAATCCTGGTAAGTCCCCTGCACCTTTGGCGGTGTGTGAACCAGCGTGGGTCAACTTCGGTGAATAGTTTTGGTGAATAGTTTTGGTGGGAAGAAAAGGATTTTTTTAATGTCAAAACCATTTCAAAAATTAAATATTTCAACTTTTTTGCTTCTAAATTACATTCTGTTGTGAAGTCTAACTATATTTTTAAGGCGTGGAAAACCCCCTCCCCCCAAATGCAACAACCTCCAACGAAATCTTGATCTTAGATCAAAATACCGGCTGAAACCAAAACAAAAACCTGAATTTGTTTAGTTTCTTTTTATTTTCTGTGTTTTTGATCCAAAATTAATGTTTATTTTTGTTTTCTCTCTTTTTTTGTTTAATAGATTTAAGGTCAGAAGGGACCATTATGATTATCTAGTCTGACCTCCTGCACAATGCAGGCCACAGAATCTCACCCACCCACTCCTGTAACAAACCCCTAACCTATGAGTTATTGAAGTTTCAAATCATGGTTTAAAGACATCAAGGTACAGGGAATCCTCCAGCAAGTGACCTGTGCCCCATGCTGCAGAAGAAGGCGAAAAAACTTCAGGGTCCCTACCAATCTTCCCTGGAGGAAAATTCCTTCCCAACCCCAAATATGGCGATCAGTTAAACCCTGAGCATGTGGGCAAGACTCACCACCAGCACCCAGGAAAGAATTCTCTGTAGTAACTCAGATCCCACCCCATCTAACATCCCATCACAGACCACTGGGCCTATTTACCTGCTAATAATCAAAGATCAATTAATTGCCAGAATTAGGCTATCCAATCATACTATCCCCTTCATAAACTTATCAAGCTTAGCCTTGAAGCCAGATATGTCTTTTTCCCCCACTATTCCCCTTGGAAGGCTGTTTTCATGAGACACCCCCTCAAACAAAGTTTCTCTTTGAAACTAACCAAAAGTTTGAGAGTCTTTTTTGGTTGAGCCCCCACAGCAACAAATCAATTATTCACTCAGCTCCAATTATACCCAGGGAGTGATTGACAGCTGTCTTGTAAGTCTTTCTTGCCTGGGCTTTTTCCTCCACTCTGACACCATGGGTAATCATTTGCACCTATGCAAAGTAAATGTAAAGTATGGCAGCTTTGTACATAAGATACAGGGCAACAGAGAATCATGCCTTACAGGATTTGTATACATTAAGAAAAAAGCCAGGATTAGGTCTGGTTAGCTAACCATGACCTAACCATCACCTTTTCCCCAGGATTGACCTCGACCAGTTAAACTGGGGTAAATGGTGTTAACCTGCATCTACACTAGGGGAAAGGTACTTGTTACAATGGGGTTACATAGCTATCCCTGACCTAGTCTCAACCTCTTTCTTAACCCAGGCAAATCCTGAATGAAATCGTGCAAACATTTTTCTTGTATGCATTAGGACTGGAATTTTCAAAAGTGCCTAAGAAACTAACGTGCCCAAGTCCCAATGAAAGTCCCTAACAGAGCTGGTAGGGAAATGGATTGTTTCCCCTGAAGAAAATTTAGATGAAATGAAAACTGAAAACCAAACCTTCTCACTTTGGGGCCAAATTTTTTTTTTCAGTGAAAAATAATTGTCAAGGAAAGCAGTCACTTCCCATGGCTGAGTTCTCAGTTAAATGAAAATTAACTTTCCAGAGGAAAAGTTTCACTGGAAATTTTTGGACCAGAACTAGTCAACAGGAGTTGGGTGTCTAACTCCTTTATATGCTCTGGCTAATCCCGCCCTTGATATCCATTACTGGTTACCACCCCATCTAGCCTCCAGTAGAAACCCATAGTGAGGGTCAACGGATTCTAATAGTCGCAGGGAATTTCTGGTAGGAAAGTGTTCCCTCCTAGCCCTCTCAGGGAAACAATTTACATCCTGAAGCATGAGGCTTGGCACAGTGTAGTTCTTGGTGAATTGATGACTTTGCAAAGGTCCCAGGAGTGCCCTCGATATCACTGGTTAGCTTATAGGTCTGTACTGCACACTACCTGCGTATTCATGTTCTTGAGAAAACGTTATGGATCTGCCTCCCTACTGCATTACTCCGGTTGTATGAGGGTCTATAGACATTGAAACCAGTGGGGTCACCCAGAGTCGTAATGCAGTGAATCAGGGCCTACCGTTCTGTACATTTCATCACTGTTGGCTGAATTGCAACTCCTGGAACACAACACTGCCCAGTGCGTCGCACCCTACGCCGTAGAGAATTAACAGTGTCATTAGTCTTTCTTCACTGTCTGCTGCTGCGGAAACGCTGGGAGATGATGATTGTGCTCACGTTTTGCAGAATGGCAGTGTAAGGGTGTGGACTCACCTCTGTGGCGTCGCCTGCTGGTCAGCCTCGGGAATTAGCTCATTTTCCAGCCAGGAGCACCCTCTGCAGGCCGATGATCCGCCTTACCTCACTCTGGCCCCCGTGTCCCTCCCAGTGCCCCTTTAACTGGGTGCTGCCCCCTGGCAGTACTCCCACAATTCTGGGTCTCCCACAGTTCTGGGTCTCCCCCTCCCAGGGGAACCCCCACCCACTATCCCCACTTCACCTCAGCTACTGCCAGTCCCCGTCTAGCTCCTGCTCACTGGGGCAGACTGAAGTGTACGCCACTCATTGTACGCAAAGGGGGTTTAGACCTGCTGCCTCTGCCTACCCATGGGCTGTCCCCTGCAACCCACTAGGCCTTACCAGGCCTGCAGCCTGGGGGTTTCCTAGGCCGGAGCTCCCCAGCTCCTCTGGCCCTTCCCCAGCCCTGCTCCAATCTAGGTTCCTTACTTAGCACCTTGCAGCCAGGCCCTTCTCCCTCTACAGGCAGAGTGGGACTGAGTGGGCTCCTGACTCAGTGCCTCTTATAGGGGCCAGCCGGGTCTGATTGAGGCTTGGCCCCAGCTGAGCATACTTTCCCTAATCAGCCCAGACTTCTTGCCCCAGCCCCAGCCCTCTCCTGGGCTGTTTTCCGCCCCAGAAGGGCAGGAGCGGGTAACCATCCCTCTACAGGCAGCCAGAGACGTAATAGGTCAATGAACCTCAAGAAGCTGACTTAGCTGACTGATATGCTCCTTTCCCCGTTAGGAAGACCATGGCGGGTGAAAGGGCAATGGGGTGGCTTCTGCGAAACAGGAAGTGGAGAAGATATTTTGCAGCTCTAATTACTGTTCTGTTCTAAATTAAAACGCAACTTTCGATTGCAAGTTCCAAAGCAAAAACAACACTGCAGGCACTCTAAGGCCACAGGGAAATCCTGGACACTATGTGGTGCAATCTGAGGTTCTGATCCAGCAAAGCATTTAAGCCCGTGCATAACTTTAAACATGTGAATAGTCTCACTGTAGTCAATTGAGCTACATGCATGCTTAAATTTAAACACATACTTAAATGCTTTTCTGGATTGTGGTCTGAGATGTCTCATTTCCTAGAGAGACTGCCAAGTACACTCCACCACTGTGACGTGGGAGGGAGGAGAGATAATTTGTAGATTTTCAACTCCTTTGCAATTTGCATTGCTGAGCTGGAGCCCTTCTGGAGTAGGCTGATCTATTCTCTGAATAGGTCAATGTATCACGGTGCAGGAAGCTGCAGCCTTCCGGAGCCCAGAAGGCCAGGCATATTTTGCTGGATCTGCCCTTATTTATACATAACTATCTAATGTTATTGCAGGAGTCACCAGGTGGCACTGCTACACATAACCTTGCAAAAAACACTTTTAGGGTATGAGCAGTATTTAGTGTTTGAAGAAATGTTGTATCGTTGTTAGCGTTACGATGGATATTCTTTTGGGTGAGCAGTAGCAAACAACAAGAGAATTTGCTCTTTGCCTTAATCTCACCAGAGACAGTTTTGGGGGTGGAGTGGCTTCCTGGGAACAAGGTGTTGGTGTATGAGGAGAGATTAATAAGACTGGGACTTTTCAGCTTGGAAAAGAGGCGACTAAGGGGGGATATGATAGAGGTCTATAAAATCATGAGTGGTATAGCGAAAGTAAATAAGGAAGAGTTATTTACTCCTTCTCATAATACAAGAACAAGGAGTCACTAAATTAGTACCCATGTGGACACAAGAACAAATGGATATAAACTGGACACTAGGAAGTTTAGACTTGAAATTAGATGAAGGTTTCTAACCATTAGAGGAGTGAAGTTCTGGAACAGCCTTCCAAGGGGAGTAGTGGGGGCAAAAGACCTATCTGGCTTCAAGACTAAGCTTGATAAGTTTGTGGAGGGGATGGTATGATGGGATAGCCTAATTTTGGCAATTAATTGATCTTTGATTATTAGCAGGTAAATATGCCCAATGGTCTGTGATGGGATGTTAGATGGGGTGGGATCTGAGTTACCACAGAGAATTCTTTCCTGGGTGCTGGCTGGTGAGACTTGCCCACATGCTCAGGGTTTAACTAATCGCCATATTTGGGGTTGGGAAGGAATTTTCCTCCAGGGAAGATTGGCAGAGGCCCTGAAGGTTTTTCGCCTTCCTCTGCAGTGTGGGACATGGGTCACTTGCTGGAGGATTCTCTGCACCTTAAGGTCTTTAAACCACGATTTGAGGACTTCAATAACTCAGACATAGGTTAGGAGTTTGTTACAGGAGTGGGTGGGTGAGATTCTGTGGCCTGCATTGTACAGGAGGTCAGACTAGATGATGATAATGGTCCCTTCTGACCTTAAGTCCATGAGTATATGAGTCTAAGGTAGGTAGCAGGTTTAAACAAACACAAGAAAGTATTTTTTCATGCAACACATTGTCAACCTCTGGAACTCCTTGCCAGAGGGTCTTGTGAAGGCCAATACTATAATGTGGTTCAAAAGGGAGCTACATAGATTCATGGAAGATAGGTTCATCAATGGCTATTAGCCAGGATGGGCAGGAATGGTGTCCCTAACCTCTGTTTGCCAGAACCTGGGATTGGGTGAGAGGGCATGGATCACTTGATGATAACCCGTCTGTTCATTCCCTTTGGGGCACCTGCCATTGGCCACTGTCAGAGGACAGGATGTTGGGATTGATGGACCTTTGGTCTGACCCAGTATGGCTGTTCTTATGTTCAGGCTGCAATTTCTGGAAGAGAGGATTGCCTGCATGCTGTTTGTGACCACCTCTGTTCAAGAACTGGAATGTATCATGTAAATAAACAAGTTACATTAAGAAAACATTGATTCCATGTCATGGATTTCTCCTCCAAAGGGGAAGCTGATTAGGGACTGGTAAAAGACAGGACACAAAAGGTAGTGATAGGGAATTTTGAGGGGACACGTCTGTTGCTCAGGCCTAGGCAGGCTGACCCTAGCTAACCCTTGCTCAGGCTGTGACTATTGCTCAGGCTGCCTGATTCTGGCTCACCGTTGCTCAAGCTGTAGGCCCAGGCCTGCAAAAGCAGAAGCTAAGCAAAATACGTATATGGGCATGTTTATCATAGCAGGCTGACCACTGGGCAAAGAAGGAGGGGGGGAAAAAGGAACTAGGTGGGGAGTGTTGCAGAGAAGACCCCAGTGTATGCCAACTTAGGTAACAGTAATGCTTTGGCAAGAGCATTTGCAAAATGTAACTGCAAGTAGGGGGGCAAAGAACACAAACAACCAGCTAGAACAATAACAGGAAAATCCCTAAAAGGCAAAGGCATTGATTAGCTTGCTTAACGATAAAAATTGTAATCCAAATAAGGTAGAAAAGTGTGATATGCGTGCTACGTTTGAAGCTACGTTTTGCGGTTTTAGCCTTTATAAGCTTGGTGAAATATTTCCAAAGGAGGGCAGTTAACCCCTTGTGTGGGGCTGACCCTCCCTGTATGCATACTTGTATTTCAATAAAGGAGCCTCGGGCTGTCTGACCCAAAATCAACGGTGTGGTTAATTTTCCACAACAGTAGGAATAAATGGTCAATTTGGAAAGAGGTGAATATAGGTGCCTCCCAGGGATCTGTACTGGAACAAGTACTGTTCAACATATTTTAAATGAACTTGGAAAAATAGTAAACAGTGAGGTGGCAAAATTTGTATACAATAGGAAATTACTCAAGATAGTTAAGTCTAAAGCAGGCTATGAAGAGTTAAAAAGGGATCTCACTAGACTGGGTGACTGGGCACCACAATAGCAGATGAAATTCAGTGTTTATAAATGCAACATAATGTACATTGGAAAACATAATCCCAATTATACATACAAAATGATGGGGTTTAAATTAGCTGTGACCACTCAAGAAAGAGATCCTGGAGTCACTGTGGATAGTTCTCCGAAAACATCTGTTCAATGTTCAGCAGCAGTCAAAAAAGCGAACAGAATGTTAGGAACCATTAGGAATGGGATAGATAATCAGACAGTCTGGCTGTCCTTATGAAAGGCCCCAGAATTCTGCTACTGCTCCTCAGACAGGTAACAATAAGAAAACGAGGCAGCTGTCTCTTCATTGTCATGTTTAGCAAGAAATTAGCCAAAACGTTGCAACTGTAATGATATTGGTTACAAAATGGCAATGCACCCAGTGGGTTTGGAATGCCCCGTTACCCCTTATCCCCAAAAGGCAATTGAGGTGATGGAAGAGGGAAGACCCCCAAACCTCTCCAGCAGAGGTAAGGCTGTATAGTAAACACCTAGATAACTTGTTTGAACAGCCCATAGGTAAACTTGGGAGGCCCTGGTCCATCTCTGCTCTGGGGGTCAAATAGCCCCTGGCAGTTCCTGGTAGGAGAACTCTTCTGCATGGCCAGAGGGTAGCTGGTAAGTGTGGTAAAAGAGGCAAGGGTAGGGATTGGGGGAGCATGCGAGGCAAGGAAGTTGCTTGCATGAGCTCTTCCCCCTCTGATTCAGCTTGACCAACTGTGCAACTCACCAGAGGGCAGAATTTGAGAGGTTTATTATTATTTTCCCCTGTCTCTATTTGCACAGCAGGAGCCAATCTCTACAACCTCCTGTAACCTGTGTGGCTTGGACTGGACTGGAAAGGGATCAGACGTAGCGTGTGAGTGAAAGAGAATAACATCATTGGAATGAACCAAGTAAAGAGTGATATTGATTTTTTCCCCTGCAGGGAATTCCAGAAGCTAACTGTTGTGATTCTGTTTTGTGGTAAAATACTGCTTTCTAAATTGAAGAAAAGGATCAAATACACTTTCCTCTGAATGACTGCGATTTAGACATTTGTTTTTAACTTTCCCTTTGTTCTGGCTGCACTCCGACAGTACAGGTAAGCCTAGATACAAAAAAAATCACTGGAAGGATTAAAGTTGGTAAAAGGTTATACTTTCCCCAGCAAGTCAAATTGCACTGTAAAGGGAATACTCTTCACTGAATACATGATATAAGGTGCTGTGTTGGTCAAACCAGTTACATGTATTATCGGTTTTATTTATGTTTTCTAAGGTGTTTAAGAATTAGAAGGAATTAAGAGGCGCAGAAAATAGATATAAATCTGCCTTGTTAAAAGCCTAGAGCCAAATCTTGGCTCAGATACTCAGATCTGCAGATGAGGACAGAATCTCCCCTGTATTTATTGAGGTACATTTTTGTGCTTCAAGACTTGGAAATTTTGGTCCTGGAGCTGGAGTTACATTTATGTAGTTCTGAGATGGATCAGCAGTGATCCCCATGAGAACACGTCCGATTTCTACACTGGGATCAGGCCAGAGAACTCTTTGATGTCACTTTCCCTCCATCGCTTTCATTTTCATCTTTTACTAAATAGTCACTGCCAAGTCCTTGGCACATGAGGCCCCTCCACCCCATGACCAACACAGGAAAGCCACAGATGCAGGCAGCGCTGTTTTGTGTAGAGCATCTCACCTGTGGGGCAGCAGATGCTCTGCTCTGGTGAGGCTCCGCTGGGCAAGCCTGTCTTCTAAAAGCGTTCATTTACTTCTGCCTCCACAGCTGCGGCTTGGCCTCCGCTGCGCACTACTGCAGCATAAAATGGGGAATTTAGGGCCTGACCCAAAGTCCAGTGATGTTCACGAGAGCCTTTCCATGGCCTCCAATGGGCTTTGGATCAGGCCTTTTATGGAACATCTTCACAAAAGAAAGAATTAGGCAGTCATTTGTACTGCCATGTGAGTGCCTAGTATGGGGGTGGCAGTGGGGGGTAGGGTGACCTCCCGTCCCTAACTGGCGGGACAGTCCCGAAATGTAGATTTCAAATCCCGGTCCTGGGCTGAATGACACCAGGTCAGCATTTGTCCCCGATTCCCCTCAACAAAGTTCAAATTTACCACTTAGCAAGAGTCAAACCATAGCAACTACAGCGCAGTGCGAAGCCCCACCACTACCGCATCATCCACAATGCGTACACAGCCCCAGAATGATTGACACATGGTGTAGCCAACGTAAGACATCAATTATCATCCCAGTAGCATGTGACTTGTTACACATCTCACGTGTTCCCAAACAGCTGAAACTAATCTGCTTTGGTGACACAGTCCAGTGATGAACAAGACACATTGGTAAATTGATATTTAATTTTTAATTACCGTTATTAAATATAGAATATAAAATGGGTACAATAACTCCCCCCCCCACACACACAATTTTTTTAAATGCCATGCCTCCTGCTTTTGCATTTTGAAAGGTGGTCGCCCGGGGGTGGCGGGGTGGGGGAGAGGACTTGTGTATAGTCCTGAAAAATATCCTCTTTGGAGCCCAAATCATTCAGCAATTGCACCTGCATGCTGGGCTCTGTTTACCATCCCCGGGGACACGTACATGCAGCTGGCACAGCATGCAAGTGGACAGTTTATGAAATTCTCTGAGTAATCTAGAGGCTGAGTCTGGGTCAGTGCTGTTTATCAGGGTTGGGTAACCAGAAGCTAACACGAAAAAGTGCAGAGGAAATCCCCACAGGCTATCTCCTCAGCTGACCCATCTTACCTCCACTCCCCTGCCTCGGCTTTATTTTGCAGTTAACCACTGTAGAACGCAAGGAGCCTGTGATGATCATTCATCATTATTAATATCTCATGCTTCAAGCAAGAGGGAGTGTTTTCCAAGTCTCTAGCTGCAATGGGAAATTTCAGTAAATTCCCACAGAAGCATTTAGGCTTCTTTCTTCTCTTCCAAAGAGCACAGAATCTTCCCCAGTCTAACTCTTTATTAAGGAGACTGACACACCGACACACATCTTGCCTCTTTGTTACGTTTAATAGATCGAGGTCGAGATCTGCTGTTGTTGTATGGCTCTAGCCTACAAAAACGAAACAGCCCCCATTAGAAAGTGAAAGCGTCTGGTTTTCCGTTGAGTGAGTTAGCAGAATAAAAACACTACTATATTGTAATGTGTTTAACCACCACTGCACGCACTTAACCTCAGCTCAGCATCCTTGGAATGCGCAATCAAATGCCACCTACTGGCAGAGATGGGAGTTAAAACATATCAGAGAGAAGGCAGGTGAGGTGATATCTTTCATTGGACAAACTTCTGTTGGTGAGCGAGACGAGCTTTCAAGCTACACAGAGCTTCTTCTTCAAAAATGTCGCCTTGCCACTGATAAAACATTCAAGGCTTCCTACCAGTGGCTGCAATGCTGTTAAAATCCAGGCGTGAGATCCTGGCCCCACTGAAATCAAAAGCAAAGCTCTCATTGATTTTAAGGGAGCCAGAATTTTTCCCCTGGCTTTTCCACTGGGGACCCCTCAAGAGCAAACCTAGGGAGCACAGCATATTGTGATGGCTGGCATGCACTTAACTGTCATGTCATCCACTGCGTGCTGGCCCTGCTCATGTGAAGAGGCAGCGCCTTGGAATTGAATTCCCTGCCTGTTCACAAGGCTGGAGCAGACAGGCACGGGTGAGAGGGTACCTGGAGCATTCAGAGGATGCTAAGAGGAGGTTGGGTTTAGAGCCTGGGTGGGATGGGGGAAGAGTTGAGCCAGGGGAGATTCTGAGCAGTGGGGAGTGTCTCTGTGTTGGGGGAAGGAGGCATCCTAGCCTGAGGGGTTGTGGATTTTACCTCCTCATGGGAGAGGGGCTGAGTCTGGTGGGGTGAGGTGGGATGGGGCAGCAGGCCTTGAGCCTGAGCTGGGACTAGGGACTTTCTGAACAAGAGGAGGCTGAGCGCTCAAGGGGACTAGGGGTGGGAGTTCTGAGCAGGGAGGGAAGAGCCCGGGGAAGGCAGCGTGAAGGGGTGAAATGGGGGAGGAGGATGAGTATGGGTGTAGGGACGTGGGTGGGCATGAGGGCAACAAGCAGGAAAAGGTTGGAGTGGAGGGACAGTGAGACGAGAAGGCACTGAAGGAACTACAGAGGGGAACCCAGTGTTCTTCCACCATGTCCTTCACTGTGAAGCATCTCCGTTTATCATCCTCCGCCATAACCCTCCCTCCAGTGTCCTGGTGTTCCAGTGTGAAAATCTGGTCAGGCTCTAGGAAGGGGGAGAAGGCTATGGACCCCCACCCCCACTTACACTGGTCACCAGCCACTGCTGCATATGGCACTGCTCCAAAACGAAAAGGAATTTCTTGGAGTGCTTCTGTTACTTACATGTTCAGTAAAATCCCCCTCAACCAGGGCGTACCAGAGCGACCTTTTATCCCCGCTGAGAGGAATTGCTGGCTAACAGAAGACAGTATTTCTGTAACAGAGGCAGCCGCGATCCCGTGTGGTAAGAGGCTGCAGACTGGGGTCTATTCCCAGTTCAAGGACTGACTGCATAACCTCGGACAAGACACTTCATTTCTCTGTGCCTCAGTTACCCTCTCTGGAATAATGAGGGTAGCAGAGCTCACCCACTTTTGCAGAGCACTTTGAGATGTGCAGGTCTGAAGTGCTACACAGAAGTATGACTAGTATGATCACTGTTGCCTAGCCAGTCAGTTACGGGAAAGGCTCTGGAGTTGGTAAGTACTCTGGGAACTGAGCTCGCTGCGTGCCCACCGCTACCAGTAACGACAGCGTCAAGACACATGGCGTATGCACTGTATCAGTGGGCTGGGAAGCAGCAAAATGACATCTGGGAAGAGATTTGATTAAATGAATCCAGACTGTTTTTGCCTGTGTCCCAGCTGTGGAGGGACTGAAATCTCCTACCAGAGGAGCAAATAAAAAGAGGCAGCCTGAGACTGAGACATTCAGCTGGCCTAAGCCCCAAACCATGTAACAGGTGAATAGATTTCTAAGGCTAGAAGGCACCATTAGATCACATAGTCTGAGTGTAGGTCCTCAGACCCCAACTGCCCATTAACTGAAGTTATCATTCGTATTAAGCAGTCCTCATTGCTGGCTCTGTTCAGTGGGGTTAAATCAGTTTCTCAAGCTTCTGGATAGCAGAAGTGCATGCACCACCCTGAAATATGGTGGGGAGCAAGGACGAGCGTGTGCTTAAGGCACTGGACTGGGACTCTGGTGATCTGAGCTAAATCCCTGTCTTTGACACAGGCTCCCTGTGTGTCTTTGTGCAAGTCACTTAATCTCTCTGTGCCTCAGTTCCCGCTCTGTAAAATGAGGGTAATAGCGCTTCCTTTCTCCTATCCTTTGTCTGTCTTGCCTGTTTAGCCTGTAAGCTCTTTGGGGCTGTCTCTTGCTCTATGCACGTACTGTGCCTAGCACAATAATGAGGATATCTAGCTCTCTTGTAGCACTTTTCATCCACAGATCTCAAAGCACCTTCCAACAGAGGTAGATATCATTGTTCCTATTTTAATAGGGGGAAACTGAGGCATGGGAGGCAAAGTGATTTGCCCAAGGTCACCCAGGAAAGCAGTGGCAGAGCTGGGAATAGCATGCAGATCTCCTGAATGCCCTGATCTTGGGTGGGACCTCTCGACACTATCATATAATAATAAAGGTAGAACTTTATAATTTATCTGAGGAACCCACGTACGATGATGAATGGTACATAGAGACACACAGATGGAGATATACTCTGACAGATACAGCTGGCTCCTGAGCTTTGAGAGTCTTTCTCCGTAGTGAAACTTCCTGCTGCTCCAGGCTGCACTGCGCTGGCCTGGCAGGGGACCAGCTCTCTTGCATGCTGCTGGCTAGTGTTCTTGTGCGTTGGGAAGAGAGGGGAACCTTTCCCTTCCCAGCCTGTGCCTCTGGCGCACATCTGCGCCACTCCGGACTGCCTTGCCCACAAGGAGGGGTATTCCTGAGCTCCCGAACACAGCACCCCCGCCCCGGAACTCCTGCTTGGTGGGGCTGCGCAGGCTGACGCATGTGGCTCCAGCCAGGCAGCGAGGATGTGACCTTTTCCTCTTGACAGGCACAGGGCCATCCCTGGTCATGCTGTTAATCAGCACTCCCAGTCCAGAATCATATTTCAGCTCTGGGAAAGCAGAAGCCCTCCCCCAATCCCCTACACTCTCGCAGGGTGAACGGGAATCGGAACCACAGGGCTCCCAATTCCTGCTGCAGTGTATGTCCAGATCTGGGGGCTGGGAGAACAGTAATTATTTTTATTTAAGTTAGGACTCGACACTGGGGGTGTGTGTGTAATTTTAGACAACACAAAATCACCCCAGAAGAAACTGACAGAATCATAGACTATCAGGCTTGGAAGAGACCTCAGGAGGTGTCTACTCCAACCCCCTGCTCAAAGCAGGACCAACACCCACTAAATCATCCCAGCCAGGGCTTTGTCAAGCCTGACCATAAAAACCTCTAAGGCTGGAGATGCCACCACCTCCCTAGGGAACCCAGTCCAGTGCTTCACCACCCTCCAAATCAGCTGTTCCCCATCCCTCCCTGTGTTCCTGTTAGCGACTCTTGCAGCTGCTGTGGTTCATCAGCCTGGGGGATGTGGTTCGCTTTTCCACCGGGGCTGGGCACAGCTCTGAACACGCGGGCGGAATCCGTCCGCAAAAGCCAGGCAGGAGACCTCAGCTCCCCCCACAAAGAACCCAGCTCCTTCTCTCACTTTCCAGCGGGGACTGTGGAGCAGGCGATCCGCTCTGCAGAGGCTGAGGCTTAACACCCGGACCTGCCCGCGGGTCTGATCGCGCACCAAGGCGGCTCCAGTGTCCAGCTCAGCTCTGCGGCGTGTGCTTCGCTTCCTAAACCGTGTCCGGGGATCGAGTCCTGCCCCCCTGGCAGTGACTCTGGGGAACTCAGCAGCGCCCCCAGCTGGCGCTGGAAGCAATGTGAGCCTACAGCCCCCACGATACAGGCTACAAACCTCGTTTCCACTTTTTCCCTCTGGTTTTCCTTAGTAATCGTTACACCCCCTTAATAAATCCTCCACTCTGCGCTGGGAGGCTCCCGTTTAATGCCCGGGATCTTTACCCGAATAATACGCGCAATAATATCAAATCTGATGAACTAAGAAGGGGCTATTAGGGTAAGCCACATGGCCTCCCTACCAAACAGACAGTCCCTCCCAGAGTCAATCCATATTCAACACCCACCGGCTGTTACACCCCGCGTCCCCTGGGAGGAGGCACCGTTTACTTCTCACGCGTGTGGAGAAAGGGGAGTTGGGCTCGGGGTTTAAAGCGTCCAGGCGGGCGTGTGGCAGGGACACGTGCCCGTGCCTGGAAGATCTGCTCACCCCGTCTTGTCTCTTTGCAAGTAGCAGGGGAAGCGTCCACACGCAGCAGTTCGTACCTGGACCACAAGGCAGAGCTGGTACATAACGATCCCCGTAATGTTCCCACAACTAACCTCCTCCGTTTGCCCTGGATCCAAACGGGTCTCTTGAGGCGCCGGAATGAGCCCCCCCCCCCCCCCGCTTGCTGCGCGAAAGCACTTTTCAGGGCTGGGCTCAGACCCCCGAAAGCCCAGCTCGGGGTGGGGCGCGCTGGGTGTCCCCCCCACCTAATCCGGCCCACTCCCCGGTGCGGCGAAGAGCCAGGCTGTTATTCCAGGGCCAGGCGAGTTCAGAGGGCGGAGGGGGGCTGATTGTTTTCCACCCGGGCCCTCCTCCCAGCCGCTTCCCCCCCTCCCTGCAGACAATGAGTCCCCCACCCTCCCTCCGCCCCTCGGGTGACCGTGATTTGCTCCGGCGGCTGGGGGGGCGGGGGGCGATCCCAGCCCCGGCCGGCGCTTCCTGCCCCTATAAAACCGTGGGCACGGAGCGAGCGGAGGCATGACCGAGGTTTCCCAGCGCCGGGCGTGCAGGGGAGCCGCCGATTGCTCGCGGGCAGCCCCCGGTGCTCCGCTCCGCCGCCCCGCACCATGCTGCGGCTCTGCCTGGCGCTGGTGGCCGCGGCCCAGCTCGGGCGCTCGGCTCCCGCCCCGCCGCCGCCGCCCGCGGGCGCTCAGTGCATCGAGCACGTCTGCTTCGGCGTGTTCTGGGGGCGCCAGCGGTTCCCCGAC
This sequence comes from Mauremys mutica, assembly GCF_020497125.1. Taxonomy (NCBI): domain Eukaryota; kingdom Metazoa; phylum Chordata; order Testudines; family Geoemydidae; genus Mauremys; species Mauremys mutica. The sequence goes on from NC_059074.1 coordinate 203,958,281, forward strand.
GCCGGCCGGCTCTGCCAGGCCGGCGGGGGGCAGCTCATGACGGTGCGCTCCACGGTGGAGGAGTCCGCCATCGCCCTGCTGGTGCGGAACCGGAGCGACGCCCGCCTGTGGATCGGGCTGCAGCTGCCCGCGGGCCAGGCGTGCTCGGACCCCGCCCGCCCGCTGCGGGGGTTCCGCTGGGTCACGGGCGACGAGCGCACGGACTACACCGCATGGAGGCCGGGGGGCCCCGTCTGCGGGTCCCAGTGTGTCTCCGTGGCGGCCCAGGAGCTCACCTGGGAGGAGAAGCGGTGTGACTCCGAAGCAGACGGCTTCCTGTGTGAGTACAATTACACCGGCACGTGCCCCAAACTCTCCCCCGGGGCAGGCCTGGCGGTGACCTACACCACCCCCTTCGGGGCGCAGGACAGTGACCTCCTGGTCCTCCCTCCCCAAACCACTGCCTCGGCCCCGGCCCTGGGCGTGGAGCTGGTGTGCCAGGAGCACAGCAGCGGGGGCATGCGGTGGAGCTCCGCCAGCCCCGGGGCCTGGCACTGCCAGCTGGAGAACGGCGGGTGCGAGGCGTCGTGCCAGTGGGACCACGGGACCCCGCACTGCACCTGCCCCCAGGGGAAGCGGCTGGACCAGGATCAACGCAGCTGCTCTTCCCTGTGTGCCGATGCCCCCTGCGACCACCACTGCGTCCTACTCCACATGAACTTCACTTGCATGTGCCACGAGGGCTATGAGCTGGCTGAGGATGGCATCAGCTGCAGAGACATCGACGACTGTCAAACCAAACCAGACCTCTGTGACCAAGTGTGCATCAACACCGACGGGGGCTTCCGCTGCCAGTGCCACCCGGGCTATGAGCTGGTGGAGGACAAATGTGAGGACGTGATCGATTGCTACGAAGAGAAATGTCACCACCAGTGTGTTGATGTGCCCGGGGGTTACAAGTGCAGCTGCTTCAGTGGATACGCCCCATCCCCCCAGGACCCCAACAAATGTGTCCTCTTTTGCAACCAGCCTGAATGCCCGGCAGACTGTGATCCGCATACACAGGATACGTGCTACTGCCCCGATGGCTTTGTTTTGGATCACCACAATGGTAGTGCAAAGATGTGTGTTGATATTGACGAGTGTGAGCAAGGCTATTGTGAGCAGCTGTGCACGAACAAGCCAGGCAGCTACACGTGTCAGTGCTGGGAGGGGTACAGCCTCCACAAAAAGCACTCGTGTATTTCTGACGATGAGTTTTCAGGTGGGACGGATTCCTACCCAACAACAGCCGCCCCCACCCGTGTCCCACCGAAGCCAGACAGCCTCCACCCCGGAGTGCTGATTGGAATCAGCATTGGCATCTTGTCCACAATTTTGGTCCTGATGGCCATTCTCTACCACCTGATGAAGAAGCACTTCCCAGGTCATGGAGCCATGGATTATAAATGTAGCAACAAGACAGAAAAGGAGGTGGTGCTGCAGCAAGTTCCCCCGGGATGCCCCTCTGCTACCCAGAAACTGTAAAGAATCCCACTGGATTGAAAGGAGAAAGACGGAATTGGTTGGAATTTTTCACATTTCCGATGAAAAATTTTCAAGGAAAGTGATTAAACTAGCTGCAGAAAAATATGCTTTGGAGAAAACTGAATGGCAAAGCATATAATGCTGAGCTAATCCCATTTGTGCGTCTTTAAAGAAACCAGTAGATGCCTTTTTGATGTCCCCCCTTTTCCAGACTTGGCGATCTTTCCGGGGTTTAAAGAGAGAACTTTATTTTTTGTGCATTGAGAACTGCCCTTGTTTGGAATGGACTATTGAAATCTGACTATCAAAGAAGAGAATATATGCAATGGACTAGTCAACAATAATAGACTTTGAAGTGGTGTGGTGAAAGTGACTTTCATCCAGAGACAGTGTCAAGAGTTCGTTCCCACATCAGACTGGAGCTACTGAGCAATCAGGAAGAGTTGGAATGCTCCTGCGACAGACATAGGTTTGGCTTATTTTTAAAAAACTGCTAATTACTAACAAGTACCAAAGATCTTTCCATCAGTTCTTCTCCTGCCTTCCATCGTCCTGTCCTCTTTGTTATCTGTAAGAAATTGTAGCTCCCCACGTTTATCTATCTTAGGGGTTTGTATTGACACCCATTACCACAGTATCTGCGCACCTTTCATGTAAAATCAATAGCAAAAGCAAAGCCCCTAATGGACTTTATGGAATCTCTGTCCCTTCCCCCTTTCAGGGTCAGAACTCTGCTTATTTGGTTGCTGTTTGTTTGTTGGTTACAGGTTTCTTTGTTTTGGGTACATGTTTGGGTACACTTTGTTTTGGGTCAATGGTGTGTCATTCTTGCTATGGTGGAAAAGCCTTCCCATGTGATGGTTGTGTCTTCCAGTCACATTTTCTCTAGAGGTTTTGTTCCCCTTCTCTCACTGTCAGATTAAAACGCCATTAACAAAACCATTTCATATTCTCCTGTTGATAAGAACGTACGAACCACCATATTGGGTCAGACCAAAGGTCCATCTAGCCCAGTATCCTGTCTTCCGACGGTGGCCAATGCCAGGTGCCTCAGAGGGAATGAACAGAACAGGGAATCATCAAGTGATCCATCCCCTGTCACCCATTCCCAACTTCTGGAAAACGGAGGCTAGGGACACCATCTCTGTCCATCCTGGCTAGGGACATCATCCCTGTCCATCCTCCCATGAATTTATCTTGTTCTTTTTTTAAATCCTGTTATAGTCTTGGCTTTCACAACATCCTCCAGCAAGGAGTTCCACAAGTTGACTATGCATTGTGTGGAAAAAAATACTTCCTTTTGTTGTTTTAAATCTGCTGCCTATTAACATGATGGCAGGGGCATTTTTGCCCCAGTGCTGCTAAATCCCTCGCCCCCTGTCCAGATGGTTGCTATGGGCCCAGTCCTACCCACACAGTGACAAAACTTCCATTGACTTCAATGGGAGCAGGCTCAGGTCCTCTGTCAGCCATCCAGTATTATAGTGGGCAAAATCTGAAAAAAAAATCACATTTTCCTTTTCCAGGTCCTTTTATCAAGTGTTGAGATGAAGGGTTAGGAGGCTATAAAAGCCTAGGGTCAGACCAGTGTTCAAAGGAGACGGGTAGTACAAGCTTCATGAGATTGTGGGAGAAAATACGCCCAAATGCTGAGAGGACTCTGAGGGCCTTTTTCTGCTTCTATTAAGCCAATGGAAGCTTTGGCATTGGCTTCAAGAGGAGCATGGTTGAGCTCTACTAGATAGGGCCCCGTGCCTATGAAATATTGATATGCAGCAGTGCTCAGTTTTCTAGCTGTACATTTTACAATTCTGGGATAGCAAACCCAGACATAGAGGTGACGGCTTGCAAACAAACTGATTGATAAAGAAGCATGCAGGCTACCAGCTGGTTGTACTTAAGAAAGTTTACTGTTAAGAGATTGAGAAACTTGATTTTCCTAATCTTCCTCTTTTTGGGTGAAAATAACTGTAGGTACATACAAAGTGAGACTGCTATCACATGGTATTCTTTTTTTCCTGATATGTCAGAATGATCCAAATACATTTCAACTTTTGAAAAAAAGAGAAGAAGAAATGTTACATGAAATCTAGCTTTCTTACTGTAAATGGTTCAATCCACAGTTTTGTAAATGCGGCACATTTGTAAATAGTTATTTATTTATTGGAACTATACCCTATGCAATGCATCATCACTTTGTGATTTCACAGGCATACAAATAAAGCTTGACAAGCCTGGTTTATAGAAAATGTGGTAATGAAATGTTCTCTCTCTCCTCTCCCCCCGACCTCCCTGAATAACAGCAGATGCCAGTAACGAAATCTGGCCAGTAACTAAATCATTCTTGGTTATCAGAAGTGCCCAACTCCCACAGATCCCATTGCAGTCCATGAGTGCTGCAAGTTCCAGCACCTTTGAAAATCAGGCCAAATGTTCTTTTGTGACTATTTCGCAAGCGTGATTATTATCAGTGATAGTGGACTGTAAATAATGGAGAACAAGATTCCCATTAAAAGATCAACGTTAACGAAATAGAAATAAAGTGATAGCTACATAGGGCCAAATTTATCCTTCGTGTCACTCCACTGAAATATTTCTATCCACATGTACAAAACTCCTTTGAAGTCAGTGGATTTTTGTGCGTGTGAACAGAATTTGGCCCTGTGGGAGTTCCCTGTGGCTGAGACAATTTGACCATGTGTCTTTATCCAAATCCTACTGACTTGAATGGGAGTTCAATATGAGCAAGGATTGGGCCTGGAGTTTGTACATTACTGCAGATAAAATCAGCTGTAGTGGCACCTGTGACAGTTGAAATGCACCTCTTGCTATTATCCTCCTTTTCCAGTTGCTCATAAATTTGACAAATAAATTTGGGCTGAATTTATTCCCATTCCCAGCCCAGCGGTGAGTTTATAGAAAGTTTCAGCTAGAAGTTCTCAGCTATTTTTGAGTGCTGCACAGGGGAGAAGAGAATCTCCTCCGTCTGTTCTGGTCAGAAATTGTGGCGCTGGTGCATTAAACACAAGACTGAGCGTGGGGAGGCCTGGCTGGTTCCACCCTCTCTTTAAAAACTCTGTGCTCCACTTTTCCCCAGGCGTACAAAGGGGCTAAGATTACCTTCCTCTCGGGAGGGTTGTGAGGATTGATTAATCCTTGTACAGTGCTTTGAGAATGAAAAGTGCCGCATGAATAAAAATAATCACAGAAGAAATGTCCTGCCAAGTATCCCAGTTTTACTGACTTCTGCAGGGAACAGAGGGTCTTATGGGCATATATGTTTTGAAGAAATGGGGAGGGATCAAGGGGAGGGGAGGAAACGTTACCAGAAGCATTTTCTTGGGCGAGAAAATGCAATTCAAAGGTGCTGGGTGAAACCCTGGCCCCACTGAAGTCAAGGGGGGGGTTGGCCATTCATGTCCGTGGGGCCAGGATTTCACCCCCGAGAGAGAAGATTGACAATAAAAGATGAAGGGGTGGCCCACTATCCATGGGTGGTGAGGAGGTTTTGGTCAAGGGTGGCTGGTTTTGCAAAGCTTCCATCCAGCGTGGCTGGATTCCAGTGATCTCATTCAAGGAGGGTTAGGAACTGGTCACCTGGTTCAAGGGCAGCAGCTAAGTTGTGGAGCCAGTCCAAGTAGGTGCAACTCAAGGAATTTGCAAACTACTGGCAATTTTTATTGCGGTTCCCCTGCCCCCTTTCTGTCACTAAACCAAACCCACACAGCAACAAGAGTCCCAGAACCAGGAAATTAAAGGGAGTCCTACCTTACTGTCAATCAAGGCTGATAAATCAGAACCCCAACATCATCGGGAAGTGCCCTTGTTTCTGTTCCCCCCCCCCCCCATTGAGGGGCTTGTGTTTGGCTGCAGGAGTTACGTTTTAGTTATTTTTTCTCGGCTCTGCTCACTGTCCCAGGATTCAAGCCCAAACGCTCCTACCCGCCCCCAGCTGCACGGGTCCAGCTCCTTGGAGGCCGACGATGTAACTGAGAGCAGGATTTTCCCTTTTGGTTTTCTAAGAGTCGATTACCAACACTAGCTGCAGCAACTCCAGTACCCGTCATTAGCCATTTTAATAACGGCCCTTTCACAGAGACTTTTTGGCCATGTCCCCTTATTACTCACAGGCTTTTAAAGTCTCAGGGCCTGATTCTCAGTGACCTTAAAACCACTTTAACGTAAAGGAACCTCAAAGGAAGGACTGAAAATGGCCCTCTGAGAATACCTGGCCAGTGAAAAGCTGGTGAAGTGCTCTACCCCTGCCTGGCTTCCAGGTCCCAGCACAGGAGATGGGTCAGGGGCGTGGCTGGACTGGACGGCACTATAGCTGCTCACTGCATCTCAGCGCTAATTGAGAGCCATGGGAAGCAGCGTGTAAATTAGAGCCACCCTGAGGCTACTCTGACGTATACCAAAGGGCAGGCAGAGCCCCGGAATACACTTACAGCAACTTAATCCCCCCTCTTCATCTCTGCCTCTCCCTCCCCCCTGTGCAGGAAAGGAGCAACTGGGGATCAAGCTTTCATTATTCTAAGAGGTTTACATTATGTATGTCCACTTCAATTTTTATTCAAAGCAGCGACAAGTAAATGAAATACAGATGTTTCCCCTAGAGCTGCTTCAATGTATGCCCATAAATAATATGGGTTTGTTTTAAAACAACCCCAAAAGTTTACATCTGACAGTGCATCCAAATGTTTCCCTTTGGGTGGCATATGAGAGACTCAATCCTACACCAGGAGGCTCGCTGGAGTCCGGGAGACCCATGGGGCAATTCCTATGAGTAAGGGAAGCAGGACTTTGTGTGATATGATGAATTCCAGCCCTACAAATACCCCACCTGCCACTGATGTCATCCCTTGAATATGGGTTCCAGATGATCCACCCCACCCTGATTTACGTATGGGAGATCTTGGACAGCAAAGTCAGGTCAGGGTTTAAACTCCCAGCTGAGCCTTCATTTGAATGAACTCTCGGAAGATCCAGCTGTGGGTGAACGATTCCCCCTGATTTTGGTCCTTTTCTCCCTCTGCCTTTTGAGCTTTGCCCTGGGCTGCTGGGTCAGCCAGCTCGCCTGGCCGCAGACAGCGGGAGAGCCACCAAATATTGTTTTAACTGTTCAGGGTGAAGCAAAATGTAATTGCCAGGCTCTCTCCGTGGGCCGTGGAGGAGATGCACACAAGGAACTTTCCATCCCGTTCAAGTGCCTTCCCCACACGTCTGTGACAATGGGGCAGAGGCTGCTGCCTCTATGCACCCTCCGACGCCCGAAAGGGGATGGAGAGGAGGTGGACCCATCGTCCTTGTTCCCCTGCCCTCCAGGCACCGGTCAGCTCTGCTCCCAGGCACTCAATGGGCAGAATGGTGCCTCCATTGGAAGCATGTAGCAACAGGCATATTCTTTCTGTGCATTAGGGAGCACCAGCACAAATTCCTGGTAGTACAAACGGGGGAAAAGCGCAAGGAGTCTTGGTACAGGGGCCAAGTAATTGCAGTTAAACACAGTGACTGCTCTTTGTTGGAGCTTGCTAGGGTGCGGCCTACCTCATGGGGGGAGGGAAGCCTGTGGAGGGAGTGCCCCTCCCCTTGCCATCCACACACCAGTTAGCAGAGCTCACCCGTTATAGAGAGGAGATATGCTAACCAGTCATGGAGAGGAGAACATGCTGCCGTGACCCCCCCCCAGCCACATACTTATAACTAAACAACACTGAAAAACAACTCCTCCTCCCCCCCAGGAAATAGATTCCTCTAGGGACTGCCTGTGGAATTCATGTCCTGTTCACACTGCCAGCTGTAAGGTCTTGATCTTGCACCTTGTTACTTTGCTCCTTGTGCAATCGTTTACACCAGTGCAAGGTGCGTACAAAGTAGGTGCAAAGCAGTTGCATAATGCTACCTCTCTGATTTGGTAGCCTTTAGCATTCACTTTGCCTTGGGGTAAATGACCCGGGAGGTTGAATAACAGGGAAAATCAGGAGGCATTAAATACCCAACACTTGAGTTTTTGAATTTTGATTTTTAAGTGACAAAAATAACCAAGCTAGAGAAATGAAGCTTCATTGAAACCTGGTGATTCATGGGGAAACTGATCCAGACTTTTACAAAGCGAAGCTACCAGTCTGGTCCAGACTTCCAAGTCCTTCATTTGGGACAGGCCACTTTTAATTGTTTAATAAAAGCAAATGGAAGGTACCATGTGCACGGCTCCTCTGTCCTCATGTTAAATGTACATTGAACATTGTCCCCTTCTCCGGTGACTCCAGGCTTGGTAACTAGGTAACGTCCTGAACAGAAAGGGAAGGCCAGAGAAACTTCTCAACACCAACAGTAATGTTCTTCCCCAGGATATATGCTGGTCCAGAGTCCCTAAGCCTCAGGTGGGATGTTCAAAAGCAGTCAGTGTTGGTCTAAGGCAGGGGTGGGCAAACTATGGCCCACGGGCCACATCTGGCCCTTCAGACGTTTTAATCCAGCCCTTGAGCTCCCGCCGGGGAGCGGGGTCCGTTGCTTGTCCCACTCTGGTGCTCCAGCCGGGTAGCGGGGGCTTGCCCTGCTCCATGTGTGCCATGGCTCCGCATGGCTCCTGGAAGCAGCGGTATGTCCCTGCTCCAGCTCCTACACGTAGGGGCAGCCAGAGGGCTCCACACACTGCCCCCAACCCAAGCACCTCCCCCGCAGCGCCTATTGGCCAGGAACCACGGCCAATGGGAGCTGCAGGGGCGGCGCCTACAGATGGGGCAGCACGCAGAGCCGCCTGGCCGCACCTCCACGCAGGCGCTGGAGGGGGGACATGCCGCTGCTTCTGGGAGGTGCCTGAGGTAATCGCCGCCTGGAGCCTGCACCTCTGAGCCCACGCCCCAACCCCGTGCCTCAGCCCTGATCCCCTTCCCGCCCTCCAAACCCCTTGGTCCTGGCCTGGTCCTACACCCCAAACCCCTCATCCCCAGCCCCACACCAGAGCCCGTACCCCCAGCCAGAGCCCTCACCTCCTCCTGCATCCCAAACCCCAATCTTGTGTGCATTCATGGCCCGCCATACAACTTCCATATCCAGTTGTGGCCCTCAGGCCAAAATGTTTGTCCACCCCTGGGCAAAGGCCTTAAAAGTTACGTTGACAGAGCTATGGTGCTCAGGGTGTGAAAAATTCCCACCATTGAGTACCTGGCCAGTCTGACCTCACCCCTGGTGTAGATGTGGATAGGCCAATGGAAGAATTCTTCCTTCAACCTAGCTACCAACGCTCAGGCAGGTAGATTACGTACAGTGATGGAAAAACCCCTTTTGGTGCTGTAGGAATCACCTACACTATGGCACTACAACGGTGCATCGCGGCAGTGCCAGACCTGTGCCATTGTAGCAACTGCAGTGTAGCCTCACACTGCTCCCATTGAAATAAAGAGGAGTTTTACCAAATGGGAACAGAGTTAGGTCTGGTCTATATATGAAAGTTGAACTGGTATAAATATGATGGTTAGGGGTGTGATATTTTTTCCTGACACACTTATACTGGTACAAGCTTTAAGGAGGATACAGTTATGCTGGAATAAAGAGGCTTTACACCAATACAGTTTATTCCCCAGCCCCACCTCCTACCAGTGTGTGTGTGTGGTTGTTCCACTTTAACCACACCAGTATAACACTAGCCCTGTACCTGCATAGTCAAGAGGCACAGCTTTCTAGTACAGACAAAGCCATAGGCCAACACTGAGTGCTTCTGAAAATCCCATCCAATGTATCTGAACTAGCTGAAAAATTAAGAAAAAGGCCCCCCCTTAAATTAATAATAGTAAAAGTCCCCCAAACACACCTTTTCTACTATTTCCTCTGACCCTTCTACTGTGAATAATTTATACAGCAGAAAAACAATGGAAAAAATCAATTAAATAGCCACCGGTGAAAAAGTCACAACATAAACAAAAACCTACTCTATAGTCACCCCTATAAGAAGCCATCCAGTGGGATTTTTCTTAATGTTGTCATCCTAACTCAGTCAGACTGGAAATAAGATGCGTGTTTTTATCAGTGAGGGTAATTAACCATTGGGACAGGTTGCGAAGGGATGTGGCAAATTCGCCACCACTTGGAGTCTTTAATTCAATATCGGATGTCTTTCCACAAGATACACTCTAATCTAGTTCATCCTGCAGTGCTGGGTTTGATGTAGGACTCACTGGGTGACGTTCTGTGGCTACAGGGGGTCAGATTAGGTGACCATTCTGGACTTAGATCTCTGAATCGAAGACATGCCGTGCCAAGGCTCCTGTGAGCAGCAAGGGAGAGAAGGGCGTGTTTCAATCTTGGGAACATTTGTAGTCATGGGGCTGAGTGCTGTTATACACACCCAAGGCATGGCAATATCCCAGCACAGGACACACCCAGAAATTAGCTTTGTATTTTTTATTGCTTGAGCATAATTGAAATGTTATTAAAGAACCTCTTCCAGGCCAAGATCCCTTTGCCTCCCCTGTGTGCAATTGAAAGTTAAGAACAGTGTAACAGTTGTCAAAGTCGAAAGGGCAGCACAGGGTTGTCCTTTGGGAACATAACCTTTGCCTGTACCTCAACTGGCAATGATGCAGTTGAAGCGTGATCAGCAGCTCTGGGAAATCATGAGGGCCCAGCACCGGCAGTTGTTGTGCAAGCGTTTGTGGGGCCTGAGTCTCCGTTGCCCTGCATCTTGTGCTGTCCTTTACATGAAGGCAAAATGGGAGCGAAATGTTACCGGATCAGAACGCTAGGGCACATTACACTGGTGGAAAGGACTGCAGAAAGTGAAGAACCAGGAGAACCAGCCCCATGACGAGCTGCCAAGATAGTGCAGTGGTTAGCCAGAGGCCACGAGTCACTTAATGCCATTTTACAGGGCGTATCCAGCAGATGGAAACCCTGACATAAATCTTCCCAGGACCACTATGGCTCCCAACGCCCTAATCTCGAAAAGATAGAAGCTCATGTTTATCCACGCTGCAAGCTGTCTCATCGACTGAGAACGGGACTCCTCGCAGTGTGGAATGGTAAGCACAGGCCTGGTGTGGGCCCAAATAAACCTGTCCACCTCAGATTCTTGTACTCCTTTGTCAACTGACAGTGATGAGGATTAAGGTGGTCTCCAGTGTCCATGTGACTACTTAGATTGTGAGCTCTGAGACCATCTTTTTGTTCTGGGTTTCTAGTGCAACAGAGTCCTGGTCTCTGACTAGGTGCTATGGTAATAATAATAATTAACAGGAATGCGTTGTAGAAAAGAAGACCAATGGGACCATGTTGATGGATGTGGCCGTGCCAGCAGACAGAAACTTAAAAAGGAAACAAGACGAGACGATAGTGAAGTACTATGCAGAGCTGTGCCACAAAGTGGAATGATTATGGAAAACGCGGACGACGATGAGTCCAGTGATTGGAGCAGCCACTAAGGGTATGAATGGGCAACTCAAGAACATGGCAGGACATCATGATCAGTGACGTCCGGGAGGCAGTGTTTTAGGTACTGCAAGAATTTTAAGGAAAGCCAAACGAGAACAAGTGCATTTGAGCACCTAAAATGCAGGAATTCCGCGGAGGGTGGAACAAAACCCCTGACTACCCAAACCTTTGGAGTAGGTTCATGGTTAGGATTTATTGCTGATTCACTGGGATCCATTTTAGACTGTAGCTCCCCACTTTTAATGCCTAAAGATCTTGTATGCTGTGAAGGCTGTTTGTTTAAAAAACAAAACCATCCCCATAATGTAATACTTAGGGATAATAATAACAGCGTTACAGGCCAACATTATGGCTTTTTATTTTTCCATGGCACAATTACAGATCGGATCATTCATGGCACAACTACAGCTCAGTCCTACCCACCACTGCTCTTTCTAAGGAACTAAAAGAACCTCAAGCATTTCAAAAGTCTGGATTCTGTTTATGTTCATGTCAATGGCAAAATTCTCATTCACTACATCGGCGGTAGGCTGTGCCTTAAATCAGTATTTTGGGGTTAGGTTACTGTCACTCATTGAACTTTCTGCAAACTAGGGTACTATTTTCCCTTTAGAGACACTTTATTAGGTTAATGGGTGGATTTTCAAAAGGACCCCGCAGCCTCCTTTGCTCTTAATAGGAGTTGTGCCTTTCTGAAAATCTAGTCATAAATTGCTAAGGATGGCGCATCCCCTTCCGAACACTGGTCACAAAAGATTAAAGAAGATACATTCTCTCTCTCTCTCTCTTGCATTTTAATTACCAGCCTGGCCTTAGAAGGGCTGAGCCTATTCCCAGTGAGATCATCAGAAAAACTCCTCCTGAAGTCATCAGGCTCAGGATGTGGTCCCAATGCTGACCATTAACCTGTATCATATCCTTAGCCTCTTGTGCTGAGCAGGCTCATAGAATCATAGAATATCAGGGTTGGAAGGGACCTCAGGAGGTATCTAGTCCAATCCCCTGCTCAACGCAGGACCCATCCCCAACTAAATAAAAAATATTTTTTAACGTAATGTTGGCAATCAGTTTTAGAGAGAGAGAGAGATTTTTTTAAAATATGGAGATATACTGATCTCATAGAACTGGAAGGGTCACAGCAGGGCCAAATATTGACCCTGACAGATTTTTGCTCCAGATCCCTAAATGGCCCCCTCACAATGCTGGGTTTAGCAGGCCAATGCTCAAACCACTGAGCTCTCTCTCCCCCCATAGGAAACAGCCCATGTCAGAGAAGCCCAACAGAGAACCCTGCCCTGTGAGCAAATGCCCGGGGATGGGAATGGCGAAGAGAATCCTCATTCTAGGCCCTTTGCCACCTTGAGTGGCTCCTTACTCCAAGCATGGCCCCCACGGTCTCAGTGGCGAGGGGCTGCGCAGGCTACAGAAGGAATCGATCAAGACACAAGCCCGGCCACCCAAAGAGAAAAAAGTAGGTGCAGGTCTCTCAGCCAGCTTACCCAGCACCCGTACAAGCCCCATCCCAGCCGCAGCCAGAAGCAACTGGCCCTCACGCTGAGGACTCACGCAGGCTTCTTTACCCCGTTCGTCTGTTTGTGAAGGGTGAGATGCAGCGGCGGGGCGCGATGGTGCTCATTACAAGATGCTGGTCCTGCCAAGGCGGGGGCTGGGCCAGGAGGAGGCACCCTTTCAGAGGGCAGCGGTCCTGAGGAGGAGGACACGTGCCATCTAGAAGGTGGTGGTCTTTGCAAGGAGGGTGCCAGGCGTACAGCAGGGCTCAGGGTGCACCGGCTCCCGCTGGCAATGCAAAGATGGGCACATGCAGCCCTTGCTCGTCTCCTCCCCCTTGGGGACGGCACAGTAATCGAGCGGCTCCTCCTCCTCTTCCTCCTCAGCGGTGCCCAGGTCCGGGTGGCAGCAGCAGCAGAAGCGGGCGTCGCAGCACCGCCGCAGCACCCCGTGGAAGGAGTGCCTGAAGTTCTCCGAGAGGAAGCCATAGAGGATGGGGTTGGCGCAGCTGTTGGAGTAGCTGAGGATGACAGAGGCATTGTTCACCGTGGCATCCAGGTGGCCGGGCAGCAGCAGGTTCACCAGCTGAACCACATAAAAGGGCATCCAGCACACCACGAACATGGCCACCACGATCAACACCAGCCGGGTCAGCTTCCCCTCTGAGCGCCGCCGCTGCTGCCAGCCCACCCGCTGAGCCACCGCCCGCATCTTGCCCACAATCAGCAGGTAGCAGAGGCCCATGGCCAGCACCGGCAGCAGGAAACCCAGCAAGGTCGTGTAGACCACAAAGGCAGCTGACCAGGCCGGACTAGGCCACAGCAGGTTGCAGGCCACCGCTCGGCCGTCGTGCGTGGCGGCTGTGCCGGCGAAGATGGGGATGGGCGAGGCCACCAGAAGCGAGAGCAGCCAGACCCCTCCGTTGACCATCTTGGCCACCCTGGGCCGGCGATAGGTGGCTGCCCGCAGTGGGTGCACCACCGCGATGTAGCGGTCCAGGCTGAGCACGGTCAGGCAGAAGACGCTGGTGAACATGTTAAGCCCGTCCACGCCCAGCACGGTGCGGCACAGGGCCCGGCCGAAGGGCCAGTGGTGCAGCGCAGCGGAGGTCGCCACGAAGGGGATGCTGAGCATGAGGAGCTCGTCGGCGATGGCCAGGTTGAGCAGGTAGATGTTGGTGGCCGTCTTCATCTTGGCGTAGCGCAGGATGACGAAGATCACCAGTGAGTTGCCGAGCAGGCCTAGCAGGCATACCAGGGCGTAGACACACTGGATGACTACCGTGCCCGCAATCTCTCCGGTAGTGCCACCCCACTCCTCCGCCCCTTGCCGCTGATCCAGCTGTGCCAAGGAGGCGCTGGCGTTGGGAGGGACGTCGGAAGCCATCCAGCTGGATGGAGTCCACATAGCCCCGCTCGCCTCCTGGGATCCCGCAGGCAGGTGGCTGGCATCGGTGCTCATGCTGGCAGCTGTCCCATCGGGGGGAGAGAGAGAGCAAGAGGCTGCAGGGCCTGGGTGCTGTTGTGGATGGATGATGCTAGAGCATGGGTGATGCTGGGGAGGGGGTGACTGCTGTGGTGGGGGATGGCTGGTTTTGCCTGCTAAGGAATGGAGGCTGCTGAAGGATGGAGGCTGCTGCCAGGAGCTGGATTCTGGTGGGGGACGAATGGCTGCTGCCTGCCAGCGGATGGTGCTGCCGGGGGATGAAGAATATCGCCGGGGTTGGAGGATGCTGCCTGGCAAAGTACGCTTTTCAGCATGCAGATGGTTCAAAGAGAGAGGAGGAAATGTGAGTTTTCAGCGCCTGTAGCAGCAGCAGCTGCAGAATTGTGCTCTCCGCTGCTGCTGCCTGAATTGTCAAATCGCTGTCATACACCTCCAGTAGCTCCAATCACAGGCCGCCCTCTCGCAGGCAAGGGTGCCTTTGATTTGCTTCACGGCTAGACAACAGTGTACTGCAAAATGCAGCCCTCGGAAGGTTCGGCATTGACCGATTCAGACAATGGACGCAGAGCCAGGAGTGTGCTTTTGCTGCGACGCCTCTGCAGCAGTGGCAGCTGGCCGTTAAATAGAAAGGAACAATACTTGAACTTTTCAGCTTTACTCGGGCGCTCCACAGACCTTGATTATTTCATTAGCCCCTGCAAGGAAGGGAAATAAATGAAACAACTTTCCTGCTGCTGAGCAGTAATCCGACTCCGCAGACAGCCGCAATGACATCAATAGGCTCCTAATAAGGTCAGCAATAAGGTCCGAATCAAGGTGAATAAAGTTAGCGGGCTCTGGCCCCTGTAAAGGCCACTCTCCTTCCATTTTCATCTGAGTTACTCTCATTTGCTTGAATCATTTCTGGCCTGTAATAAACTGTTTCCACAAGGAGGTACAGCTTTCCGATCAGGAGTTTCACATTTAAAATCAATGCCCACCCTTCCCCCTTCTGTTTGATATTCCCCTTGCCAGTGCTCTGAAAATGGCTAAGGGAAATGCTTCCTTTTTCAGTATCTCCACTGTCCGTCCGAGCAGCCTGTTAGAATGGGGTGGGGGGGATGTTCATAATACACAGATCAAACAGTTGCCGGTAACTCTGCGTAATAGCTGCTGGTTGCATTGCAGGGGCAAGACGGGCATCTCGGCGAGGGGGAAAGCGGCTCACGGCACAATTGTCCCCGATCAGTAACAACATTTACATTTATCGTCCCCAAGGCCTGCGCAAATTGTATACGTACAGGAATCAAGGAGGTACCTGTGGGAGATGGTGATGCAGGCAAGCGGCACACAGCACAATCCAAGGTGTCGCCACATGGGCTAGGCTTTAAAGGAAGGAAGGTTGCCTTGGCAACTAGAGATGGCCCTCCCTGATTGGCTGGTGCTCAGGTGTTTGGTTTGAAATCACTTCCCACTGCAGAGAAGAGCAAAGGGTTGGGGTTTGCCTCCCCCCCTCCCGATGGAATTTCTCTTGCCAGGCTGGATACAGAAGCAGAGTTGGGGAAAGGAAGGAAGCGAATCAAATAAAACAGGGGTTCTCAATCTGGGGGTCTGCAGACTATGTCTGAGGGGTCCGCGCCAGGCTTAGACTGAAAACTGACTGAACAGAATTCAACTATATATAGATTTCCAAAGGGGCCCACGCCTCCATTCGTCATTTCCAAAGGGGTCCGCCAATGACAAAAAAAAGGGGGTTGAAACCCACTGAAATAGACCAACCAAAACCGGAGCGCAGAAGTCCTGCTGATCCCCTCACTCCACGAGCAGTCCCATTGGCTTGGATTATTCGTGGAGTAAAGTCCCATGAGGCGTGTGTAAGGGTATCGGAATCCGTCCCTCCGGGAGCAAGGGAGGGATTCTCTGAACAAGCCCAATGGGGAAAGGGCAGAGTGGGCTGGATCTCTAGAATGAGGCACACAGCAGAGAAAGGGACCCGGGGAGCAAAGGTGGACCCTGGTGATGCCTAGTGAGGTGCAGCTAAAGCAATGATCCCAGCCTGACCCAGAGCAACGGACCAAACCAGTGGCTCAAACAGGCGTGATGTGATGGAAAATCAAGGTGCAGCCGTCAGCCCGTAGAAATGGAGTAGTCAGCCGTGGTGGTAGCAAGGGATTTGACCACCCGTGTGTCTATTCTTTTCTAGAGAGACAAGGTGGGTGAGGAAATATCTTTTGTTGGACCAACTTCTGTTGGTGAGAGAGACGAGCTTTCGAGCCACACTGAGCTCTTTTTCTATTTGTTTTCATTTCGCTTTTTCTGTTCGTTCATTGTGAATGTCTTTCTTTGGCATTGCTACCTGGGGGCCGCTATCAGAACAAGCCAGTCTTATCTTGGTAGCTGAGTTGACAGGGGATTTGTCCATGGCTCACATTTCCATCAGAAAATGTAGATTCATGGAAACTGCAACTTTTTGCGTAAAGGTATCAGTTTGGCCAAAGTTTCATTGGGAAGATTTCTCAGCTCTCAAGTGGAATTTCTGGAGGGAGGAGAGATGTGGGGGATGGGCCAGGGGAAACCCAGGTTCAAGTCCTTGCACTGCCTGATTCAGACCAGAAACTTGAACTTGGATCTTCCACCTCTCAGGTGAGTCTCCTAATCATTGGGCTATTGGCTATTCTGGGGTGGGTCTCTCGCTCTCATTTTTCCCCCCAAAATTGGAAAGGTCCTGGGTTTGTTCCGATGTAGAATGGAAACGAATGTTGAAATGCTGAGGGGTTTTTGCAAAACAGAATTCTTGTTTTCCAGCCAGCCCTACTCTGTAGTGGCTGTGTGGTATCTATCAGGGGTCCTTTGAAGATACAGTATTTTGATCATGTCTGTGTGTTTGAGTTTTCATTCCAGGGCTGGAGGACTGTGGCGATGGGAGTCCCAACTCTCCCCAGGAAATAGAAATGAACTGGATAGTTTACATAAGGGAAATAATTGCTCCGGGTTTCTGGTCTGAAGTGAGCACCACTCACAGCATCATCTACATGGGTGTCTCCACAGCATATTTTATTTGGAAAATACGTATGTATATCTTGTAACACGGTGGCTTGCTCGTGGGCTGGAGAGCCTGAGGCTAAGGCAGCCTGGATTAGAAGAGGCGATTTACCTGAGGGGAATCGGGAGATTTAACATAAAAGGCAGCAGGAAGCTTCAGGGGTGTGGCTGGTTCGGAGGGTGGGGGTCAGATGGATGCATGGCCAGAGGCTGGAGCTCTGGCCAGAGAGGGCTGGGAACTGGTGGCTTCAGGTAGAGCATATGATTTTGGACTTTATGTTGAATTATTTTGTGATCAAGGCTCCTATTGTATTTAGTATTAAACCAGCCCCAGAAAGAGGTGATAAGCCACAACAAAGACTCTGTGGAGTGTGAGAGGGAGGGCACTGCAGAGAGACCTGTGGCCACAAGTGGGTGCTCAGGTGGTAACCACCTCTACATAGCTCCTGAACGCTTTGTGCTGAAAGGTATCATAGTAGACACACTGCTTGTGGAGTAAGTGACCAGAAATGGGACTGGTTGATCTGTCTATTTGGGACATGCAACGTCACCAAGAAAACGACACACTTCTTTTTATAAATAAAGACATGATGGAAGGAGGAAATCTAATAGGCTGGCAGAGGTTCTGGAGCAGGTTGGCTGTCCTCTCACCTTGTTAATTAAAATATTCCCAATGCATTATATAAATGTTATAACACAAAGGGTGTATCTCCAGTGGTCTGGGACACCTGATTCTACGCATTTCATCCCAGGCCTGTTTCTTGTTCCTGAGGAAGGAAATGGTGGTACCTTGCGAAGGAGTGTACCACCTCTTTAAGGGACAGCCAGGTGCTCACAACCAAAACTACCTGGGGTAATCAAGAAGGCTACCTGCTCCACCTTAAGGCTGTCCTGTTTAAACAGGAACAGGAAGCAGAGCAGAGAGGGGACTAGAAGCTATCCAGTTTGCAAGTAGTGGTGAGATCTCCCTCCAGAGGCTGTGGCCAGTTAATTCCGATGCAGCCCGCAGTCTCCTCCGATTTCCAGCGGTGCCAACGCTCACGACTTAGACCACGGCTGGAGCCAGCTTCACAATGTCATGGAAAACTCCAGCCCTCGTCCAATTTCTAGCCCTGCCCAGGGGGAAGGCCCCTCTGATTGATTGCCTCTTCCACTTCCCTGCCTCCTGGGGAAGAACAGCCAATCAGGGCTGCTTTGGCGGCAGGGAGAGCTGTCTCCTCCCCAGCCTTCGGGACCCAAAAGGAGATTTTGGGTAAGGGAAAGCAGAGAAGGGAGCAGAAAACCCCCAGCAGCTTGGGGCGACCCTGCTCCCTCCTCTCCTCTCCTCTCCCCCCTCTCACATGAGCAATGGACCAGTCTGTTCTCTGCTCCTCCCCTCCCACCCCTCTCCAATCCTGCAACACCGAGCGGTGGGGGGGTGGGTGGAAGAACCCCTGGAGCTGCAGGAGGTGCAGAGGTGCACTGGGGGGCACAGGGCAGTTGTGGGGCTGGAGGCTGGGCAATATTAATTGCTAGGTGGGGAACAGGCAGATATGGGGCTGGGAGCGCAGAATGAATTAGAATTTGGGGGGTTAGGGAGAAGCTGGAAGCTTCGCCCCACCCGGCAGTCAGCGAGAGCACCCAGAGCAGGGGCTAAGTCACCCCACGGTATAAAATTGGGGGAGATGGCGGCACTATAACTGTCACACACACGCACACACTGGGGCGAGCAGAGGGAGGTCAACAATCAAAAGACAGCCCCAAATCCCCAAGCGTCGCCTTTAGAAACAAAACCCAGCTCTTGGTTTTTGTGGCCGTCTCATGATTTTCTGGGAGTCTGACTCCTAATTTTTGACCCTTTGAAGTTAGCGATCCTGTTTCTGGCACGTGTTTCGATGACCTCCTCCTTGCCCTCAGCAGTCTGCTTCCACACGTCCAGCCACCCTCCATCGTCTCTCCTAGAAGATGCCTCCCTCCACAACTTGTTTGCAGTGGTGCTGTAGCCGTGTTGGTCCCGGGATATTAGAGAGACACGTTGCGGGAGGTGATCTCTTTTATTGGACTGACTTCTGTTGGGGAAAGAGAAGCTTTCCAGTGACACAGAGAAGAGCGCCATGTGGCTCCAAAGCGTGTCTCTTTCACCTACAGAAGATGCTCCAATAACAGAGATTTTCTCCCGCACTTTGTCTCTCCCTTCACAACTGCCTGCTATATGGAAAGCACTAAAATACCTGGGGCCAGATCCTCCGCTGGTGTAACTGGGCACAGCTTCAGCTTCATGCTGATTTATACGAGCGGAGACTCTGAGGAGGTACAGGTGCCGGGAATCCCGCCCAATGCATTTCATCATAGAAACCTCCCCGTTGCTTTCTGTGTCTTGCTGGAGGATCCTGAACATTTGAGTGTGGTGAAAGTGAAGCCTGCAAGCTGATACGAACATTCCTAAAAGAAGCTATGGCCAAGTAATACATTCTGTTCTGGAGGTGGGGGTGCCGTGTTAAACAGGGTTCCTGTTACAGCACTAAACCGGAAGGTGTGCAATAAAACAGGGTAATGGAATGCAGATTACATTGAATTGCTCCAAGGGCTAGAATTGAACAGGAAATGATTAAACACTCCTTTACTGTAAAAGAGGAAAGTGGTGTGCTCGACAACTTCTTAGCAATTACCGAGGTTTTAGCAATTACTTATTCTTACCATGGAATTTGGCTTGAAACAATAAAAATTAACCCTGTGCCCTGAAATCTAGTGTTTAATTAGTATATTGAGTCATTAGAAACATCATCAGCTGGCAAGTGAGATCAAGAGTTCCATGTGCTGTGTTAATAATATATCATGGGCTTTCATACATGTCTGAATGCATGACATTTTGCAAAGGCATACCATGCCCATGCTCACATTGCTCTGAATATTGTCAGCCGGACGTGACATAGTTGAAACAAACTAGTGACTTACAGATGAGGCAATGCTGATGTCTTAGTTAAAACACTAGGCTGGGACTCAGGAGATCTAGATTCCATTCTTTTCTCTGTCACAGATTTCCTGGGCCTCAGTTTTCCATCTGTAAAATGGGAATGGTAAATCCTTCTTTTCTCCCACCATTTTTCTGTCATCTCCATTTAGACTGAAAGCTCTTCAGGCCAGGGACTGTCCCTTACTGTGTGTTTATGCAGTGCCTAGCGCAATGAGGCCTGATCTTAGTCAGGGCCTCTAGGTGTTACTGTAACACAAATAAATAACAAAAGTTATGCAACTATCAACTCACGCACTATTTAAAAAAAAATCAACCTGCCACAAAAATCTCTCTTTCTACTCCCTCCGTGTGAAATTCCCCCAGACCTAAATTTCCTTGGTCTGAGGCCTAGGACAAGCATTAGTAGTGCTGGACTGTTGACGGGTTTAAGGACTAATGTCTCATAGCCCATTTGGACTTAGAATTTAAACTTTGTACCATGGGATAAGAGATAGTCACAGCTTTCCACTGAGTGCCTGTTTCTAACCCTGACAGGTCCTGAGATCTAGAACTTCAAGGTCATGGCATTTGCATGTCCAGAAAAGTTATTTGAGGTCATTGTAGAGGACTTTTAAATTGATTGTTTTTCACTTTTTTCTCGGTCTGAGCCTTGCTCAGTCAGACTCATGGTAACAGTGAAAATTGGGATTTCCATCCCGAATTGGGATGAAAAGTCAAAAATTTTTGTGGAAAGGAAAGCTTGAAAATATTTCAGTTTGGAAATGGTGAAACATTTCTGATTGAAACAAAACATATTTACAGTCCCGAATTCAGAACTGTGATTTTTTTAATTTGGTGAATGGAACGGAAACATTCCATTTCAGCATGGTTCAACTTTCATCTGTGTCCCCTTTATCTGCTGTGGTACCTCATGGGAGATGTAGTTTGAGTTGCTCATGCCTTCATTATCCTCCCTGGGCGAGTTTCCCTGGTCAGATTATATCTCACATGAAAAGGGACAATTTTCAGAAAAAAACCAAAATATTTTGGCAAAATCAGAAACTGCATTTTCTGCAAACAAAATAAGAAACCAAACCTAACTATATCAATGGAAAATTCCCAACCAACTCTAGTGTAACTAAGGGAATTGGAAGGTTAGAAAATAGTAGTCCCAACAAAAATTTGAAAGCAGTTTAAAAAACTCCTGAATTTGTGAGACAAACTGGGTGAGATAATTTCTTTTAATTAGACCAATTTTTGTTGCTGAAAGAGACAAGCTTTGCAGCCACACAGAGCTCTTCTTCAGGTCAAAACACATGGCCTCTACTTGTAGGCGATGATGTTTCTAGTGACTCAGTATACTAACAGCTAAATGCTGCACTGTAGCACACAGGATTAATTCTTAGTTTTTCAAGCCAAACTCCATGGTAGGAATAGGCTGGTGGTAACTGCTAAAACCTCAGTAATCGCTAAGAAGTTTTGGTGCACACCACTATCTTGGGACCAACATGGCTACGATACTGCATAGATCCTGACTTTGTGTGTAAAATATGTGCCATACAGAAAATATACAATGGTGCGGTGTAAAGGTTTTACAGGCCTTCATTGAGATGATTAGTGTAACTCACTTGTGGTTTTCAACTCTCAAGTGGTAAGAAAATATATATGGGAATTTGTTTAAATTTTGAAAAATGACAACATCTCCCCCAACTCTAGAGTTCAAAATTACTGGGGAAAATATTATTCAAAAATGTCTTTGTTTTGGGTCGGAAACTGAATTTCCAATGAAAATGTTTGGTGAAAACTCAAAATTTGGAAAATGCCCACCGGCTGGACTCATGAGTGATATGGCCATTCCCAACCCATGCTTATGAAGCCTTTGTATGACACTTCCTGTATCCTCATGTATATTCTCTCTCTTGCTCATTTGTTGTGAATTTTAGTGCCTGTGACTTAGGTTGGATCCACAGCTTTGGAAGCTCCCTCCTTATCAATAATAATAATTAATAATTAATAATATGTCTTGCTTTAGTGCCTAAGAGCCCCAATCACAGACAAGGACTCCATGGTACTAGGCACTGAACAAACACATAACAAAAAGACAGTCTCTGCCCCCAAAAGCTTACAGTCTAAGTGGAGGATGAAAGACAGCAGGTGAATACACACAGACAAAGGGGACACAAGGAAAGAGTGAGACAATACTAGTCAACTTGATAGCAGTATTAGCATATCAGCTGTCTAACCATTGTCAAGTGTTCTGTAGGCATCATGGCAAAGGAGAATTTTAAGGAGGGATCTCCAGAAGATGTGTTGCCCAGGACAGAGTGATGCAATTTATCCCAGGCTCACCTACAGAATTCTCTCATACTCTTAACGGGTGGGACGATGCTAAGTGCTATATGGGGCATATTCTGATCCCATTAATACCACCGGACTCCACAAATGCTTTCAGTGCTACTCAGCCTGAGCAAAGGGAATCAGGATCTGACCCAATGGCAATGCCTATGAATAAATGAGAACACTGTGTCCCCTCTTCTAAAGTATCAGAGGGGTAGCCGTGTTAGTCTGGATCTGTAAAAGCAGCAAAGAGTCCTGTGGCACCTTATAGACTAACAGACGTATTGGAGCATGAGCTTTCGTGGGTGAATACATCCGACAAACTGGGTATTCACCCACGAAAGCTCATGCTCCAATATGTCTGTTAGTCTATAAGGTGCCACAGGACTCTTCTAAAGTTGTCTTTGTGGGTGCCTATTGCCTGCCAAAGTCTGTACTGTGCTAGACTTGGTGAAGCACTGCCAAAAACACCAGATGAAACAGATCTCACAAAATTATCCCTCCTGCTGTATTGGAAGAGCTTATCTTAGGAGCAAATCCACCTCCCAGAACCCAGCTGAATCCTTAGGAGATCCACAGGAGGTCATGAGAAGGAGGAATCCTTCCCGGAAGACATGGAACAACAGCAGAGCTATCCCACAGAGGCTATTCCCTCCTAATGCCTCCAGTTACAGAGGGAAGGAAAGCAAGAGTATGTGTGGTGCAGGGCATTAGTCTCTTCTCTTGTTCACCCTGCCCCATAACCAAACTCCCCTATCCCCTGCTGCACAGAGACCCACCCCATGAAGGATGTGCAAGTCTCCTGCCTAGCCCCCCAGTCCTACCAACCTTACATTGCTGTGTCACACTGGTTCCGCTGCCAGGGGCTTTCAGCGCCTGTAACGGGAATCAGGATTTACCCTTTATAGAGAGAAGAAAATACCCTTATCTTGTAATGCCTCCTGCTCTGCATGTGTCTGATCGGCGGGTGAAAGACTGTGTTTGCTCAATCTGGATTTAGGGAAACTGTTCCCTGCACTGTGTTTATCTGCTAAGCAATCAATGGGTGAGGCTTTGCATTTTTTGACAACTGGCTAATGAAAATACGTCCTGTCCTCCCTACAGTATGATCAGTCTGGAGTTTCATCTTCAAGCAGGAAGCTTTTCTCTTTGATGCATCTTTTTGGACTCAGCAACTATGGAACCCACCCCTTCTTGATTTCATGAACTGTCTGAAGTCATTTCACATGAGATACAATGCTAGTGCTGAAGACTCACTGCTTTGACTTCCTTACCACAGCCGGTATGCGTTAAGGTAATGCATTCAAAGCCCCTGTCATCTAATACATGTAGGGTGAAATCCTGGCCCCATGGAAGTCAAAGGGAATTTGACTGAATACTCATCATTTTTTAATGTATTATTGCGAAACACTCACTGAGTCCACAGGGCTCATTTTCACTGTAACATTAAAAAATCTTCCTTTCTATTGGTATAATTACATTTATTATTTGTATGATGGTGGCACCTAGAGGTTGCATCTGAAATCAGTGCCTTCCAGACCAGTGCTAGGTAGTTCATACACGTGGACAAAGATAGCCCCTCTCCCAGAGAGCTTACATTCTAGACAGAGAAAGGCGGAGAGGCAACAAGGATTATGGGGAACTCAGGCTTGGACACCAAGAAACCCAGGTCTCCCAGGAAGTCTGTGGGAGAGGCAGGTAGAGTAGAACCTTGGTGTGACAAACACCCTGGGAATGGAGGTTGGTTGTGAACTCTGAAATGTTCGGAACTCGGAACAAATAGTTCTGGGTGTTCTTTCAAAAGTTTACACTCACAGGTCATGCTCCCACCTGCAGCCCCGTGATCCCTTGGGTTTCCCCCAGACCCCCATGCACAAACCTGTTCTCTGCCTGAGCCCCACAGCCCTGATCCCCCTTTCCTCTGAAAACTCCCATGTCCCGGCAGCCCCACTCCTCAGTGAGTAAATTTACTCAGGCAAGTCTATGGGGCTACTCTGCTGAGTAAAGTTGCACATATGCTTGAATGTTTGCTCCTTACCGATAGGGCTCTCTGTGGGGATCGAATCCATTCAGTGGATTGCCAGGGGGTGTTGGGGAGGGGCACGGCTCGGTAGGGGCATACCATGGATAATATATATCAACACTGAGAGCTATTTGTTTGTATAACTGTCACTGCTGATACTTATTAAAAAAATACTGGGAAATTGCTCAAAGCCTCACATTAGGTAGCAGTTCAGATTTTTGTACGAAAATGCACAAAGTGTCATCACATTCCTTGTTTGCCTCTACTATTAGTGCAGACCAGCACTTCCCTCTTCATCCTCCACATCAAAGGGTCGGTGTTTTTTAAAGCCAGAAGAGGGCACTGTCATCACCGACCACAGTGTTTCTCAGCCTTTTTAATACCAGGGAGCAGCTTGCTGCCTTCCTAAAGTGAACCTTACTAGGGAGATCTCAGGGACCGGTCATTGAGAAACACTGCTCTAGCCTGACCTCCTGCATAACATAGGCCAGAGAACTGCACCCATTAATTCCTGCAGGGGAGGGAGTGATATTGCCTTTTTACCTTGGTGACCATGTTTGAGTCCAACAACTTGTGGTTGAATCAGATTGCATTTTGTAAAAAGACATCAATCTCCATTTAAAACCTTCAAGTGGCGCTGAATTTGTCACTGCCTTTATTAAGCTATTAATTACTTTCACTATTAAAAAGTTGCACCTTATTTCCAATTTGAATTTTCCCTACTTCAAACTCCAGCCATTATATCTTGTTATGCCTTTGTCTGCTAGCTTAGCAAGATCCCTAACATCAGATATCTTCTCCTGTATAAGCGGCAAAGAGTCATGTGGCACCATGCCATCACATGCACCCGACGAAGTGGGTATTCACCCTCGAAAGCTCATGCTCCAATACGTCTGTTAGTCTATAAGGTGCCACAAGACTCTTTGCCACTTTTACAGATCCAGACTAACATGGCTACCCCTCTGATACTTCTCCTGTGTAAGTACTTAAGAGGTGGTTTGATCAATCTATAACCTTCTCTTTGATAAAATGAATAGACTGAACTCATTAAATCTCTCATTGTAAGGCATATTTTCCCATCACGGTATTTTAATAAAGATGAGAGAATACTGAGGACTAATAGCAAGATCCGATTTTTAAAATAAACTATAGCACCACAAACATATTAGAGATTGTGATGCTGTATGATTAAAACATGACCATTGATATCATGAATATTGCCACTCTTAAACAATTGCAAAAAATCGTGTACAAAGTATATCACGTAAGGTGTCAATGGAAAAGTTATGATTTGCTGACTAAGATTATCCTGTTTATATGAATGTATCATTTTTGTATCTGAAGTTATGACTATAGGTTATATAGAGCTATATCTCAAATGGGTTTGCTCCTGGGATAACACTCACACGGTAGTTTACATCCAGGCTAGCCAGCACATTGTGAATGGCCCATTCTAGGTGGTGGCCCATTAAAGAACACAATAGGCCACAGAAGAAGCTTGTGCCTTCCTGTGGACGCTTTAGCCAGAATACGGGTAATGGCTGCTCCTCTGAGTCATCAAAGCACTCAAGGGCATGTGACTAGCTCATGTGACCCTGGACTCCATCTTGTGCCTGTAATTTTCCACAAACTAAGTCTGGGAGCAGTCCCTCCATATAAGTATAAAGGACCCTGGAAGCGTCTCCATTTTGCCTCTTTCCTGCTCTGATTTCTGGACTTACACTAAAGGAAGCATTTCAATCAGTGGTCTGAGGACCTTCCAGTCTTTTGGAAATTACCAGAGACTTTACGAGCCAGCAGCCTGTGACAGCACTGCTACAAATCTGCTCCAAGAACTTTGTATGTATTTGACTTCCTTCACCATTTTACCTCTCTCCTCTTTCTTTTCTCTTATAAATACACTTTTAGATATTAGGTACTAAAGGATTGGCAGCAACATGATTATTGGGTAAGATCTGAGTTATAGGGTAAAAGCTGTTTTATTCAGCATGTTGGGGGAATGGGGGGTGCTGGTAAGTTAAACATGTTGGTTAACTAAGAGGGTGTGGGATGGGGTATGGGGCACAGGCTCTGGGAGGGAGCTTGGGTGCGTGAGGGGGTTTGGGGTGGTCGACTAGGGTATGGGAGGGGGTGCAGGGTGCCGGATCCAGGGGGCTGCTCCTAGGTGGAGGCGGTTCCCAGCCAATAGGAGCTGCATTGCTAGCGCTCAGGGTGGGGTTTGGGACAGGTTGCTGCTCTCAGGGAGCTGCCCGAGGTGAGCGGCCCCAGGATCTGGCACCCCGCACCTCCTCCCACGTCCCCAGACCCCTCCCGCACCCAGACTTAGTACATCTGATAGTAGAACAACCACCAGTGTGGGATGAGTCTTCTCTGTTTCCCAGCAGTTTGTCCTGAACCTGGCATCCTCTGCTGTGACCCACTGAGGCACAGTGACAAGGATGCATTGCTCTTTGGATAACTTTTACATTGATCAAAAAAAATGTCCCCCATTTTCAATGTCCCTTTGATGAAGAAATTGGACTGACTTCCCTTCTCTGCAAAGGATTTTGGGTAAGGAAGCTCTCTGTCAAACACTGAGCTTTCTCCCCATTCCTTCTCACCTCCCTCCCCTCCCCCAGCTAGGGAGTCGGAGTTGCAAGGCTGGTGCAGAAAAATCACCTGGAAGAACCTCAGGTTGTTCTAAGACGAATGGAGTACTTTGGATGGGCAAACAGGCTGATGTTATGGAAAGGTATCCTTTGTTGTTGTTTTAGTTATTTAGAAGGGGGGCATGGATCAGCGTTCATGTCGCGCTCCCTGTCAGTACCCGGCCCGGGCTGGGGAAGCTAATGATCCAACCAGTGGACCAAATTCGGTGATGAATCCTGGTCACGTGCCACCTGAGGCACATTGCACATACTTTAAGAAATTATTTAGAATGAATTTTGGATTGATCATTTATTACAACGTTCTATAACCCACGAACCCCCTCTTTTTACTGTATGACTGCAGAGGTGTTAATGGGCCAATCTACCTCGAATGGTCCCTTTGATGGGGTGTATCAGGCCCTTTGAGGCCCCCTACTGGAAGCCTTGCGGTCCTACCGCACCCCGCCCCTAAAAGGCAGCCGTAGAGGTGGGTCTTCCAGCCTGCCTAGAGAGACTGCAGGGAACAGCCAATCAGAGCCCAGCAGGCTCCTATAAAAAGGAGCTTCTGGACAGAGCAGATCAGTTGCTGGCTGGAGCCAGAGGAATAAGAATGGTCTAGACAGAGAAGTTGCTGGCTGGAGCAAGGAGGGTGTTCCTGGAAAACTGCGGGAATGCAAGTGGGATCTTCAGCCCTGATGTGAAGGTGAAGGTAAAGGTGCAGGGGCTGTGGGGAAGTGGCCCAGGGAACAGTAGCCGCAGTGTTAAAAGGGATGCAGCATGGCTGCTATTTGTAGAGTCCCTGGGTTGGGACCTGGGGAGTAATGGGTGGGCCCAGGTCTCTTCCCTGCCCCCCTACTCCCCTCCAGCCACAGGTCGAGTGGCCAAAGCCCTAAAGAAGGGAAGTTTAAACAGGTCTGGGGAATGGACTGAGGACCCCAAAGAGGGTGAGCCTTTGTGGACTTTGATACCCCTGGAAGGGAACTGAACTGAGAGGGCAACTCAGCTGGGGTCAGTTGAGGCTTGGCAGGAGAAGAAGAGTCTCCAAGGAGGGAAACCCTGGGGGCACTGCTCCATCCCAGAGCCAGGACCCTTTGAAAGCTGGCCCAGCTGGAGGGCTGAGCACTACGCCTGGCAAGAGGGCTAAAGATACTAACTAAGGGTACAGAGATAGGCCATGTTGGACTGATTGAGGTTTGAGCCCAGGGACAGGGCTACTGATAGAGACATACCCAAGAGCACTGTGAGAAGACTGGTAGACTGTGTCCCCCTTAAAGGGGCCTGTTTTCTTGTACATTTACAGGACATTTCTCAAGATCAGGGGGACAAAGGACAAATGATGTCCCAGGAGGTCCCAGGAGGTGAGGGTGGCAACTGTGATGGTGAAGCTTGCTCCTTCCCATCTTCTCATTTTCCAGTCATCCAGCTTTGCGGGAGACAGCTTTCCGCCCAAAGTCTTTTTAAGGCCCCTAAAGGGAGTAATGGGCAGAAAATCCCGTCCCCTTGTTTACCAAAAATGATCTTAACACAGTCCTTGAATTATAGCAGCAGGCCTTTCTATTTCGACCTGTGGTTTTCGACCTGTGGGTCTGCAGGGGTTTGCCGACTCTGCCTAAGATTTCCAAAGGGGTCCACACCTCCGTTTGAAATTTTTTAGGGGTCTGCAAATGAAAAAAGGTTGAAAACCACTGATTTAAACTAAGCCAGTCCCTCTGTCTCCCTTTTGCACCTTTCCCCCAACAAAATGTATTGTCATAGGTTATTGTAACACTTTATAAACTTTTATCCACTTTCCCACAGTTAGGCGGACAAGTGGGGTAGACCTACCAGGCCCCAGTTATCATTCCAGACCCGGCATGGAGGCAGGCACCACTCATCATGAGTAAGGGTAGCAGAAACCTGCACTAGGAATCAAGGGTCTAAAATACATTTGGCCTTTTCTTTTTCATTCTTTTCTCCCTTACACATCCTTCCTTTTCTGTTTCTCCAGCACATCTCTTACTGCCCTTTCATTTCTCTTTGTAAGTTCTGTTCATCTTTGCCTTCTGATCTCCTTTCTGTGTCTGATATCCCTCGAATGGCAAACGCCTTTCAGATCTTAGTTAGAAGCTGAAAGAAGCAAATAACATAATGGAACCTTAGATCTGAGGACTGCAATGACCTTTCTTCCAGGAGTGGCACCGGTATCTGTTCCATGAATTCTCTCAGGTACCCAATGCTGGCAAAGTGTGTTATTGTGGTAACTTTGTCTCTTTGCAGTAGCCAGGGTCTGAAAATGTTAATTTACATGGGGATACGGTTGGAATGCATAGCTGGCTATTCTTTCCCTTCTCTAGACCACTGAGCTCAGTTCGGGGTGGGTCAGATTAGGAAGGGAATCAAATATGACCCGGGGATGTAAAACCTTCTGTGAAATTGAGACTCCATGACAAACTCTGAAGATCCATTTTAATCTGCTCTGATTCTCTCAATTAATCTGTGGAAAAGGTACCAAGAAACCATGAGGAGCAAGAAAAGAGATTAGGAGGACAACAGTTCATGCTAATAACATAGCCTACCTAGAGCTTTAACTAAAGCTACTGCTTCCTTCCTGATAAGCAGTTACTGAGACAATGACCTTTAATTTGAAAAAACAATGTACAGTTATCCTAGAATATTAGGGTTGGAAGAGACCTCAGGAGGTCATCTAGTCCAACCCCCTGCTCAAAGCAGGATCAACCCCAACTAAATCATCCCAGCCAGGGCTTTGTCAAGCTGGGCCTTAAAAACCTCGAAGGATGGAGATTCCACCACCTCCCTAGGTAGCCCATTCCAGTGTTTCACCACCCTCCTGGTGAAATAGTGTTTCTTAATATCCAGCCTAAACCTCCCCCACTGCAACATGAGGCCATTGATCCTTGTTCTGTCATCTGCCACCACTGAGAACAGCCCAGCTCCATCCTCTTTGGAACCCCCCTTCAGGAAGTTGAAGGCTGCTATCAAATCCCCCCTCACTCTTCTCTTCTGCAGACCAAATAACCCCGGTTCCCTCAGCCTCTCCTCGTAAGTCCATTAGGACCATTATGCCATTAGGGCCTGATTTGAAGCCCATTGAAGTCAACAGCAAGACTCATGAGCTGGTCACGTTGAGATATCACATGCTAAATTCTTTTTCCTCTTGGTTTAATATAGATAAAATTGCAGCGTCTGCTCAGGGTAGGGTCTAGCATCTGTTCCCATTTTGATGGTCAGGCTTAGGGCAGGTTATATGCAAATGTAGCAATGAGCTAAAATGTATAAATGGACTATGCTTGTAAAATGCTGTTTGCTTAAGCAGGTCTAATGAGAAAATTCTAGTTGGCACATTGTGTCCTGTCAAGAAAGAGCTGTCATGTTTTGTTTTTTATATTCTCCTGGAATGGCCTTACAACAATTTCTATAAATTGTCTTTGAAAATAATGACAGTGCGGTTCATGGAGCTGTAACCTTCTTCTCCACGGTTTTGGATATCCTGGGAGAGCGCATGTATCCTCTGTTAATAAAAGCAAATGTCTGCACTTAATTTAGTTTAATGAACTTTCAGATTGAAGAGGGGTAGAAAGCAAAAATGACCTAGAGGTTCAGCGTGGGCAAATCTGCACTGCTCCATTGACGTTAGATCTGGTTGGGAAGTGAGATGGTGTCCCCTGGCCCCATGAGCAATTTAGGTAAAACCAAACACTTTTTTTAACTTTTGTTGAAAATCTTTAAAGTTCACCAAAAACATTTGTTTATTTTTTGTTTTTTGGCAAGTCAAAAACCACCCGAACTGAAAAAACTTTCCCTCTGGGTTTTTGACAAAACCCAGAACAATTTCGAAGGAAACAGAATTTTTGTAATGGAAATTTCCACTTCCTTGAAATGCCATTTAAAAAAAAATTATTGAAAACATTTTGAACAGCTCCAATTGACATTTCTGTCCTAGTTAGCTGAAGTGACATAGCTCCAGATCAAGTTGTTCTAACGTGTATCCTAAAGCACTGGTGAGTAAAACCAGCACCGCTCACAAGCCCTTGCTAGAGCATATAGGAGCTCATTGTAGCATAAGAAAACAATAGGCTGTGGCATCAGCAACAGGTTTAGGCAGAACTCTTTGCACGGTCATGGAAAGAACCTTTCTTCCTGTTAAGAAGAACAGCCATGACCTGTACGATGGCTCAAAGTAAGGGATGAAGAGAGGTGGAGACTATATACAGAGGAAAATAGGCTCAGCATGGAGAAGAGAGGTGGACCCCACAGGCGAGTGTAGAATTCTTGTTTGTAAATCGACTCCAGCAACTAACCTGCGCCATCTAGCTGAGTGTTTGCAGAGTGGTGCCCAGCCAAGGGAATCCTTGTTAAAGCAGCTAGATGTGTCCATACAGGGAGAGGGCTAGGGCAGTAGCAAACCTTACAACCAGACATGCAAAGTGCAAGCTGTTAATCGCGAGCTGGCTTCACTGTGCAAAGTGAGTTGGTTATTAGGCGTATCCAATAACTATTGTCACAAGGGAAGATGTTGCAGAGCAATAGTAATGGTGATGAAACCTGACAAGATAAAAGTAAAAGGCCTAGGTATTTCACTCCCCCACTCTGCCCTCTGGGTTATGGACACTAACCTTGCAGTATTGTGGCAGGGGGATTCTCTGAATGGTGAATGGCTCAGCTGAGTAGGTACAATAAGGCTCACTTGTGTATCCAAGACCAAGCTGTCTCTCAAACCTCTTAGGTACGTCTACACAGCTTGGGTTGACGGACACACACTAGCTCTGCTCAAACTAGCACCCAAGAATAGCAATGTGGTGGCGGCAGCAGCTTTGCCTGGCTGCCCAGAGTCTGTACCTGGGATCTCAGATGGGGTTATCTCCCAGCTGCTGTGTAGACATACCCTTAACGGCAAGCCTTTGACACCATTATAGAAGGAGCAAAATGTGACCGGGTTACACAGTAACACAGGTTACAGTTTCCGTAGTAGTGCTGGTGATTTATATTGAAGGGAAGGGAATTGCAGCTAGCATAGCAGGTAGATAGCAACTCTGTTTCGGAAACAGAATCTTTAGAGGAGGATATTTTCAAGTGTACTAATGACAATACCCCTGTTGTGAGGGGTATTGGGGAGAGTCTGTTAGGCCATCTGCAGGGGATAGTTGATAAATAGTTGGTCCAGGGCTTGTTGAGCAATGTGGCCTATATCTTTGGGGACTGCAGACCAGGGCAGTACCAATATAGTGTCTCAACTACAGGGAAGGGACAGTTCAAGTAGGTGCCACAAGAAGGGAGAAAAGAGTATAATTTTCTCATAAGTAGGTCAGGGAAAATGCTGACTAGAGCTAGTCAAAAAAATGGGATGAGCTTTCACAGAAATATGTTCCCAGCTGTATTGCTAACATTTAGTAGTTGTTAGGGTGGAAGGCACCGGGTTGTGCTGTTACACATAGTCTTACAAGTTCTTTTCCTTAGTGTGTGAGCAAGCTTTTAGCCTCTGAAGAAATGCTGAATTGTTAGTTTTGTTGTTGCAGATTTTTATGATCAAATGTGTCCAGCAGCAGGGGAATTTGCTTTCTGCCTTGATCCCAATCACTAGAGTCAATCTTGGAGACAGAAGCTTCCTGGATACTAGGCACTGGGATAAGGCTGAGATTTCTGGAAGAGAGGATTTCTGGAAGAGTTGTTTCTGACTAGGAATACTGTATATAGTGTAAATCATGTTTTGCTAAGAATATACCCAGACTCCACGTCACTGATTTGGGAGTCCATGTCCTCCAGTGGGAAGCTGACCTGTGAGCCCCTGGACATGTGCAGAAGAGCAACATTATCTTATTTTATTTTACCTTTTAGGATGATGTTATTGACCTGACCGGAGTGTAGCTATGTTCATGTTATACTGTAGAAATGGCATACTGCTGAGTGACTAACACAGAGCGCTGCATATGTAGGAGACCCCAAGTTATGAGCTTGTTGTTGAAGATGAGGAGGTGTTACAGAGGTGAGAAGTGTGTGCTCATCCAAATAATTTTGGTTTGGAAAATAAAGTTGATGAAGCTGGTCCTCTCTTGAAAGTGGATTGCAATGGTTGCATTACATTTGATATACAAACTAATAATTTATTAAGGAGGCACTATTTGTGGGGCTATAGTTTCAGGCTGAGTCAGGATTTTGCCTTTGACAGGATTAGCAAACCTCTCTGGATATATATATACACACACACACAAACAACTTATGTTTATTGTGTGAAGTCTATTAGTTCTTTGCATTGTATTAATGAGTAAAACCCTGATTCTTATTGTACGCTAGTCACATGGGCTGACACGTGACCTTTTGGAAAAGGTATAAACATATTTGATTTGCTCACCTCTGTTGGAAGCTGGCATCACAGGTGTTGTCCCCTTCAGACTGCTGAGTTTGAGATCACACAGATCAAAGTGTAATACACATAGTTTTAAACATCTCTATTTGTTAGAGTGGCATCCGGAGAACCCAACCGAGATGAGGGCCCCAACTTTTTTTTTCACTTCATGTAGGTTTTTTTGGGGGTGGGGGTCATTTGTTAAAATAAATCTAGCTAAGTCTCAGAACTAAAGATCATTTCCAAACATTTTGTTTAAAAAAGTTGAACTAAAATTTGACTTAGGTTTGGCTAATAAAAGGGAAAAAAATCTTTTTGCCAAATTTGACCCAAATTTCTGACTAGTTTCAGTTGACCCCAAATGACGATGGTGAATAAACTATTTGTCCAAACATATTTGCTCAGCTCTGTACTGGAGACATAAAGCCCCAAATTCTCTTAGATGTAAACGAGTGCAGACCGTA